>NC_062226.1:87021086-87347699 GCF_902686445.1 Sciurus carolinensis
GATGGTAAGCAGGACCTCAGGCATCTCTGCACAGCCTCAGTTATTGCTCTCTAATCCTTAGCTCCAGCCTGCATGTACAACTGTCCTGGTTTCCCTATTCTGCTTCCTTGGTTCTTTGGTGAAATAGGAGCCTGGAGGAAGAAGACCTGGGGAGAGGAACAGGGAAGGAAGCATGTTCATATGATTTCCTTAAGTTCATGGTAATCACATCACAAACTAGCTCATTGTCATCTAATGGGAATGGGATGGAGGAAGGAGATGTTGGGGAGGCAGACTCAGGTGGTATGGGATTAAATTTGGAAGGGTTACAAATAGGAACTGGGATCAGATAACCCTATAGTTTGGCTTGGGGAGATGGGATCAGGTAACCATGTAGCTTTGTTTGGGGATATGGGATCAGGTAACCATGTAGCTTGTTGGAAATCTTAAGAATAATTTTGAAAAGTTCAGTTGGATTTCTGGCATAAATCTTTTATTTATTTTTTTGTTTACTTATGCTGGGTTTCAAATTCAGGGTCTTATGCTAGGCAAGTGCTCTACCTTGACCTCTAAATCATTTGAAATAAATTTGCTATTTTTGAAAATCACACAAGAAAAATATGTTCCACATTTTAAAATAAAATTAAAATGTAAATAATTGAACTTTATACAACTTACCACTCATATCGTTTTGTTATTTTATGTCCTATATTTTATAAATATAGACATATAAATATAGATAGAAATTTGTAGATTTGGATATAGTATAAGATGGAATCACACCACACAGAAAAACACCTAAATATGTAATTTCCTGATTAAAAGGAATTTGCATTTTAGAGATCTTGAATCATTTTGCCAAACTGTCTCTCAGAAAACTTGTACCACTTTGTACGTTTCTCATTTCAACCAGTGGTTTTGGGGGAAAATTCCCTTTGTGTTTTGAGGTCTATCATCAATTTAACTTCTATCATAGTTCCATCAAAACTCCTCCTTGGGACTGGGGATGTAGCTCAGTTGGTAGAGTGCTTTCCTCGGCAATCACAAGGTCCTGGGTTCAATCCCCAGCACCACAAAAAATAAATAAATAAATAAATTCTCTTTGGGCTTTATTTCGACAACAGATGAGATAAAACCTTAGCCTTCAAGAGTTTTGAATCTAGAAGATGGAGTTTGAAACCTGCTTCTTTTTTTTGCAATTTGTTTATTAAATCATCATAAGTATACATAGTAATTGGGTTCATTTTGGCAAAATAATACATGCAAGAAAGGAGACTCTTGCCTTATATTTTTTACTTAGTCTACTGTAACAAGAACAGAATGATTTTTTTATTAAAATTTTTTTTAATTTTTACAAACTATTTTGATTCATTGTACACAAGTGGGGTACAACTTTTCATTTCTATGGTTGTATACAATATAGATCTATCTAGTATAAAGGCCTAACTATCAAGGTGGAGGAAATTTTTTGGCTCAGTATGTTCAGTGCTACAACATAGTGCTGAAGTTTTGCTCTGTGCAGTTCAGTGGTGGGTGCATTGAATAGGGACCCTCAAAACGATTTGTTTTTGTACAAATCTCTGAAACATACAGACGCTACCTTACCTGGAAAAAGGGTGTTTTCAGGTATGATCACATAAGGCTGTTAATCATCCTGATTACCTGGGCTGGCTCGAATTCCAATGACAAACATCCTCATAAGAGAAATGCAGATAGATGCTTGAGACACATGTGGGAGGAGGTGATGTGAAGACAGAGGCAGAGATTGGAGTGATGTAGCCACAACTCAAGGAGTGCCTGGAGCCAGCCAAAGCTGAAAGAGATAATGAATGGACTCCTCCCCCAAAACTGTGTAGGGAGCCTGGCTCTGCTGACACCTGAGGTTCAGAGTTCTGGCCTCCAGAACTTTGAGAGAATACATTTCTCTTGTTTCAAGCCATCCAGTTTGTAGTAACTTGTTACCACAGCTACAGGAAACTGCCAGAGGAGGGTAACTGATTTTTCTCTGAAATGGGTGACAGGCTCCACTAGAATTATGACTTTTATACTGCACCTATGAGAGAAGAAGTAAAGGGAGGAAAACCACGAGGTAGGGCATACAGTGTGAGCAAAGACACCAATCCTTGGAGGGGCTGGATTCAGTGCCGCTAGGGTATGAAGGATATTTAATGGGAGAGGTGGGGGAAGAGGTGGAGAGCAGTCATGTTTTCTGCTGACTTTCTAGCTCTTTCTAGCTAGAGAAATGAATTCACTGACAATGTAAGGATATTTCTAAGAGGATTGAGCGACTTCATGTCAGAGACAAAAATTTGGTAAGAATTTACAAATCAGTAATGCAGTTCCATAAAGCCACCAGAGAAAGAATTGAGAATTTGACTTCCGTATTCAAAATGCAGCATAGCAGCTTGTTGAGTCTTGAGGCTCTGTTCACAGCCAGTTTGCTCACATTCCTAGGCAGACAGTGTACTCTGGTATCCAGGTAATCCCTGCCAGAATGGGGAGCCCCCAAGCTAGGTAGGAAACAAAATATTTTTACCATTTGACATGATAAAGTGTGTGGCTCTTGAGAAAGAAGAGCTGGCACAATCATGGCATGTTCTGTCTTATTCCACCCACTCCATGCCCAGTGAGAACCAAATCACCCCCAATCTGCACATTGGAGAGGATCTTTTGCTGGCCTGGGAGGTGACAGAAGCCATGCCCTTTCTTTGTTTACTATACATAAGCTTGGCTTTCTACCCACACAGACTGTGCCCCTGTTCAGTATTTGTTGCACCTTCCTCTTGATACCCTCAAAAACATTGAAGAAGGCAACTTCTAGTGCTGCATGTTGAGGCCAAAAAAAGAATGAGCTCATGAGCCAGAACGCTTGCAGATGTAGAGCTGAAACATTTGTTTCACAGGACTAACACTATAAATAGGACATGGATCAGCACCAAGGCAACCATTTGCATGGGTGGCCTTGTCTTTGTGGTGGAGATATTCCCCTGAAGCACGCACCATCGAGGATGGCTCTGGATCCAATGAAGCTGCCACATCATCACTGTGCCTTGGCTCACAACCTTTGTCCAAGCCTTTTCCCTCACTGTTCAAAAACTCAGCTTCAATCATCTCCAGAAACTTTCAGGAGAGGCTGAGGCTTTTATCCATTGGTGGAGTCCCATGTGTGTAAAACCTTGTCTCTTCTGTGGATGGTGCAGTGTGTTTATAAGCGTGTGTGAGAATGTGTGTCAGTGTGTTGATGTGTATGAGTGTGTGAGCAGGTGAGTGTGTGTGTGCTTATGTATGTGATTATGCATATAGGTTTCTGTCGATGTGTGAGAATACATGTATAAGTGTGTGTTTATGCATGTGAGTGTAAATATGTGTTTGCAGGTAGTGTATGAATATGTATGTCTACGTGTGTCACTAGGAAAGTGTGTGGTTATGTGGTGAATGCATCTGTATGTGTAATTATGAGAATTTGGAAGTGTGTGAGCGTATGAATATATGTGTAAATGTGGGTGAGTGCCTGTGTGTCTGTATATGTGAGTGTGAGATAGTGTATATGTGAGTGTATGAGTGCAGGAGGCCCCACCCTCTGAGAGTTCTGTTACTCTCAGGATCAGAGCCTGGGCCTGGCTGCACCTCTAGTGAGTGCCGATGGAGTTCTCATTCACCTCCAACAAAGGGAGAAATGGAAGCCCAGGGAGACAGGACAGGACAGGAGAGGGAGATGGGTGATCATGATTCAACTGGTGGGTGACAGGGGCCCTGTGGAAGCCAGCGGTGAGCAGAGCAGCAGCAGTGTTGCTGTGGAAGGAGGAGGGGCCCATGTGTATATCCTATTCCACCCCAACCGAGGAAGCAATGCAGTGAGGAGAGAAGGTAGAGCTCAAGTGGCTGCTAGGCCCCGGCAGCAGGCAGCAACGTTGGCTGGCAGGAAGAAGGGGAACAGCAGGAAGCAGCGCCTCTCAGGGACAGAAGCTGGCTTACCAGAGCAGTCTGAAAGTTTTGGTCTGGAAGCTGGTTTTGGTCAAACTTTAACCTGATTGAGAAGAGGCCATTCTCTTCATCCGCTGTGCTCCCCAAACATTTGGTTTCCCCACCCCAATTTAGAAATAAATGAAGGCACTGTGTGCGCTGATTCGATGTCCATTACATCATAGGCAAACCTTGCCAGTCTTAGGTCCATTTTACAAAAGGTGAGGTTGAAGCTCACAAATGTCAGGTGACTTGTTGCGATCATAGAGTAGGATTGTAAACCCAGGTCTTGGTGACATGTGTGGGCAGTAAGAGAAAACTCTGGTTGTCTTCTGCTTGGGTAGTGTTAGAGATATTCTTAATGGCAGTGGGGTTTCCTTCCTCTTATGGTAAGAACATCAAGTGCTTGTTTTCTCTGCAAACTCTCTTAGGTACTAAAATATTCAACCTCATTTGTTCCTTTTGATCTTGCAAGTTAGAGGCCATTAACCCATTGCCTGGAACAAACTGAAAAAAAACATCTCCAAGGACACACAGTCAGGTAATGCCAGAGTCAGGATTCAAACCAAATAGATTTGATTCCAATGCTCTGGTCCACCCCACCATCCTGCCTGCTTTATGGAGAGAAAGGCTTCTGACAACTCCTTGTCCCACTGCCCCATTTGCAGTTGGCTCTGCCTAGTGAGGGGGTGCTTTGCACCCATTCAACAATGCTCATTACTCACAGGCCCCCCAGGGATTAAGCCCTTAGAACTTCCCCTCAGCCGCGGGTGACATCATTGCATAATTAAGGTGACTGTGATGCCCAAATGCGCACACCAAACAAAGGTCTCTTGTTTTAATTTATCATCCGTGTTGTCCTTGTGCAAGACTGAACTCCCACCAGTAATTAAGGAAGACAGTTTAACCTGGCTGAATGAGAGCAGGGCTTGGGGCAAAGTGGCAGAAGGGGTGACCCTATGTCAACTCCTAATTTGATATGGTAATGAAGGTACCATAAAAGATAACAAGGGCCAGACTTACCCTAGGAAGAGGAGAGTTCAACACTAATCTGAAGGCTTCCTTTTATGTAATTTTCTTGCCAAGTAGCTAAATAGATTTTTTTTTTTTTTGTCTCTCTTTTTATTTCTCAGCTGACCCGCTGTTGGAGCTGCTACTAAGCAGTCACATGCCCTGAAGTTGGTCACTTACTACTGGAAGCATTGTGGTAATGTGCATAATTCTGCAGCACACATTACAAAGATCCAGAGACAGCTTTGCCACTTACTACCACGTGATCCCAGACAAGTTACTTAAATTCCCAGCACCAATGCATCAATAAAGTGGTAGTACAGTTTTACTTTCTGTGGTCTCAATTACTTGTGGTCAATTGTATTCTGAAAATATTAAATTGAATACTTCAGAAATAAGTCATGCATAAGTTAAAAAAGTGGTAATAAATGACACTAGTACCTGCCTCATGCATGTTATGAAGATGGATGCCTTGTATATAAGCACGAAGGCATTGGTTATTATTGCCTTGAAAACTCTCAACTATCTTTGTGTATTTTTAGAGTGTCTTGCATAAAGTAGGCATTCAATGAATGTTGAATGCACCTGCATTACATTTACTGTCCTCCCACCCCCTGCCCCAACCCTACTTCCCTCTCATTTTCCTCTCTCCATAAAGGGGAACACCATTTCTACCTTCACACCCAAGCTACTGGGGAATGTGGAGAAGATCCATTAGCATGTAATCACAGGGAATTAGGTAGGAATTCACCCATGGGGAGTGAGAAAAGCAGGTGGATAGCACCTGTAGTCTGAGAGCATGCTTTGGGAGGAACTTGGTGTGTGTGTGTGTGTGTGTGTGTGTGTGTGTGTGTGTGTGCATGTTTGAATTTGTATTTGAATAGCATGCTCCCTAGCAGGGGAGTTGCTTACTACTTCTAGGAACTGACAAAGGTTAGATCCTCCCAGGATCAGCAAGGCCCCCAATGTCAAAGGGCCAGTAAGCAAAAAATCAAGGACATCCGAAAACAATGTCAAAGCATGCAGAAAATAAAAGAGGAGGTTCATATAGTCTCTTGCCACCTTCATTTCTGAGAACTGTTAGTTGTCTTCATAAAATTTATATTTAAGAGACTTCCAAAGGGAAATCTGTTTTCCTTACAGAGCTGGGCCACGTGACAGCCCCCACCCATGGCTTACTGAACAGGCTGGGGAAATCCAGCCTAAATTTCCTGATGGGAAATTTAGTCCTCATCAGGATGTCAACTTTGACCAGAGCAATGCCTCCAGTTCTCCTCAGAGAGACATTCTTCTCCCACATCTGCTTGTCCAAGTATCTCCCAGGCCTTCAGGTTGAACTCTGATCTCTAAGTTTTCCTAGCATCCTTAATATTTCCCAGTCCCCTAAACTTTCCCTCACCTTTCTTTCCTTCTTGAATTTCTACACCTTTGTTTTTCTAGTCTTCTTTTAGGAAGTACTTTCA
The DNA here is from genome assembly GCF_902686445.1 of Sciurus carolinensis. Taxonomy (NCBI): domain Eukaryota; kingdom Metazoa; phylum Chordata; class Mammalia; order Rodentia; family Sciuridae; genus Sciurus; species Sciurus carolinensis. Next base: position 87,027,503 of record NC_062226.1, read on the forward strand.
TTTTCTTTTATTTGATGTTTGCTATTTGCACATTTAATTTTATCTCCTTTAAATGCACGCAAGCACCCTGAGGACAGGGACTAAGTGATTGTGTCTTATCCATTCTAGTGTTATTCTTTCCCTCTCTGTACTCTTAGTTCAGCACATAATGTTCAATGATTTCTTATGGAATAACAAAACCTAATATTTTATGTTAACTCCCTGAACCAGACCCTACAGTAAGGATTCAGAGCAAATTATTTATTTGGGCAATGATTCCAGGAAGCAGGAGGAGAGAAGGAAGAAAAGGGAGCCTCCAGTACAAAGTAGTGCTAATGAGCTGTTTACCACTGAGAGCAACTGGGGCTCCATCCTCCAGGTACTTACTCCACATAGATGACTCAGAGTTGTCCCATATGAATTATTTGTCCACCTGTCACTGGAGGTGGGTTACTCTGGGTCAGTTGACTTCCTGACACATGAAAAGAGCGTGCTCATGACCATAGCAAACCCTCTACAGGTTTCCAGATGGCTATGGTAAGGAACCAAGCCATTGACCTTTAGTGCCAGCAGATTTTAGGCAAAGCACTGAGTCATCTGCTATACCTAAGTTAATCAAGGTTAATAGTCACAGGTCCTAAAATCTAGGCACCTGTGATTATTGGCCAAGAGGTAGAGAAAAAGGTGGAGAAAAAAAAAAGTTAGGTTTAAAGCCAATTGTCCATTTTGCTGTCATTGTCTGAGTTTTTTATGGGGAGGGGTCAGCTGACATTGAGGGTAGGTGGTTGTCTTCCTCATGGGCCTCCCACATTTTCCCAGCCTATGCTTGTCTTCTACAGCTGGGAACATCTGGGCTGCATGCCCAGCTAAGCTGCCCGGAAAGCCGTGGCATGGCCAAGGCGTGCCTTGGTTGAGGCAAGCTGGGGGGCCTTACAGCTGCTGTGACTTTAGCTCTCCCGAGTGTAACCCTTCCTACTCCAAGCAGACATGTTGCTCCAAGCACACCATCTTTCTTGTTTTTCCTTCATTTGGGGAGGCTACTTCTCCCCTTCTTGAAGCATGTTGCTGGCAATTTTCTCTCTTAGAAACTCTGTGACTCTGGGCTGCAGGCTGGGTTAGCCTTTCTTATTTTGCTCCACATCTTGCCACTGCACAAAGATAGGAGCTTTCTGGAACCTCGTGTTACCCCAGCCCAGTGAGTAATCAAGGTAAACTGGATCCCCCAAACCATTTTGGGAAAATATTAGAAAAGTAGATCAGTATGAGCAGGGATGGGGTGAAAGGACAGACTGCGACTAGGAACTCTCCAGAGTCTGTCTTGAATGCAGATGTCGCCACCCAACTCAGACCTTGTAAGCATCTCAGTAAAGTTCCATGTTACAGACATTTCTTGAATTTGCCAATTAAATTTCATATTTTGGAACACTTTTCTGAAGTAATCTGTCAATTAACATATGCCAGATTCCCTTTCTTTTTTCTTTTAGCAAAACCCTACAAAAATGTTTCCCAAACCCATTGGTTCCCCTGAGTTCTCTAGTAATCACAAGCAGGCCTCCCTGTGTGTCAGCCAACCGCGGTGTTCCGTAACATTCCACTGGCACTGCAAATATGAGTGCTCCCTGGGGATCAAGCTTTCTGTCATGCTCTGGCCAGGATCCTATACTGAGAAAGTCAGGTACATCTGTTGAGTTGACAAGGGTATTTTTTAAAAAACACAGCTAATTGATTCTGGATTATGTTTTAAATATAATAACATGGTAAAAAGAAACAAAGAAGATCGAGCCAAAAAGGTACCATATATTGGGAAATGGAATGATTTGGCAAGACTACTAGCCTGGAAGCTCAGAAAACTGCATCTTCATCTTCGAATGTTAACATATGGCAGTGTGACCTTGGATCAGTCCCCTAACATTGCTGGCTTTGGTTTCTACCTTGTCTATAAAAAGAACTATATTCCAATTCTAAAATTATTAAGAACGCATAGATTTTCCAAGTAAACAGATATGGATGTCCTCATACACTTTGGTGAAGGAAAGGTGACTTATGTGAAATGTGGATACTTATTAGAAGACTAAAACCCAGGCAGTACCCATGAGGTGACAGACAGAATAAAAATACAACACTGTTACATGATGACACATACAGCATATCATACTCTCTCATGTAACCAGGTTCCTCAGATTCTCTGAATTGTGCATTTCATAAAGTTCTTTATAAAACATATTAGCAATACCTTGAAGAGTAAAATACTGTTCCTTTGAATGATCATTGAGATATTTTTCTTCTCTTTCTTTCAGATATCAGAATAGCAATCTCAATTTTCAAAGAACCTTTATGCATTGGAAGCATGTAACACTAATTCATACCCCATTCTGATGAAGTAGGCAACCTGATGTCCTTTCTTACCAATGAAGAAATTGAGTTTTTAGGATCACATGACTGATAAGCAGCAGTGCTGGGATCTGTAACCAGTTGTCTTACCCTAATGACCACTTCTATCCATTCATCACCAGCACTATCCTGGCAATGCTGAGTGAAGTACTCTGAAATTCATTTGGCTCCTCTCCAGTACAGGGCTTTTTTTTAAAAAGAGTATGATTGAGAAGATGTCTTTATCTCCAGAAGATTTCCTGGGGAACAGAATGTATGAATTGTGGGTGAACTCACCCTAGTATACCCAATAGGAAGCAAGGCTCTAGTTTGTCAGAGTGCTGGGACTCCAGGTAGAGGTAACCTGGGCAACTTTTCTGAACAAATATGATTGAACCCCTCCCCACAGGGGTCATTTTCTCAGAGGTCTTTTAACAAATCTCATTGATTTGCCTCTTTCCTTTTGCATTTGCCTTTCCCAGATTGCAAGAACAGGTTTTGCAGTATCACCAGTTGGTATACACAGAACTCAAGTTCATGGTTTCTTGTGATGCTAGAAACAGAATTAAGCAATTCCAAACTGACTATTGGACACCAATTTCTATTCTCTGCCCCTCCTGGGGCTAGGGAAGAATGATAGGATGTGCTAAGTCTCAAATCCAACTCACACAGCCAGTGTGAAACTGGGTCCTGATTCAGGTTTTTTCTTGTTTTAATTTGTTTATTTGTGATGAGGACATGCTGCTTCTAGGAGGGTTCAATTTTAAAAAAAAAATTCTCAGAAGACATCAAAAAGTTCTGACAAAACAACATCTTGATGATTTAAGTGTAAATATGTCAGACACATATGGTTTCTATTATTCCTGAAATAACACATGGATTTAAAAATCAAGGGGAAAAGTGTTTGGTAAAACACATTGAGGACTTGGCTAAATGTTTTTTAAAGACCAGTTCTAAAGTCTCAAGGGGGAAACACACAGAGGGGAACAAATCCAGGCAACTCAGCCCCTCCCTTGTTTGTCTCTTTTCTTGATCGAGGATGGTGTGTATGTTGCAACCAGAGTACTGACACATCAGCCACCACAGTGAAATTTATCTACCAGGTTGTGTTTCAATGGATAAGTTTAGAACCTGATCCTATCCCTCTTGTTTACTAGCAGGGATAGTTTTAGGGAGGTTAATGGATCTGAAAAAGGAAAAATAGTACCTGCTTGCCAACTTACAGCATGGGATTATGTTCCAACAAACTCATTGGATGTTGAAAAACTATTGTTAAGTTGAAATGTATCTAATGTACCTAACCTACCAAATGTCACTACAGTAGAGTATTGGCTGTTTCCCCTCATGATCACGTGACTGGCTGGAAGCTGTAGTTCTCTGCTGCTGCCCAGCATCTTGAGAGAACAGAACACTGCAAATCCCTAGCCTAGGAAAAGACCAAAATTCGAAAATTCAAATATGTTTTCTGCTGGATGGGTAGCATGTTTGCACCACTGCAGAGTAAAAAAAAGAAAAAAAGTCCATCTTTAGTCAAACCCTTAGTAGGAACTTAATAGGATTGTGGTGAGCGATTGCGATAACTTGTGTCAACTCCTTAGCATTTAGTAGACATTTGGTAAGTGGCAACTTTAAAAATCATCATCATTTGCTTAAAAAGAGGTGTTAGGGAGGGAGGATAAGGGAATCCAGGACCAATATTGTTTCTAGAACATGAAGGATCTAAAGATCACATGAGATACCCTCACCCTTCCCCAACCAGAGGGGGAATGGGGAGGAGGATAGAATATCTGTACCAATGGCTGATAAATACAGGATACAGCACACAGCTGGAAGGTCATAATAAACTTAGTTTGCATGTATCAGCTCAGAAAGGCCCTTGTTCTCAAGGCACACATTGAACTGTCTCTCTAATTTGAGAATGTTGAACCTGGTAATATCTGGATTCATTTTTTTTTTTTTTAGTTAATGATTTTTAAAAGCTTTATTGACCTATGATTTATTTACCAAAATCCTCACATCTTTACAGTAACAATTTGATAGAGTTTGACAATCCTATACACCTGTGAAGCCATTGCTAGGGTAAGCAGTGAACATATCCATCACCCATAAAAGTTTTCTCATGACTCTTTGTGATTCCCTCCATCTATTCCTTTCGCCCTCCATCCCCAGACCACCACTGAAGTGCCTTCTGTCACTGTAGATTAGCTTGCATTTTTTAGAATTATGTATAAAAATTGAATCATACAATATTTTTTGTCTTTCTTTTATTTATTTATTTTTTGGTCTCTTTGACTCAGTGTTATACATTGAGATTTATCCTGTCATAGCTCATTTCCTTATATTGCAAAATATTATTCTAACATATAGATAGATATATATCTATATATTACTCCTCCCTTTGGTATTGATGTTCATTTTTTGAAGTTTTGGGATTTTGCAAGGGCAGGGGGAGTGGTGGGTGCTGGAAATCAAACCTAGGACCTCACACATGCTAAGCACATGCTCAGCCACGGCACTGTCCCTCAGTTGTTTTCATTTTTTTTTTTTAACTATTAAGAATAATGCTGCTGTGAACATTTGTGTATGAATCTTTGTATTTTTCTTTTTTCATGGTAATTACCTAGCAGTTGAGTGACTGAATATTTGGTTAAGTATATGTTTAACTTAAAAAAAAATTGCCACTGTTTTCTAAAGTGGTTGTATCATTTTACATTGCTGCTCATTTTACATGGCAGAGCATATTAGAGATCTTGCTGCTACTCTTCTTGCTAACATTTGATATTGCAATCTTTTAAAGTTGAAACATCTTGATAGGTGTGTAATGTTATCTCATTGTGGTTTTAAGTTACATTTCCCTAGTGTCTAATGGTGTTGGGAATCTTTGATGTGCTTACTTACCATTTCCATGTCTTCTTTGGTAAAGTATGTGATCAAATCTTTTGCTCAATTTGTTTTCTTATTGCATTGTCAGTGTTCTTTATGTATTCTGGTTACAATTCCTATGTCAGATGTATAATTTACAAATATATCCTTCTGGCATATGATTTTTTTTTATCAATGGCTTTCAAAGAGCAGAATTTCTTAATTTTGATAAAGATTGATATATTATTTTTTCTTTTGTAGGTTGTATTTTCTGTGTTGTATCTAAGTAATCTTTACTTATTCAAACTCTTATGTTTCCTTCAGAAGTTTTACAGTTCTAAGTCTTATTCTTAAGTACATTGTATATTTTGAGTTAATTTTTATGTGTGGTGTGAGCAATTTGTTTATTTGCTGGTTCGTTTTGGTTTTGCATGTAATTACCCAATTGATCCAGCATTGTTTGTTCAAAAGATTTTCCATTCTTCACTGAATTTCCTTTGTATTTGTCTGTGTCAACACCAATACCACATTTTCTTCATTATTATAGCTTTCTAATATGTCTTGAAGTCAGGCAATGTAATTGCTCCAATCTTGAAGTTTTTAACAAGTTTTGTTTGTTTGAGGTCTTTTGAAATTCCATATAAATTTTAGATTCAATGCTGGGTGCTGTTGCTTGCACCTGTAATCCAAGTGGCTCAGGAGGCTCAGACAGAAGGATCCAGAGTTCAAAGTCAGTCTCAGCAAAAGTGAGACACTAAGTAACTCAGTGATACCCTGTCTCTAAATAAAATAAAAAATAGAATGGGGGATGTGACTCTGTGGTTGAGTGCCCTTGAATTCAATCCCTGGTACCCCATCCTCTCAAAAAATTTTATATTTGGTCTGCCAACTTCTTCCAAAAAAAATCCCAAAAAACAAAAACCAAAAATCTACCATGATATTGATTGGGATTGTATTAAATCTATAGGTTAATTTGGAGAGAATTGACATTTTATAATTATTAATTCTTCAGACTCATAGTAAGGTACATCTGTTCTTTTATTTAGGTTGTGTTTTTAATTTCTTTCAACAATTTTATAATTTTCAACCTAACAGTCTTTCACATCTTTTGTCAGGTTTATCCCTGACAAAATTCATATTTTTATGTTATTATCTTTGGTATTTACTTAAATTTAAATCTCTGATTGTTCATCGATAGTATTTAGAACTATGGATTTTTATCTATTAATCTTTATTCTATAATCTTTGTAAACTCCTTACTAGTTTTAGTAGTCTTTTAGTAGTTTTCATAAAATTTTTCATATAGATGTCCATATTGTCCATGCACAAAGTCAATTTTACCTCTTTCTTTCTACTTTGGTGGTTGTTTCATTTTCTTGCATTATTGCACTAACTTGATCACACAATGCTAAATTGAGGTGGTAAGAGTATCTTTACCTTGATTTCAGTCATAAGAGAGAACATTCAGTCTTTCAGCATTAAAAATAATGTTAGCCAAATGTTTTTTTAAATAGATATCTTATGCCAGATTAAGGGCATTCCTTTGTTTTTCTAACTTATGGAGAGTTTTTAAACAGAATTTGATGTTGGATATTGTCAAATCCATTTCTTCATTGATTGAGATAATTGTATTTTTTTCTTTTTTAGCCTACTAATAAAGTGTTTTTATATTGGTTGTATTTCTAATAGTCATTTCTTTTATGTTGCATCATTTTTGTTAGATTCAATTTGCTGAAGTTTGTTAAAAATATTTGCTTTCATACTCATGAGGACATTAATCTATCATTTTCTTATTGTCTTTGGTTTTGGTATCATTGGAATGCCAACATCATAGAATGAGTTCTGAAGTATTATTTAGTTTTCTAGAAGAATTTATTGAATATTTATTATTTATTTGTTAAATGTTTGGTAGAATTTGCTAGTGAAGTCATCTGGACCTGTAATTTTATTTGTTGAAAGGTTTTTATCTAAATATATATTTCCTTTAATAGATGATCTTCAAGTTACCTATTTCATCTTGAATGAGTTTTGGTAATTTGTGTCTTTAATTTATCCATTTTATATAGTTCTTAAATTTATTAATATAGAATTCTTCATAATAATCCATTATTATCATTTTAATATATGTATAATTTGTAGTGATATCAATCCCTTATTCCTAATAAATAGTTTCTTTCTCACTCTTTTCCTGATCAGGCTAGCTAGAGGTTTATTAATTTAATGATCTTTTTAAAAAGCCAGTTCTTTATTTCATTGATTTTTCTCAATTGTTTTCTATTTCATTGATTTCTATTCTGTATTTCATTATTTCCTTTCTTCTCCTTATTTTGAGCTTAATTTTCTTTTTTTCTTTACAGACTTATGTTGAAAATTCAGGGCACTGATCAGAGAACTTTCTTCTTTTCTAATAAAGTCACTTAGTGCTATATATTTCCCTCAGTGTACTGCTTTAGCTTCATTCTACAAATGTGATGTGTTGTATTTTCACTTTCATTAAGTTCAAAATATTTTTGTGTTTTCCTTTTAATTAGATAGTGGGGCTGAAGAAGAAGTTGGAAGACAGACTTTAAAAAAAAAAACAAACTAAGTCTCAGTCACTAAAAACTTCTTTTGATATTTTTATTGTCTTTTTAATCAAGAAGCTGTTATCATTTTTTGTCTATTTTTATTATTACTAATGTTGATATTCCTGGTTAGATATAAGTGTTATCTCAAAATAGGATACAATTAAAATAGCATGTTGAAATAAATCAGACAGAATAAAGGTGTGAAAGAGTTTATCAGAGAAAAATAAGATACCCAGGGATTTTGTATACTTCATAGGAAAACAAAGAACATTTGTAATGAAAAAAACAAGGGAAACAAGAATGCCATTGAATAACATATACCAAAGAGTCTGGTAACGAACTTTAAATAACTGGGAACTTTTGCAGTGTTTTTGTTTGTTTGTTTGTTTGTTTGTTTTTAACCAGACTTGAAGAATTTCTAACTTGATGATGTGTGAAAGAACCTCATATCAGCATTCTGGACTTGCTTTGTTTGCTGTTTTCTTATTGTGTTTGCCTTTGTACATTCAGTTTTGATTAAAGAAGAGAGAGGGGAAAATGTCTACTGCCAGCTTAGCCCTATAAATATTTGTACAGTGTTTATGACAGATGTTTTTCTGTAATGAAGGAATCTGACCTTCATTAAAACTCTGGAACTTTTTAAATGTCATGCCAAAACATCAGAAACAACAGCATGATTTGTCAGTGATTTTTATATACTTAAAGATGCAAATTCCTTCTTGAACAAACCAGTAATTATCACAATTATTATTATTTGTTGGAAAAGTGGTTGGAAGGCAGAAAATAACCTCAGTTTTCCTTTCCTTGCTTTAGTCTCTCTTCAACTCTGGCATTCTGAAAGATAGGCTACTTAAAATTGCTGTTTCATAAACCAACAACATGGTTTTCCTTATATCCAGTGAAGCATTCTTCTTCCTTTGGAACATCAGTTAATCCACATAAACATACCCTTAAATATCAGGTTTATGTATTTTTCATAATCTTCTTTCATTATGAAGATGGCATAAATGTGTGCAACAGAAAAATCTACATAAAGATATCATGACTATCTATGTAAAGATATCATTGAATATACCTTATCCAAAATGCTTAGAATCAGAAATATTTCAGATTTCAGAGTTTCTCAGATTTTGAAACATTTACATAGACTGTACCAGTTGAGCATTCCCAATCTGGAAATCCAAAATACAAAATCCTGCAAAATTCAAGAGATTTAGAGTATCATGTGAATGCTCAAAATATTTTGGATTTGAAGCATTTCAGATGTTAGATTTTCATATTAAATAACCTTAACAAATTTTAGAGTTTTTCAACTGACCACAACTTCTTCCTCAATGAAAGATTTAAACCACTCTAATTTCTCCTCAGTACATTAACTTCTCTTAAGCTGAGGTATCTAGGCTTAGTTCTACCTAGTCGACTGACATTTTATCTCCTTAAGATTTTTGAAATTTGAATTCTCTAAAACTTCTGTTTGCAGGAAAAAAAAATAAAAAATTGTACATGACATTGTTGTTGCTCAGAATTCACAGAACCCAGAATGCACAAATTATAGAAACCATATGTACATGGATACAATGTAAGTTATTTGCGTCTTAGTCCCATGACAAGAGAGCCAGAGTGCTGGAACTGAGGACTCACCCAGGTGGCACTCATTACCCTTATTTACCACAGGTCAGGTCTGGAACTCAGGGGTCTCAGTTCAAAACCTAATTTTGTCAGCATTCTGAGAAGGGACACAGTTGGCAGACTCATAAGAACAATGAGCATAAGATTGATTTACAAATTATAATACCAATTTATTACCTTACATTAAAAAGGCCTGGATGAACTCAGAAGTCAAATATTGGCCATGCAATCTTTCACTAATAGTTGAGGGAAGACAAAGGAATATCCAAGATGAATAGAGAATTATTTCATGTACCCAACTCTGCAGTATTGGTTTATGATTTGTACTTCAGGCATGCTGTCCTTTGAACAATTGTACAAACTTGCAAAGAAATTACCATAATCAGTATTGTTGAATTTTTCCCAGGGACACCCCATTTTCTGTTTCCCCACAAGATAGGACACTTTTTGATTGTCATATTTAGAATATGAATATTTTGCTTAAGTTACAGTTAAATCCTGTCTGATGTGGAGGTTATTCTTTCAAGAGATTTATGAATATCTCTGCTGTGATCTATTTTGTGTAGGCATGACAGTTTTAATCTCAGGGGATGCTTTTATATCCCCACTCTGATTTCTTGAAAATTGAGGGTTCACTAAAACTGAACTTGCAAAGAAATTACCACAAGCAATTTCAAAAATAATCAATGATTGATATTCAATGTGGATGCAAATTCTGAAAAGTCCTACAGATGACAAGCATGTGTCTAAAGAAACTCTTATACGTCTGCACAAAGGGGAAGATGCTATGTTCACTGTAGTTGGAATTGGCTACAACAAAAATCATCAACAATTTAAAAATCCACCAAAAGGAGAATGGATAAAGCAATTGTCATATACACAAACAATGAAAACTAACAATTAAAGTAAATTAATTTGTTCTCATGTATCATTGTGGATGTAGCTAGAAAATTAATGTTGAGCATGAAAAGTAGGTCACAGAAAGGCATGTATGATATAAGTTCATTTCTGTGTTTTCAAAACTCCTAAAACAGTGTCATAATTAGTTTATGGGAACATTTTTACATAGTTAAAAAAAACTTTATAAAAATTATAAACTGATCAAACTATCCTTTGTACGCACATGAACATACCACAGAGAATTTCACCTTTATGTGCATCTATAATGCACTAATTAAAAAACTATAAATAAATAGGAGAAAGATGAATAGAATAGAGGAAAGGAAACGGGGGAGGGAGGAGTGGAAGGAAAGGGAAAGTACTGGGAACTGAACTGGAGCAAATTCCATGCTTGTATAATTATGTCAAATTGAACCCACATATTATATAGAACTGCAATCCATTAATAAATTTTTTTTTTTAAATTATGCCCAAGAACTTCTCAAGATTGTGACTTCTTCTCAGAAATTAGGGAAGGAAACAGGATTGGTTGGTTGGCCAAAAATAACAAGTTGCTTTCATTTACAAAATTTTATTTCTTAAAAGAATCTGATGAAATATAGAGAATGTAAGTACTAATATGAATCTAGGTGGTGGATACAGATATTTTTATATTAGAGTGTTTATTTTTTCTACATTTTTCATATGTCATAATATTTTTTTAAAAGAAAAAGAAATTGATATTCCTTGACATGAAAAATCAAGGCATCTTGGTAAGGTAAAAAGTGATTACAGAAAAATACATGCTGTCTGATATAATTTATGAAAGTATAAAAATTGAAGTGTATATTCATGCATACATATAAAAAGTTGTAAGTACACAGAATAAGGTCTGGGTGTCTAGATACCAAATGTTATTTGCAGTTTGCAATTGACAAGAGAGTAGAATTGGGTAAAGAGGCAACTTTACTCTTTTTAAACTCTATATAAAGAGTTTATATAGATTCACATGATTTAATAAACTTAATTTAATAAATTGTACATGATTCACATATTCATAATTGAAAAAAATTAAAATGCAAATTCATGTTCCTTTTATGAAAACAAAGAACAAAACCAGCAGTAATGCACACTGCATACATATTCCACAGTCCATATACCAGAGTCTCTCTGGAGAATTACAGATATTTGCAGAATTCCAAACCCAACTCACTCCAGATCACAGACTGTGTTTCTCACTCCCCAAACTCCCAAGTAAAGGCCAAAGTAACAATATCTTATTGGCTATTCCTGGGGAAGGGCATGGCTGAAAACAACTGGGAACCCAAACAGGGACAAGCCAACTAGGACATGGGGAAATAGTAGAAGAGACTTTAGGGTCTGGTTTAGGGTCAATTAAAAGGCACTGGGTCTCCATGAGAGCATAATATTCTAACAGAATTTTGCAAAATCCCAAGAGGGAATCCTAACGAAAGATGCCCTCTGTCCTCATTTCCCACCCTAAATTCTGAATCCATTTTGATTTTCTCACCCATCTACCTGGGAAGACTCCAATCTTCCTTTCCTGCACTCCCAAGGGCTGCCAGAGGGTATCAAGTTGCTGAACTGCAGACCCCATTGTCTCCATCATTGATTTAGTCAGGGCCTTGGCTCTGCTTCACATACTACCTCTCTGCCATATGACATATGTCATGGTACTCTCAGGCCCTCTGTAGTGGTAATTTCAAACTCTGTACATCCTTCAAATATTTTTTCCTTTTTCCTTTTTTATTTATGTTTATTTGTTCTTTTTAGATATGCATGACAGTAGAGTGTATTTTTGCATATTTGCATATTTTTGCACATGGATTATAACTTATTCTAATCAAGATCCCATTCTTGTGATTGCACATGATGCAGAGTTACCCTGGTTACCCTTGTATTCAAATACAAAGATAGTAAAGTTATGTCTGATTAATTCTACTGTCCTTCCTACTCCACTCCTCCTTCCCTTCTCTTTGTTCTCCTTTGAATCCAATGGACTTCTATTCTTGCCCCCCAACCCCTGTTGTGTGTTAGCATCCACATATCAGAGAGAACATTTGGCCATTGGTGTTTTGGGATTGACTTATTTCACTTAGCATGATATTCTCCAGTTGTAAAATCAAGAATCAATGAATGGGATGGTATCAAACTGAAAAGTATCTTCACACCAAAGGAAATCATCAAGAATGTGAAGAGAGAGCCTTCAGAATGGGAGAAAATCTTTACAACCTGAACCTCAAATAGAGTATTAATGTCCAGCTTATACAAAGAATTCAAAAAACTTAGCACCAAAACAAAACAAAACAAAACAAAACAAAACAAAACAAAACCCCAAATTACCCAATCAACAGATGGGCAAAGGGACTGAACAGACACTTCACAGAAGGAGAAATATGAATGGTCAACAAATATATGAAAAGACATTCAACTTCACTAGTGAGTAGAGAAATGCAAATTAAAACTACACTGAGATTCCATCTCACTCCAGTCAGAATGACAATTATCAAGAATACAAGTAACAATAAGTATTGACGAGGTTGTGGCGATAAAGGTACACCCATACATTCCTGGTGGGACTACAAATTGGTGTACCACTCTGGAAAGCAAAGGAAAGATTCCTTAGAAAACTTGGAATGGACCCACCATTTGACCCAGTTATCTCACTCCTCCATTTATACCCAAAGGACTTAAAATCAGCCTACTACAGTGATGCGGACACATCAATGTTTATAGCATCTCAATTTACAAGAACCAAGCTATGGAATCAACCTGGGTGTCCTTCCACAGATGCACAGATTAAGAAAATACGGTATATATACACAATGGAATATTATTCACCCTCTAAATCTTATGCCTCAACAGGTGCTCTCAACTCCTTCATAGAGAAAAGACATTAACAAAACTCCTCAGCTGCCTAATAGCAAACATAGAACCCACATGCATTTGGGCCCACATTGTTCCCTGTCTTTACTTTGCCACAGTCCATCTCTCCATTAAGGGCCTCTCTATCCCATCCTCATCTGCCTTCTTGAGAGTCCTACATTACCAAGTGTCTCTTCTCTCATCTATATCTTCAATATCTCCGTTTCTACCCGCGTTGGCATTTAAACTTACTCAGAACTTTTTCTTTTTTTAACTGTTATTGTTATTATTATTATTTTATTGTTGCATAATATAATATACAGAATAGTAGGTTTCATTGTGGAAAAGGGACCGTCCTTTAGCCTCTTTTGAATGTTCAATGTCCCCAAAGGCCCATGTGTTAAAGACTTAGCCCTGGGTGGTACTAATGTGAAGTGGTGAAATCTTTGGGAGGCAGGGCCAAATGGGAGGTTCTTAGGCCATTTGGGTTATGCCCTTGAGGGGAGTCTGGAATTCTGGCTCATTCCTCTTTCTCTTTGCTTTTTGGCTCAAGAAGAGAGTGATTTTGTTCTATCATGTGCTCCTACCATCATGTGCTTCCTTACCACAGGTCCACAAGCAATGACTTCAAACAATCATGGACTGAAACCTCCCAAATTAGAAGCCAAAATAGCCCTTTTCTCTTTATAAGTTAATTATCTTAGGTATTTTATTTCAGTCATACAAAGTTGACTAATACAACCTCCATCTAGAACTTTCTTAGTCTTTTTGGTCAGACTTTCTGTGCACACTGGGCTCCCACCCATATTTTCTCATCCTCTCTATATCCTTTTGCATGTAGCCTGAGGCTGCTGTATGATCGCCCACCGCCCGTGGGGACAATCACAACATGTACGCTCTTCTTGATCACAGGAACCAAAAGGAGTTTATTCCGCAAGTCTCAGACTTATATCGAGAACATCAGCCTATCAGAGAGTAGACTACCAGGAAAGTCAGCCTATCAAGGAACAGTCTCCAGGCAGATACCAGGATCGCCTCATGTACAACAGCCAACCAGAGTTACTTCCTAAAACTTGTTTATGAGTGCAGTTATGTCTGGCAAGCTGCCAGGCGCCATCTTAGAGATCAGGCCAGGGTGCGGGCTCTGGGGCCCTCAGAGCCCGCCCCTGACATCGCTGCTTGCCTTTCTCAGAAGCTGTCGGTTCTCAAGAGGGATGCTATCATCCTTTCCACCACCAATTCTTTTTGCCTACTCCCTCTTCAGTCCTCTCTGCCCTTTTCAAAGGGAACCCCACCCTTGACCATACTTTGTCTGTTTTGAAGGTGCAGGGTAGGCCCTGACCTTTGAGGTTGATAGTGGTGCTATTTCAGTTCCATCACCAAAATTGAGGGTTATAGGTGATGATCTCATTAACTATCTCAGAAACAAGTTCACCTGGAAAAAATGACTCAAGTTTCTACTGAATACTAATAACCTCATCTCAATAAAGGAAACCCTGAAATTTGCTTTCAAACATGATTTTAGCCACCTTCCTCATGAAGTAATATTTCTGTTGTTTTGTTCTAAGGAGCATTGAGTCTCTCCTGAAAACATACCAACTGATTGTTAAATATCAGCCCTGAAAGGAGATTTCTCTGGAGTAACAAAGAACTCTGCCCTTGCAGCATCTCATCTCAACTCTTTTTCCATCCTGTGGTCTTTCATTGTTTACAAGGCTAGCTCTTTGTCTGATTGTGAATAGCATCAACTCTTCATGGTCTTTGTCTTCTCTGTATTGAAGATGGGTGTGGACCTTGGGACACTGGGGACTTAAGCTTCATATTGCCCAATCATTAGGCAAATCTGGATTCAGATTCCACCTCCATTACGAACTAATTATATCATCTGGGAAAGGAACTAATTTCCCCAAGTCTCAGTGCTCTCATTTGTAAATTGAGAGAGGAATTTTCCCATTTTAGAAGTTGTTTTAAGGGTATTGGGTCCATAATACATGCCTGGAAAATAATAGCAATTATTAACTATTATGTCTGTCATGACTAGTAGGCACACAATAGGATTAGGCCCACTGTGTAGCCACGTGATGCTGCCTTTAGTTTCTCTGTGGGGAAAATGGCTGTTTTTTCACAGGTTTCCATTGAGGAACCTTGTAATTGCCCTATAGGCTGAGATCCTGACATGCATCAACTTAATCTGTTATCTGAGCATTATCGAAGGAAGTTTTAGCATAGTTGAACTTTATACCTTCCTACTGAAAACTCCTCTTTGGAAGAAAAAAATTGTCATGACCAACAGCTCTATGGCCCTGTGATGGAAACTTAGGCTCAGCACCAGTGGGAGGTTGGGGGAGGGCTGTTGGGATGTTGTGTGTTTAAAGGATCCCAGAATGAACAGAAATATCATCTGGAGAACAAATTTTCTCTCCTCCCACTGTCTTTCTTTCCTTTCTTTTTGGTCCATGTGGGAGAATAAAAAGAATAAAGGCAAGAAGACAGAAAAAGAAATTTGGGTTCTCTTTGAAGGTCCTTAGAAGCAAATCCCCTAATTTCTGGGTTGGGATAGGATCACCTTTCACTCATCCTTTGGTACATGGTGCTCTCTGGATGCAGGGAGGGTCAGCAGAGGTTATAAACAAAACTGGCTCTGCTTGTGCAGCTAGGTGGTGGCTCTGCAGTTGGGAGAAATGCTAAGAAAGTGGCTCTCAGACTGTTGAATTTTGTAGTTTAGGAAAAATTTAAAATGAAGAGAGAGAGAGAGAGAGAGAGAGAGACAGACAGAGAGACAGAGAGAGACAGAGGGAGATAGAGAGAATGAGAAATATAGAAATCTGGAAATTTTTAAGTTTTTAGTGAAAGTTAAAACCACTACTATCTACTCTTAGCACTGTTCTACAATAGAAAGAGCATTTTAACACCAAAAATAAAGAAAGGATACATTCTTGGAATAAAGGAAAGTCCTTTCCAGAAAATGAAATTTCAGTGTCAGCATTACAAATCTTTCACATTTTTTTTCTCCACCCGTCCGTCAGCCCATCCATCCATCCATCCATCCATCCATCCATCCTCTATCTGTCTAGTTATCTAGTTATTATATATCCACCTAAATATCTGTCTGCATAATGCTATAGTGTTTTTTCTCATTTTTCTATGGAACATTTACTGTGAACTAGCACCAGTGCTCAGTCAGGATTCTAGAATGATGCTTTGGAGTTCATCTATTATACTAATTTTAGTTTAATGATGAATGTGCTGGAATACAAAAATTAAGTGACTACTCTCCTACAGTTGCTCATCTAATGAAAGATCAGAACTAGGGCCAGTTCTCAAAATCCTAGTCTTTTAACCAAGTGTTGCTACCTCACTAATCACTACAATGACCTGCAAAGGGCACAATCAACAACTCAGATATCAGTTGCAAAAGGACACAAGTCCACGATCACCCACCAAGACGCTCAGGAGCCATTTCAGGTACTCACTTTCATTATATCCTCCATCTTATTCTAATTAATTTCATTCTTCTTCCTGCCCCAAACTCCCCCAACATGGCACTGCTGGTTAACGGGGTCCAGTTCTGGGCTGTGAGAACCACAAGTTGCTTGCTGCTGCCTCTCCCTCAATCTTCGGAGACATCAAGTCTTTAGTTCAATCTCTGAAAGACCCCTTCCATATTGCTTTTCCTCCCTGACCCCACAGGCCTTGTTTAGTCCTTTATAAATTCATTTTCAGTTGTTTGCTCAGTGGTCTTCCTAGATGCTGCTGGATGATTACTTTTAACCTGCTTCTAAAAAAAAAAAAAAAAAAAAGGCATAAAAATAAATATCAAAAAGAAAATAATAGCAGTAGAAGCAAATTGTAATGATTTTCTACTACTTCCACTAGAAAAATTCCTTCCTGCCCTCCTATCTGAGTGCCATGTCTGAGCGTCACCCAGCGTTACCAGCTATTCCAGGCAATGTGCTTCTGTGCCATTCTCTTCTCTTGGAATGTCCTTCCTCTCATTCTCTGCTGTAAAATCCTTGATTCCCCCTCAAGGTTAACCTCAAATGACCACTTATTTCATTCCTTTCCAGCAGACTTAGTTTTTTCTCCCTTATGTTCCTATAACTCTTAGCACACCTGAAGTGAAGACCATAGGATATCATGGTAGGTTGTGCATTCCTCCCCTTACAATAAATTGGGGGCTGGTTAGACTCAATTTTTGAGGACCTCTGTATCGTTGCATTCTTCCCCAAACCTTGTTCTGTGGCTGGCCCCAAAAGTGCCTTTTCTAAAATTTGTTGAAAGACCCAATGAAAGGTCTGACAGCAATACCTGGTATTTTATCTCTCCTCTACAGGTGTTCCATCCTTCTTTAGGAAGTATAAAAAGAGACTTGGGATGATCTATAAACTGGTTTCAATGTCTGGATATTTAATAATTGAATAGGAAGAAATTTGAAATGAGAAAATTGATTGGACATGGGGGAGAATTTCCCAGGCTAGAACTAAATACAGAATCCTATCTTTTTAAAAATGAACAAACTTCTTGTCCCACTGTGGCCATAATATTCAACCAGGTTTATTAGAGTTTGAGAGATTCTGAACTAACATCCCTTAATCCTATAGCAGTTTGTTTGATAAAATAAAAATTTTATCTAGCAACTGACAAACTAGATTTTGATATCAAAAGACTATTTTCCTTTCAAAAAAATGTTAAAGGACACCAAAGAGTAGATTTTGCTTATTTATTTATTTTTTGTATTGGGGATTGAACTCAGGGGCACTTAACCATTGAACCACATTCTACAGGCCTTTTTATATTTTATTTAAAGATAGGGACCTGTCAAGTTGCGTAGGGTCTTGCTAAGTTTCTGAGGCTAGCTTTAAACTTGCAATCCTCCTGCCTCAGCCTCCCAAGCCACTGGGATTACAGGCATGTGCCACCATGCCTGGCAAAGAGTAGATATTTTGATGGCATATAACAGAGGTGTGTGCGCTGGTGGAGTCAAGAAGGCTCTCTACATGGCATCAGGAAGCAAGGCAAGAAGGTAGGTCCACTTCTATAAATTGCTCTTTAGTAAATTGATCTGATGACATAGGATGAGTAACTTTTCAATATATACCCTTAGAGATCAAAATCAAACACACCAAAGAAAGTGATAGAAGACAGGCTCCAATCTCAGCTCTGGTAGCTGGTATCTACGTATGGTCAAACTACTCAAATTGCACTAATTCTAATGCCTTTCTCTGGAAAATGGGAATAAAATCTTACAAGATTATATCAACATTTAACAAGGTAACATATAACATATCTAGCTAGTGCCTGAAACTAGTAGGCACTCAAAACTGATATGTTAATTCCCCTTTAATGTAAGAAAGATAACCTGGGTACAAGTAGCAGGGAAACATCTAAAGGTCATAAATGAACTTGAATTGAATTACACAACAATGTGAGTCTATTGTAAGAAGAAATACAGCTAGATATTAGAAGGCTTAAAAGGTCTTTGTAGAGAGATTGCTGTATGCAAACAAAAACTGCTTTCAACTTTTTTCTGAGCATATGAGTCTGTATTTCTTGATCTTTCTTGCAGTTCAGTGTAGCCAACTTTTGGACCAAATTCTCACAATTTTTTGAGACAGGGTCTCACTATGTTGTCCAGACTGGTTTTGAACTCCTGGACTCAAGTGACCCTCTTGCCTCAGCCTCCTGAGTAGCTGGGACTAAAGGTGGGGACCACCAGGTTCACAAAATTTTGACAATGTTATATAGATAGAAAAGACATGCAATTCTCCAGTACTAGCCTCCAAAATCCTCCCCCAATTGGCAGCCAGTGTAAATGATCCATTAGAGGAGTCAACTGTAGATAAAAAAAAAAACCACAAGATGTGAAGCACCTGGGTCCCTGAGTCACCATGTGGAAGGCTGTCTTTTGAACTATTATGAGAATGAGAAACTTCTATCATGTTGAGCTGCTGAAACCTGAGGTTATTTCTTATGGCAGTTAGCCTATCTTGGCCAATGAAGTCCTGAAAATATCATTAGTATGATACTGTGCATTTACAGACTCTTTCAGAGTATTTATTTCTAGCTTTGTAATTTATATTTCAAAAAGGCAAAAATATACTAAAGAGGCTTGAGACTAAATTAGTAAAAACATTGGGTAAAAAAACGTAAGCCATGTCACCAGAGATTCAATTTAGAAAAAAAAAAAAAAGTTGAGGCTAGTTTTATTATACAGATTCCTTTCCATAAGAGAAGTTCTAGTCTATATGGATTTTATCTGCAGATATTTTCTAAGTCTATACCAGTGGTTCTCATCCCCGACTACATACTAGAATCACTTAGATGTTTTTAAAAGTTATACATTCTACTTCCTGATGAATTAAATTGTAATTATCAATTGTTTTAAAAGTGTATGCACATTTGAGAATCACTGAGCTATGAAAATCATAAACCATATCTTTTTATGCCATGGGTGTTATGAGTAATAATGTCAAATAGACATTTTCTTGGATAATCAAACACACTAGAAAGCTGCTTGGCAGAAGCAGATAATGGAAAGAAGTCAGAGTTTGGGACTAGTTAGGAAATAGTTTTTGAGTTAGCTGAATTTTGTTTTAAACAGCATTATTGCTAACTAGCTGATAACTTCAAGGAAGCTACTTCATTACTTTTGACGTCTGTTTTCTCAACTACAAAATGGAGATTCTATAATCTGCAAGGTTGTGGGGAGGAACATGAACTAAGTGTTTATACCTGGAAGTAGAGTAATCAACAAATGGTGGTTAATACCACACTCAATTTTATAAACAAAGTCTGCCAATTTTTCAATAGTTACATTAAAATTGCTGAAGAGAAACTGAACCCTAAGCAATAGATTATACTGAACTGAACAGTGTTTGTTATTATTATTTTAGGATATATAAATTACTGTAGATATTGTTTTTATCCTTCATTGCTTTGGTCTAATAGACATAAAAATATTTATAAAGGTCACTGGTGACAATGGTCTGAAAACTATTTTTCTAAAAGCTCCTGACTTCTTCAACACTGAATTGTACTGGCAAGTCCATTACCCTCTAGTTGAGAAATGAATACTGAACTTTCTTTCATAAAGAAATAGTCTTAAAGATGAGGATGTGTTAAGGCAGCCCTTTTTAAGTAGGACTTTGACAAATATGGTTATAGAGCCTGCTGAGAATCTTGAAGAGGAGGTAGATATAACCCTGTGTTCAAGCAGCTGACAAACTAGAGGGGAATGACCTTCTTGTTGAGTCTATGCCTTTTGTTTTATGTCTTTACAAAATAACAGCCAATGATGCAAGTTCACAATACCAAAGGAGAGCTATAGAGAGGCAGGAGATGGGAGGAAGAATTTGTTATTTTGGATTTGATGATCAAAGATTTTCCAAAGGAATATTTCCAAAGGGTCCATGGTTGAATACATGCTGCTGGACTGGGGGCTTAAGGAGATTCCAAACCAGGAAAGGATTCTGCAAGGGAAATTCTCACACTCTATGTCTAGAAGACAGAAATCTATAAATTTGCCAGCCATAAATGGAGGGTAATAATGGAAGGCATAGGAGATGAGACAGGTAATGTAACTGGGGCCAGCTTGCAGGAGGTATGAATTGCAGACATCTGCTTTCCCACATATCATCTTGCAATCCATGTGAAACCATATCTTGCTTTATTTCTTCCTTTGTATCATCACTCTATACTTTCATTCTGCCATCTCACTTGCACCAAATGCAATCAGTCTAAAGTGTTTAAGATGTACATTTAAAAAATTTATGTTTTTACAAAATATAACTTTTGTGGCAAGTATTCTTTTTTTAAACATGGTATTATGTGACACAGCTCAGCTAGTTTGATACTTTTCCCCCTTGATGCTTTCCTAGTTAAGATTCATTTACTTTGCTATATACACATGAAATATCATGCTTCTAAATGCTTCATGATATTCCTTGCTGTGTATCTACCACATTTTACCCATCCACTCTCCCAGTGATGGATACTTGATGTGGTTCTGCTTCCCTATCACAACTTTCTTTTATGAACCCTTATAGACTTGAGTGAGATCATCTTTGAAATAAGTAATGGAAATTAATGGCTAGGTCATGGATATACAATTACCTAATTATATCAGTGGTGCCAGATTGCTTTCCAGAATGGCTGAATCAACCTGCCCATTCAGAAGCAGGACATGACATTGCTGTATTCTTACAATCCACTAACACTTGGTGACATCCAACCTTCTAATGCTTGCTTGTCTTATCCTTGTTATGGTTTGGATATACGGTGTCTCCCCAAAAGTTCCTGTGCCAAATGATTCCTTGATGAGGTTTTCTGGGATGGGCCTTCTCATGGCCTTTCTGCCTTCTACCCCGTGAATATCCAGCTTTTCTGCTCTCTGGAGGATGTAGATGCAAGGCATCATCTTGGAAAGAGAATGATCTCCATAATACCAAACCTGTTAGCATTTTAATCCTTGACTTTATAGCCTTCAGAACCATGAGCTAATGAATATTTGTTCTTTATAAATTACCAAGTCTCAAGCATTCTGCTACACCAACATAAAATGAACTAAGATATCAACTATGCAAAGCTATAAATTCTTATACGTACAAAAAAGAAAAAGATAGGTGACTTTTCTTGCCTATATGAACTTAAAAAGAGCAGGAGGAGGGTAGGTGTACAAATGTACAAATTCTCTTATCAGAAGAATAAAATTTTGGAATGGAGTTGTAGAATTTCTACTTGTAGATGTGGCCATGGAGAGATGGAACAGTAGGGAGAAGGGGAAAGAACATATTTGAAACACTTGCTGTGAGCTTGACCTTGTGCTAGGTATTTTACTCATATGGTTGTTCTTCACAACTCTGTGGGGTCATGGTCTATCCCTACCCCACATATGAGGCTCTAAAGGAGTTACTAGCTCTAGAGGCTATGCCTTCTCCACCAAGTAAGTAATTCTAGATGCTTTGGAGGTCATTTGACAACATGGGACCAGATGATGACCATAATTCTCTTCCATGTGTAGAAAGGAATTCATTTGGAATGAGAAAAAGTGCAGCTATCTAAGTTCTTTAAAGGGTCATCAGCCTGGAAGCCTTTTTAATAGCACTACTTTGAAAACTGCCTGGTTGGAAGGCAAACTCCCACCTTGGGAGTCCCACCAGATATTAGTACCATAGGGAGAATCTGAGTCTTTAAGTTTCTGTAGAGCATGATACATCCTAAAGATTGATGCAAATCCACAGGAAGGCTCCCTTTCTATTAGCAAGGAAGAAATGTGCAGACATCAGGAACTGTATGGAGTGAAATGGAAAACATCTCAAATAGGAAGGAACTACTTGCTGGGTGAGAGCCATTGTAAGAATTTGTTACAGAGAAGAGGAGTGTTTCGGGGGACTAATGAGGAACAAAAAACGTGTAATTAACTGAAAAAAATGACTCCTCATGCAAATCTTTGGTTTTGACTTAGTCACATGTTCACAGGCAGCAGAACGATACTCACACCTCAACAGAGTTTATGTTTCTCAAGAGTGGAGGGGAAAGTTGATCAACAGAGCCCACTGTCATCATAATTCTGCTGTCTCATTGTTGTCATCATTCTCTCAAGCTTTGTATTATTTATAACAGTCACATGAAAGGGTTAGGAACATATTTTTACTAAAGCGTAAATGACTAATAAAATGTCAGTTCTTTGGCATAGCTCACATTAGGAACAGAGATCAAAGCCTGAGTTGAATCCAATTCAGTCCTGGACTAGAGCATTTATTATGTGCAGGCTTTGAGCTAGGGATTATGAGGGAATGCTAAAATGGATAAATTGAGGTTCCTATTTCCTAGGATTTCACAGAGTGGTAAAGGGGGTTGGGGTAGAAAAGTATAAATGACTCCAGCAAGACAGAACATGTTAGGCTCAAATGCTATGAATGATTAGTAAGATGAATTCATTCTGATTATGAGAGGTAAACTGAATGCAATTCAAAGGATACTTTGGATTTAAATATGCAGGATTTGAAAATGTATTCTGAGGTTAAAATTCCTGCTAGCAAAGGAAGTAATTTGAACATTTTGGTAAAAGAAGGGTGCAGATATGTGTGGAATAGGAAAGGTGAGTAATCCATGTCACTCGCATGTCAGAGAAACAGTACGATACAAAGAAAGACAATGGTGGTAAGGTTAGGTAGGGATTATGCACTTGAAATCCCTAAATATCAAGCCAAGTTTTATTCTGTGTGCCATGTGAAGTCACACTGAGTTCTTGAACTGGGAGGAATAGATTCTCTTCCAGGGGGAGTTTCAGTAAATTAGTCCTAACAGTAAATTAGGGAGGTTTCAGGGGATGGAACACAGGTACAAATTTTAGGATTTAACCCTTATCCCTCATTATATTAGGCATATATTCTGATAAAAATATGACATACAAATTACAGATGGCTTCTGATTTATATGATAGTTTGGCCTAAGTTTTTTTGACTTCACAATGATGCAAAACTGATATATAAACATTTATTAGAAACTGTACTTCAAACTTGAATTTTATATTTTCTGGGATAGTAACATATAGTCTGATCTGCTCTTATAATGCTGGGCAGTAGCAGTGAGTCGTAGCACCCAGTCAGTCACATGATCATGAGGGCTAACAATCAGAACTTTACAATGTACTGTATATTAAGCTCCATATTTGTAGAGTAGGTGTAGTAAATACATTTTCAATTCATACTATTTTCAATTTATGATGGGTTTATCAGGATAATCCCATTGAAAATTAAAGAACCTCCATAACATAAAAAACATCAACATGTGAGAGAAATTCACCAATTACAGAGTGTATGTGAGATTACAACTACATTGTGAGTTTCAGACAAGTGGAAGTCTAAAATCTCCCACTTATCCTATGTAGGTGTGAGATTAAAACAACCTGGGGAACCCCATGTCTAACTCTGGGACAGGGGAGAAGCAGGTTTTCTATCTTATTTTCTGGATCTCCTGACTACCTACTACCCATTTTCTTAGAGGTCTGTTCCCCTAAAGAGTTGGTAAAGGACAAAGTGGCAGTGACTGGGGAGGTTTGGGGTAGGACAAAGCCAAAAGATTGTAGCTGGCATTTCCTGGTTGCATTGAAAATGAAACAGTTCTTTCTTCTGCCTAAGTGGAGTGAGGGGTCAACATTCACCAGAGACCAACAACTATCAGATGGCTGAGGAGTGAACGAAAGTTTCCAACTCTGACTGCACATCTGAATCACCCTGTGAGCTTCTGGAAATGCCCATGACCAAGCCCATCCCAGATCAATGAAATGTGAAAACTCCCCAGCGACTCTAATAAGCCACCAATGTAGTGGTTCTCAAAGTGTGGCTCTGGAGGCATCACCTGAACTTGTTATAATTGGCAATGATTAGCCATATCTTCAATCTACTGAGCCAGAACCCCTGGGTATGGGGGCCAGCAACCTCTGTTTTAATAAGCCCCCTGGTGATTCTTCTGGTTGGGAGAATATTCAGTAAGATGGAAAGTTTGGGTGCAGAACATCTGTATTAAAATTCCCAGCTATGCCTCTTTAGCAAATCATTTAATAGCATAAGCCCTAGTAAAGGGGACCCTTATTTATTTATTTTGGTTCAAGAAAAAAATTTTATTTGTATCTTCAAGAACATGAAATGACCTCATATAGGGCAGTGACAGGCTTTTCATAGATACCATGAAGAAAAGATTTTTACAGATAATCATGAAGTTACAAAATTAAAGGAACATCATGGAAGATTGATATTAATCCAGCCCTTTTTGAGTACCTGTCAGGCAATGGGACTATGAAGATGAGTTCAACATAACACCTGTCCTCAAACAGCACATACCTGCCACTTGGAACCCTGTGACTAGGTGAGTTTCAACTGTGGTTTAAGACATGCACCTTTCTATTTATAACATGAAACAGAAAATTTTAACTCTTATTTTAAAATAAAACTAGTTTGATCTGCATGACCCTAGGATCCCGGAGTCAACTGCTCCAGCATAATTTCAGGACATCCCAGAGTTGACTCACAGTTTGTAATGACTCACATTTATATAACCCTGTGGAAAAGAACAAGATAGGATTTATAGTATACGATTTATACATGTGAACACTGAGGCAGACATAGCTTTTCTCACTACTCTGAAGCCATCTAGAGTTTCTATAGTTGTCATTGCACTTGGCCTTTGTGTTTGGCTTTTTTTCAAAGTTCATTTACATCTTTTCGACAATGAGGAGTGAAGGACCTCTCGAGAGGATATGATTCTGATCTTCTGTCTCTTAATTTTTTTTTTTTTTTCTGGCTAGGAGCATAAGCTGAGTTATGTCCTTTCCAATAAGTCCTACTCCCAGCATCTATCAACATGATTTCATTGGCAAATAGGGTCTTTCCATCATTATAATAAAATACTTCATAATCAACCTATAAAGAGAAAAGATTTGTTTTGACTCAGTTTGGGACATTCCAGTCTACAATCTGTTAGCCTTGTTGTTTGGGGACCTGTGGGAGTCTCCTTGGGGGCATGCCTCCAATGACCTAAGGACTTCCCACGCAGACCTACCTCTCAAGAGTTCTACCACCTCCCAGTAGCACCACCCAGGGTCCAAGCCTCTAACACATGGGTCTTTAGGGAATATTCAAGATCCAGACTAAACCTGCAGATACAATCAAGTTTAGACGAAGCGATTAGAGTGGTCCTTATATTTTTATAAGAAGAGGGAGTATATACAGAGAAACAGACCCACAGACAATGTGGAGACAGGCAGGGTGAAGGTGTCCAAGTGACAGTTGATGGTTGAAGTTATGCTACTAGGTTATAAAAGATGTTAAACCTAGGGTTGGTTGGAGGATACAAGAAAGACCCTCTGTTAGAGACTTTGGAGGGAGCATGACTCTTCTGACACCTGGATTTTAGACTTCTAACCTCTAGAACCATGTGATAACAAAATTCTGTTGTTTTAAGCCACCCAGTGTGTGGTGCTTTGTTATGGAAGTTTAAGAAACAAATATAGACCCCTTATTAGCTGTGTTTTAAAAATGTCTTATTTTGGAACTGAGTGGGGAATATCACACACAGGTGGAAAACAAACATATCATTAGCCTCTAGAAACTACTGTAGTGAATGTCATCCTTTGAACTTGGAAAACACTGGGTGTCAGTTTTCTGTACCCCACAATTTTACTTCTTCATGACCTACCATAAGACATTGAGTCCTTTGAGGAAAACAGAGTTCCATGTCTTAACTCCCTTTTAAAATGGAAAAGATTTATGAGATAAACAACATGTTATCATTGGATAAGTGTCTTGTCTTTTGATTACTCTGGGAAGAAGATGAGCAAAAAAGTTCTGAAGAAGGAGGGACCCAGGAACTTAAGTTCCTGGACACCAGATGCTTCAACCATCTTTTCCTAAGTTAGTCTTGAATATCTCATTTACATTTCTATTTTAGTTCTATCCAACATTTTAGTTTTAAAATTTTTTAGTCATCTTTATTTTTATTATCTCTAAGCATACGACATGATGTTTCGATATACTTACACAAGTGAAATGATTACTATAGAAAATTAACATATTTACCATCACACATAGGCATCTCCTCTTTTTTTAAATGCAAGAACACCTATAATCTATTCTTCTATCAAGAATCCCACATACATTATAGTGTGATATTATTAACTATACTCCTTACATCGTGCATTGGATCTCTAAGCTTCTTTCTCTATATACCTGTAACTTTGTTTCCTTTGACTTACATCTTCCCATTTTCTCCCCTCACCCTCTCCTTCACTGTTTTAGTCTCTATTTCTATATAAGCTTTTTTCTTAAGATTCCACATAAACGTGGGGTCATGTTGAATTTTTGATTCTGTTTCTGTTTTATTTCACTTAGCAACCATGTTTATCCATGTTGTGGCAAATGGCAAGATCTAATTCTTTGTTCAGGTTGAGTAATATATCACAGCACAATCTCAATCCACTCAACCCTTGACACACACTAAAGCTGTATGGGTTAGATATAAGGTGCTCCCCAAAAGCTCATGGGTGAGACACTGCAAGAAGGTGTAGAGCGAAATAATTGGATTATTAACCTAATCGGTGATTCATCCCCTGATAGGGATTAGCCAAGTGGTAACCGTAGGTGTGTAGGGTGTAGCTGGAGGAGTTGGGTCCCTGGGGGTATGCCTATGAGAGTAGTTTTTCCTTGTTGAGCAGAGTGCTTGTGCACTGGGGCTCTCTCCCTCTCTGTCTCTGTCTCTCTCTCTCTCTCTCTGTCCCTTTCTCTCTCTCTCTCTTTCTCTCTCTCTCTCCTGCCTGGTGTGATGTTCTGAGCCACTCTCCTCTGTCACAGCCTTCTCCCATGATATTCTGCCTTTCCTCGATACACAAGGAATGGATTCAACCATCTATGGACTAAGATCTCTGAAACTGTGAGCCCGAAATAAATTTTTCCCCCTTAAATTTGTTCTTGTCAGAACTTTTGGTCAAAGCAGCAAAAAAACTGACTAAGACAAAAGCTGTTTCCAGGTCTTGGCTATTGTAAATGTTATGGTTTGAATCTTTTAAAGTATTTTTTCAAATTTTTTATTAACTTATTAATTGTACAAATTAATGAGTTTCATTGTGACTTTTTAAAACCTGCATACAATATGCATTGCTCATGTCCACTGTCCCTTTTTTGTCTCACCTTCCCTACTCTCTTCCCTCCCTGACCTCCAACCCCTTCCCAGTTCCTTAAAGTCCCTACTTTCACATATTTATTTATTTACCTTTAATTTAAACATGTAAGAGAAAACATGTAATACTTATCTTTCTGTGCCTGACTATTTCTCTTAATGAGATAGCCTCCAATTTCATCAGTTTTCCCCCAGATGATTTGATTTCATTCTTCTGTGTTCATGTACCATATTATATGTTCATCTGTTGACAGGCACCTAGGCTGAGTCCATATCTTGGTTATTGTGAATAGGCTACCCAAAACATGGGAATGCAGGTTTTTTTTTTATATACTGACTTAATTTCCTTTGTGTATATTCCCAGGAGAGGTATTTCTGGATCATATGGTTAGTTATACTTTAAGGTTTTGAGGAACCTCTATTCTACTTTCCATAGTGCCAGTACTAATGTACATTCCTACCAATAGGATGCAAGTGTTCTTTTTATCTGCCTCCTTCCCAGCATTTATTATGTTTATTTGATAATAGCCATTCCAACTGGGAATGAACTCTCATTCTAACTGGCGATGGAATCTCAATGTAGTTTTGATTTGCAATTTCCTGATGACTAAATATATTACCATTTTTTTCATATATTTACTGCACATTTGTACTTCTTTTGAAAAGTGTCTGTTCAGATCATTTACCAGGTTTTTTTTTTTTTTTGGACTATGTGTTCCTTTATTCTTTTGAGTTGTTTATATATATTCCAGGTCCTAATCTGTCAGATGAATAACTGTCTAAAATTTTCTCCAATTCTGTAGGCTATCTCTTCACTCTGTTGATTATTTGCTGTGCAGAAGTTTTTTAATTTGATGTAATACCTTTTGTCAATTCTTATTTTTGTTTCTTAAGCTGTTGGAGTCCTATTGAGGAACTTGTGGAAATCTTGGAGTGTTTCCCCTATGTTTTATTCTAGTAGTTTCAAAGTTTCATGTCTTTCATTAAAGTCTTTGATCCATTTTCAGTTATTTCTGTACAGGATGAGAGATAGGAAACTAGCTTCAATTTTCTATGTGTGGATGTCCAGTTTTGCCTGTTCAATTCATTGAAGAGTCTGTCCTTTCTCCAAAGTATGTTTTTGGCAACCTTGTCAAGAATCAGTTGGCTGAAGATGAGTGGATTTATTTCTGTGTCTCCTATTTTGTTCCATTGGTCTATGTGTCTATTTTTAGGCCAATATTATGCTATTTATGCTACTATGTCTCTGTAGTATGTTTGGAAATCAGGTATTGTGAGACCACCAGCATTGCTGTTTTGCTCAAGATTGCTCTGGCAATTTGTGGTCTTTTGTGCTCTTATACAAATTTTGGGATTGGTTTTTCCTAGTTCTGTGAACAATGTTATTGGTATTTTAAGGGGGATTGCATTGAATCTGTAGATGACTTTGGGTAGATGACAATATTAATTCTCCCAATTCATAAATATGGGAATTCTTTCTACTTCCTATTGTCATCTTCACTTTCTTTGATCTTTTGTAATTTTCATTGTATAGGACTTTCATAAATCCTTAGGTTAATTCCCACATATTTTTTTTTGGGGGGGGTTATTGTGAATAGGATTGCTTTCCTGATTTTTTTCTTCGCAAGTTCATTATTGGTGTATGGAAAAGCTACTGATTTTTGTATGATGATTTTGTTTCTTGCTACTTTACTAAATTTATCAATTTTGAAAGTCTTTTGGTGGAGCCTTTAGGATTTCCTATGTATAGAATCATATTATCACCAAACATGGATAATTCGACTTCCCTTTTTCCTATTTGTATGCCTTTTATTTCCTTTTCTTGCCTAATTTCTCTGACAAAAGTTTCTAGTGCTATATTGAATAAAAGTGGGGAGAGTGGACACTCTTATCTTGTACCTGATCTTAGAGGAAATGCTTTCAGTGTTTCGCATTCAATATGATGTTGACTTCGGGTTTGTCATATATAACTGCTATTATGTTCAGGTTAATCCTTCCATACCTAATTTATTCAGGATGTTTAACATGATGTTGAATTTTATCAAAGTCCTTTTCTGCATCTATTGATATGATCATGTATTTTTAACCATCAATTCTATTTATGTGCCTCTTTATATTCATTAATTTGCATATTTCAAACCATCCTTGCATTTCTGGAATGATACCAACTTGATCATAGTATATCATCTTTTTAATCTGCTCTTGAAGGTAATCTGTACATATTTTATTGAGAATTTTTGCATCTATATTCATCAGGGGTTTGATCTTCATTTTTATTTTTGTTATGTCCTCATCAAGTTTTGGTGTCAGGGTAACACTGGTTTCATAAAATGAATTTGGAGGGAATCCTTCCCTTGCTATTTTTTGTAATAGTTTGAGGAGCAATGTGTTAGTTTTAAGATCTGGTAAAATTCAACAGTGAATTCATACAGTCCTGGTCTTTTCTTTGTTGCAAGACTTTTTATTACCACTTCAAAGTTATTACTTTCTATTGATCTACTTAAGTTTGCTATATCTTTCTTGGTTCAATTTCAGTAGGTCATATGTGTTCACAAATTTATACATTTCTTATAGATTTTTCAATATCTAGGCATATCATTTTCCAAAATATTCCCAATAATTCATTGACTTTCAGGGTTGTCTGTTGTAATGTATTCTTTTTCTTCTCTAACTTTATTTATTTGAGTCTCATCTCTTTTATTTGTTAGTTTGGATAAGGGTTTGTCACTTTTGTTTATCGTTTCAAAGAGCCGACTATTTGTTTCATTGTTCCCTTATATTATTCTTTTAGTCATTACTTCCTTTATTTACTTATTTTATCTTTTAGTATTTCTCCTACTAAGTTTAGGTTTGATTTGTTTTTGTTTTTCTAATACCTTGAAATGCATTGTTATTTTCTAATACCTTGAAATGCATTGTTGAAATGCATTTATTCAAGATCTCTCTCTCTTGATGGAGGTACTCATTGCTTTAATCTTTCCTTTTAGCACTTCTTTTGCCACAAGAAGTTATAGTATGGGGTATGTTATAGTTTCATTTTCATTTGATTTTAATTTTCCTTTCTGATTTTTTCAGTGACTCATTCTTTGTTAATAGTGTGTTGCTCAATCTCCATGAATTTGTATAATTTATGAAGTTTTTCTTGCTGTTGATTTCTAGTTTCATTCCACTGTGATCAGATGAGATGTAAGAAATTATTTGAACAATTCTAATTTGTTAGGACTTATTTTATGGCCTAAAATATGGTCTATTTTGGGAAAAAATTCAATGTGCTGATGAAAACAATGTGTATCCAGCAACTGTTCACTGGAATATTCTGTAGATGTGTTTTAAGTTCACTTTATATATGATGTTATATATCCGATGTTTCTTTGTTGATGCTTCATATGGATAATCTTTTGGTGAGAGTAAGGTGTTAAAGTCAAACACCATTATTGTATCAGGGCCTATCTCTCCCTTTATGTATAGTAATGTTTGTGTTATAAAATTGCGTGCTATGATATCACTGCATATTTATTTATAATCATTACATCTTCTTGTTCCCTTGATCAATATACAGTGAACTTCTTTGTCTCTTCTGACCTATTTTGTCTTAAAGTCTATTTTCTTGGGTATAAGTGTAGTTAATCCTGCATACTTTTCAAGTCCATTTTCTTGGAATATAATTTTCCATCCTTTCACTTTCAGTCTGCATATATCTTTTTCAGGAGAGGTGAGTTGCAGGTAGAATACAGCTGCGTCTTGATTTTCAATCTATTCAACTAGTCTGAGTCTTTTAATTGGAAGATTAGAACCTTTTAAATTCAGGGCTATTATTGAAATGTGTATGGTAACTTATTCTCTTCTTCGCCTTAGGAGTTTGATGGTTTACTGTATTTATTTCCTATTTCTCATGTGAGTCTACTCTTCTGGATAGATTTATTCTTTCATGTGCTTTCATGATTTTATTTTTCTTTCTCTTCTGGGTGTGGTATTCCCTTAAAAGTCTTCTCTAGTGATGGTCTAGGGATCATGAATTCCCTTAATGATATTTATGTTGGCAGGTCTTTACTTCTCCTTTGATTCTCAAGGATACTGCTCCTGTTTGTAGTAATCTTAGTTGGAAGTTATTTTCTTTCAGAACATGAGATGCAATGTTCCAAGCTCTCCTGACCTTTAGAATTTCTGCTGAGAAATCTGCTGTTAGTCTAATGGGTTTGCCTTTAAATGTGATTTGGCACTTCTCTCTTGAAGATTTTATATTCTTTGTTTATCCTGTACTTTTGGCAATTTAACTATAATATGTCATGGAGAGGGCCTTTTTTGGCCCTATTTGGAATTCTAAATATCTCCTAAACTTAAATGTTCATGTTTTCCCCAAGATTGGGGAATTTTTTTCTGCTATTATATCATTGGGTAGGCTTTTTATGTCTTGAGACTACAGCTCTTCTCCCTCAGATAAGACTATTTTGTGGGAATTTGGTCCTTCAGTGGAGTCCCAGAGATATTGCACATTCAGTTCATTTTCTTACTTTTTTCTTTATTTCTCTCTGAATGAAATATTTCAGTCGACTTGCCTTCAAACTCTGGTATTCTTTCTTCCACTTGATCTGTTCTGTTAGTAAGGCTTTCAACTGAATCTTTCATATGGCATATTGAGCTTTTTGTTTCCAAGATATCTGTTTTTCAAAATCTTTGTTTCTGAGTTTCTTATTCATATCTTGCATTTTCTTCCTTAATTCATTCATATGTTTATCTGTACTCTCTTGGAATTGATTGAGTTTTTATAAAAATCATACTGTACATCATCCACTTCCATGCTTTTGGATCTGTTAATATAGAATTATACACTTTAGAATATGTAATATTGCCTTGGTTTTTCATATTTCTTGTGTTTCTAAGTTGGTATTTGTGCATCTGTTAAAATGGATATCTCTTCCACTTTTATGATTGGGTCTTCTTGGTAAGCAATCTTCTCTTGGCGATGTTTATTTGTAGTGTTGAGTTTCATTCTAATTGGTCTTCATAGTGTGCTCTTACTGTAGCTCCTTTGGGTGTGATTAGTGGGTTTCGATATAATATATACCATATCAGAACACAAGGAACCTACTTTTTCTGTAGGTCTCACAATTTTGTAATTCAGATAGGTGAGGTGTAGAGAACAGAGTATGTGAAGTGTACCCTCTGTGGTCACTTCTATAATGGGAATGGAAACCCTTATCAGATGTAGGGGGTTTTCCACAGGCATGGCTGATATTGGTTGTGTTACTTGAAAGCAATTCTGATCCTGGCTGTTCCAATCATGGTATAGGGCTTGAAGTTTTGATCTTCTGTTTAGACACCTGCAGTTCCTGGTGTTCCATGTGGAGAGGCAGGGAATGGGATCACAGGTATCCCTGTATGGTATGTATTCATATCCAGTCTTGTCAGCCAAGTGCAATCTTAGAGGATGTGGAGTGGCAGATACTAAGGAGTGGTGTCCACAACAGTTGTGTTATTTTTCTCTGTTGTTACTGTAGGGGTGACTGTATAGGTGTAGGATATCAGACTCCCTCCCCCTTAGCAATGGGGATGATTTAACAACTTAGGACTTTTGTCTTCCCTATTACTTTGTTTTTTTCTTTTTGTGGTACTGGGGATCCAACCCAGGGCCTGGCATGTCAGGAAATACTTTACCACTGAGTTACCCTCTACTGTTCTTTAAGTTGAAGTATCCTCCAAGGTTTGAGCGGAACTAGATCATAGTTGGAGTTAGATGCAATTCCTCTCACCCGGGCTGGAAGTGCTTAGCGGCAGAGCACCTAACCAAAATCAAGTGTCAAATCCCAGGCTTGATCCCCAACACTGCAAAATTTTAAAAATGAAATAAAAAATATGAAATAACAATAATTACAGAAAAAGGGGTAATATAAAATAAAATAAAAATATAAATGTAATTAAAATTTTTAAAAGGGGAAAAAGAGAAAGAAAAACATTTTTAGAAGAAAATTTTCAAAAATAATTTCCTCACCACTGAGGGAGGGAAGATTGATGATTTTACCCTATGCCAATCAAAGCTTCTCTCAGGTCTTCTTAGGCTATTTGCCCCTTACACAGAGCAAAAATTATGTGTTATTTGCCGCCTGATTATTTCTTTTGTGTTACTTACCAGGTAACTAGCAGAAATGATATGTAGCTGAAGTTAGCTGGAATTCCTCTCAGTCCTTTGCCTGCTGGACTTATCTAACAGAATGAAGAACTTGCTTGGCAGATTCTCTTCATAACTTTTGGGTCTCGTGCTCCAAGGGCAGGGCAAATGCTGGTGCTGAGGTGTGTTAAAGAGATAGTCAGGAATGCAGAGCTTGCTAAGCAAAGTTTCTCTTGGAGTTTTATGAGTTGTGTATTCCAAGGGTGGGGCAAATGCTGGTGCATCCAAAGATGGCCCTGCAGGTGGAGAGATCCACAGAGATCTATGTTGAACTTGCAGGGTAGTGGACTCTGCATGATCTATCACCCATGATCCTGGTGACCCAAGAGCCAACTGGGATGTGAAACACATGCAACTCTTCACTCCCTTGAACTCTATTAGCAGGTTTCCCCGATAGCTAATTTTAAAGGAAACAATCATTCCCTCCCCTCTGCTTCATGGTCCAATTTCCCACTACATATAATTCTCAACAGGTTTCAGTCAGAGTTTCTCCCCTGGGCCAAACTAACTCATGAGGCACCACTGAACCAGTGCAGAGAAATTTCCATGGGGTCTAGAGTTCCAGAAAGTGGAAAATTCTGGAACCTCTGATCCCCAGAGCAATCAGCTCAGTCAATAGGACCCTTCTCAAGTTACATCTCTGTGAGAATATTCTGTGAAATGCAGAGAACTTCTTTAGGGCTAGCGTGCTATGTCTCTTATCTATTCTATACTATATATTTGCAAGGTGCCAAATTCTGTGTTAGTGAAGTTCTCTGGGTCTCTTCCTCTTGTACTAATACCCCCTCCAATGCTGCTGTGTGATTGGTATTGGGACATTGTATTTCTCCCACTATTCCATTTCCCCAAATTCTGAGTTTCTTCAGGGCCCTTCCTTTCCTTTCTCCTTCTCTGTTGAATCTCAGCACTCTCCCATGGCTCCCCATTTCAACAAGCAGCAACATACCTATTGTTTTGGTTCTATCTTGTGGAGAAGCAGGTGAGTATTGAATGCCTCTAATTCTCTGTTTGAATCTCCTCCAGGTTTGGATTGTAAATGTCCTCCAAAAACCATACGTTTAAGTCTTGGTTGGCAGCCTGTGGTGTTATTGGCAGGTGGTGGAACTTTTAGGAGCTGAAGTCCAAGAGCAGGAAATTAGGTCACTTGGAGTGTTTCCTCAAAGGGAATACTGGGACCTTGACCCCCACCTCTCTTTTTGCTTCCCAGCCATCATGAAGTGAGCACCTTTCTCTACCACATGCTCCATATCATATTCTGCCTCACATGGGCCCAAAGTGATGGTGCCAAGTGACCAGGGACTGAACTCTCTGAAACCATGAGACAAAATCAACTTTTCTCCTTACAAGTTGGTTTTCTAGGTATTTTTTCATTGTGACAGAAATCTAACACGGCTTGCAGAATGATGAACCTGGGCACGCTGCTCTCTTTACTAGGTGATGATTTCATTTTCTTTTGGTATACACCGGGGAGAGGGATTCTTGGGTCATACAGTACAATTTTTAAATTTCTGTAGGACATGCCATACTGTTTCTGACATTGAATGTTTTAGTAAGAAGTTCAGCCATGTTTTACTAATCTAACTATTGTATAAATCCAGGAAATTTCAAATGTGTATTTGGCATAGTTAAGAAAGGCAGCAGTGGTGGTAGGTTATCATGACATGACTAATCTTACCTCCCTGGCATGCTTTTTCCCCTTATGTGTGTGTGAAAATAATTCTTTGCTTCTTAGTCTCCAAAGTAATCCAAAATAAATACAACTTTATTGCTAATGGATTTATGCTTAGTGTTTACAAATAGAATCCCACAGTTCTTGAAGGTAGAGTACAGACACCAAGTTGGCTTAGGACTATGTTTGTTGAGTTTCTTCAAGGGTCAGTATAAATTTATATGAAGATGAAAGCAACCAAGTTGGCAGAGATGAGAGCTTCCTTGCTTCTTGAAGGAATTTTAAGATTGTTAACCCTAAAGAATTATTTTTTCATCCATTCCTGATGGGAGTTTCCGACAGCAGTACTCAGATCAAGCCTTTCCAAATATTTACTGAGTTCAGGTTTGACTTATATTTTTAATCAGGAAATACAACCAATATCACTGAAATTCAATTTTAGAAATAAATGCCATTCAGTTAGGTCAAGATCTCAGCTATTGACCTCCTCCATGATGGGGGAGGGGAGAGAATTATGAAGTTAGGAAGTTACATATATTTTAGAATTGAGACCCTTTATGCAAATCATCTCATGATTGGAAAACTAGTCTCGGCAAGTTGTGTTATTCATATATACCGGTCAGTTTTTGGAATGTAGTAGAGATAAAGAAGGTATGCTTCATTCCAAAAAGAAAAATCAAGAAATAGTATTGCATTAAGGAGGAGAAAAACAAAATCTAAGATAAAAAAAAAAAAAAATTCAGCATGAAATTAAAGGCCAACCTGCCTATGATCCCATTTCCCCATCTGAGCCCAGAAGATAAAAACTGTAATAAATTCATTCATCTACACCCACTTTAAATATCGGAGCAGATCAGCAGTTTCACTGATGTACAGCCAGACTTTGAAGTCTATCTGAGCTCTCTGGAATTCAACCAGCCACTTTCCAGACCATGTAATGTATTGCAGATCTTTCCACATTATGCATTCCAGATGGCCACAGTAATTCTTTGTGCGTTTTCTCCTTTCTTATTTGGGTTACTGGGGTAATTTGGGAATAAAGAGTGCATGCTACAAAGTGAAAATTGACATACAGTTACTGCCCTGGGCTGCTCTGACAACAAGGATGGATATTAATGAAACGGAAAGAGTTAAAATGTCTATATTGAATGGAAGGGGGTAGGGAGAAAGGAAGGAGGGAAATTTCCTCAGCAGTTAATTTTGCTACTTGCTAAGTGAGGAGGCTGTGACTGTGTTGGAAGCACTACAATTGCCTCATGACAGTTTTGGGAGAGTGCAGAGGAATTACTAGCCCTCCCTCCGCTCTTAAAGCCAATAGGCCATCTCCTTGACCTTGAAGTCGGGTGACCTTATGATTGATTCACAAAACAAGGGTAATTCTGAGTGAAAGGGGTATTATTAATAAGGTGTAATTATTAATTACACCTGGATAACAGGCCTATGCCCCATTTACAAATTAGGACTTGAGTTCACCCAATCTGGATGAGTAGCTCTCTAGGAGGAAGCTGAGCTGTTTAAATGCTAGTTTTATTTAATTCAGCACTTCCTGTGTGTGGAGAGGCTGCCAAGTGGCTGTTGACCCTCGTGTTTGTGGTGACTGGGCTCTCCAGGTCCCACACAAAGTCAACACGTGCAGTTAACAGGCAAAAAGCGTTTGGTCACCAGACGAAGTGTTTTGCCTGTGCCCCACTCACCCTTGCTTGGTTCAGCTTGCCTGAGCTGATTTATGTGGCAACCTATGGCTGTGACTGAGTGTGCCTCTGGGTCGCTTCATTGTTTCTATTCAAAGTGAGAGAGCAATCTGTGAATGAAGTGAAATAATCCCATGTAACCTTTTCTGGCCAAGGAGACAGTCTTTTCAAAAAATAATTTTTAAGGCTGACTTAAATATCTCTACTGCAAATGATATGTGTGCTTTAATGGCCTTGTTTTTCTAGACAATGTACCATTTGGTGTATCACTATAGCAATCCTTCTCAACTTTGCTATACATCAGAATCATCTGTAAACCTTGCTGAAATGTAGATGCCAGAGTCTCCCATCCCTGGAGAATCTGATTAAATAGGTCTCATGAACATCTGGAAGAATGTTCCAGCTGGAAGACTACATAGGAGATTAGAATCCAATAGAAATCAAACCTCCTACAATTGTATTTCTTATTTTCTCATAAAGTTCTCCATTGTGTCTATGAAAACATAGTTCTGAAAAGCCAGCCAGCTTTCCAGTTTTGGAACGAGGAGTGACTCCCCCTCCAAAATCATCTGAAAGCAATGATTCTCATCTGTGAAAGAAAGATGGATTTTATTTTCTGAGACACCAGACAAACTATTGCAAGCATCTCACTGTTTTTGCAAACTGTTCTCATTTTCTGGTCCTACTGGTGAGGCATATGCACACAAGGGCAGTTTTCTTAGCGATGAGGCAGGCAGCTGAGGAGTGTCTTCTCCCTGGAGACCCAGCTTGCGTTTCACAGACGCAAAAAGGCTCTTAGATTTGGAGGAGGCAACTGGAATTCTGAACTTGGAGCCAAACTCCCAAATATTCTGGGGCTGCACAACAGGAAAAAAAAAAAAAGTGTGTTTTTGTGCCTGTGTTTTCTTGCTCTAAGACATAGACAGATACATGTTGCAGAAAAAAAATATTTTTCTGAAACTCTCAGGAAAATCAGACTCCATTTATTGGTGCGAAGATTGCTGTATGATTCAGATGTGCCCCCAGTACCAGAACATTCATTGCCATGTAAAACACAGGCTATTTTGAATATTTTTTTCCTTTCTTTTTCTGACTGTACAATATTACATGTTTACTATCAAACAATTGGGAAAAAAAGACAGGGAAAAGATGAAAAGAAAAGCAAAACACTTAAAACCATGCCTATCAAAGATAACAAATGTTAATATTTTTTAGTATTGCCTCCCATGTTTTATATTTTTATAGTAGAAGTGTCATAATATGGAAATTACAGTTAGTATACTATTTGATAATCAAGTTTTCACTTATTATATTTTGAGAATTACTGCATATTTTTAAATATCATTTGAGTACAACATTTTTAGTTTTTCAATTTTGGCTGCAGTAGAGAGTTTTTTTTTTAAATTCTGTGTACTGTCTGACATCTAGTTTGTTTTTTTAAAAAATATTTATATATTGCTGCTGTAAGGAATGATCCTTAAATAAACAATTTATATTTATCCTAATTGATTAAGGTACCAAAGTTCTTGGTGCATGTTGCCAGCTTAGAACCTGGGCCATTGTCCATCCATGGCCATATTTGAGGTAGACCCCTATGAGGACCAGCTCTTGGAGCAGAAAGTCTATAATCTATAGATGGAAAACTCTAACCCCACCACATTCCTCCTATAAGGGGGAGCACAGTTGCTTTTCAAGATTTGTTATAATAGCAGGAGTTGCAAATTTGAAGAATGTGGTCAGTAATTAGTGGGGCATTTCTTTTATTTCCCTAGCTGTTGAATCACTACCTCTGTTCTCTTTTGGGGAGCAGCAGAGACAACAGAGGTCTCATTCAAATTTGAACCTTGATGGAAGAACATTTTCCCTTTCTGTTTGGGAACTGCTGCAGTTGGTTCTCTGCACCTGTGGTTTTATCAGTCAAGCATCAAAAATATTTTTAAAAAATTGTATCTGTTCTGAACATGCACAGACTTTTTCTATTCCCTGAACTATAATATAACAACTATTTACATGACATTTACTTTGTAATCAGTATTATAAGTAATCTAGAGATGATTTAAAGCATACTGGAGGATTTACATAGGTTATATGCAAATACTGTGCCATTTCCTGTCAGGAATTTGAGCATCCAGGGATTTTGATATTCCTGGGGAAAGAAGGTTGGGGACCTAGAACTAATCCCCTACAGATCCCAAGGGGTGACGATTGTGTTTGTATCTTTAGTCTATTCCCTTGTCCCATTTAGTCAGCAGCCCCCTTCTGCCTCTACCACAGTTGCCTGGCCTGCCTTTGAATTCATTCCCAGTACCCCTTTACCCTCACAAAGCTCTTTTCCCTGCCAGGTTCTCTCTTCTCCATCAATTCTCTTCCCTCCTATCCTCCTCGGTGAACTTCTACTTGTTCCTCAGGTCCAATCAGGTTAAAACCAAGTATATGCAGGTAATCGAACTTTGAAGTATGAAGAAAGTCTTTTGACAATATATGAGATATTCAGGTATTTAAGATTTTGCCAAACTGGTAGGTAGAAACTGAAAACAACCTTTTATTAAAAGTTTCAAGATTGTATCTGGCAGGAGGTGGAGATTTAGATATTTCTTGAGAGCAGCCCTTTCTTTTGTGCAGGAAAAGCCACCATGAGGGGGTGCAGTAGGTGCATGCAGAACCAGCTCTGATATCTTTAATGATGTAGCAGCAAGGTGCTGATTAATCTTGAATTGTGGATAGGAAGGTAAAAGGTATTTCTATGAAGGAGGCCAGTAAGTGTCTCTGTACACTTTATTTATTTATTTATTTATTTATTTTGATTGTTTTGGGGAAGATAATGAGACTGCCAAGTTGTCTACATCCCACTTAGATTTTGGAGCTGGGTCATGATCTCTGTGATTAGAAGAACAGAAATTGAAGTGTTTATATGGGACATTCTATGAGAGTCAGGATACAATTAGAATTCTTTGCAGACTAAAGGGACAACTCTCTGTACTTTTATGATACTCCAAAGATTGACAGTTTTTGCTCATGATATATTCTGACTAGTTTATTGCAGGTAGGTAGGAAACAATTGCCTTCTTGGTAGTTAGGTGATAGCAAGCTACAGCGATATTTTAGCTATTTTTCTTGAGTTTACAGGTAAATATTTACACCACCCTGGAATAAATAACTTTCCTGTTCCTTTCTGTAGTTGAACTTTCTACTTTTATTTGATGCCTTTTTATAGTGTACAATGCTTGTCTAGTCTTCAAAGTCACCTCATAGGACTGTGATCTCATTTGAATCTCACAACAACCCTGTGATATGTGGAATGATAGAAATAGTGTCTTGTAGACACTTTCAATGGAACCACACTTTCCCTTGATGGAGCCTTTGAAACTCCCATACACATGTCAGCAGATTGCACCCCTGGGAATTCCCTATACACAACACACTTGCTTCTTCACACACCCATGCTTTTGTACCTATGGTTCCTGCTTTGAAAATGCTCTTTCCTACTTCAACTAGTCATTCAGAAAAAGCTTTCACCTTCTTCCCCGGGTAGTGGTGGTGGAAGCACCAGGCAGTATGGTCCTTGGAAGGAAGGATTGAGTTGGTGACCACTGCTAAAGGTGGTACAAACTCAGACCTTCAGGTGCCTTTACCATCCATGAGGGTGCCATTTATTTCCCAAAAACAGTGTATAGTGTTTTCACTGAGCTCTGAAGCATCCTCCCTCCATCATTCTGCTCTTCAGTCAGCTTACTCCCATTGCATTAGACACGGATCCCATGACTCTCAGCACCCACCCTTGCTACCAATTCCCATCCATTGTTGTTGTTTGCCTGTGAATCCACTTCTTGGAGGGAAAGGAAAAGAAAGTGAGTTTTTTATTTGATAAAAAGAAATGAAACAGGGAGCAGAGTAGCTCAGGGGTCCAGCTGTTATTAGGTACAGTTCCTGTTTCCATATTACTCCCAGCAGGAAGCCTCCATCATGCCTGGAGTCTGGGCTTGGGGCTTCCATCTCATAGCCTCTTTACTTTCCCATATTTTGATATCTGCAGTAAACAACACTCTCCTAGTGATGTGTGATAACACCCCAATTCTAATTAGCTTAAGAAAAAAGGAAATAACAAGAGAGGACAGTTTATAAATCAAATCTTCAAGTCACAGAAAGGCCCTAGAGTGAATGTGCCCTGGGACTCAATGTTGGGCCTCTGTTTCTGCTTTATCCTTGCTCCTCTCGAGGAGGAGGTATTATTCCTTCCTAGGGCATGGCTGGCTTCCATGGTCTAGATGGTGTGCAGAAATGATCATCTGTCCAACCAGCTTTGATTTGGACATTTCTAGAGAATCCTGTGGTCCTTCCAGCTGGATAAGACATTTATTCCAAGGTCAGAGGAATGACAGAGGTTGGTCCTTGAGGTCGAGGGTTTGAGCCATCCCTGGAGGTACAGTGTGTGGCACAGGCTTGGGGAATAGAGCAATCCTGTGACCTGAATATGTCTTCCACTCATGCCTTTTAGTAGGCATTGATCC
The DNA here is from genome assembly GCF_902686445.1 of Sciurus carolinensis. Lineage (NCBI taxonomy): Eukaryota > Metazoa > Chordata > Mammalia > Rodentia > Sciuridae > Sciurus > Sciurus carolinensis. The sequence goes on from NC_062226.1 coordinate 87,069,382, forward strand.
CTCTGTGCTGTCATTATTATGATTTGTCTGTCCCCTCATTTGGCCAGAGCCTCAAGGATAAGGATATGTTCAATTTCCAATGTGCATCTTTGCTTTAGTCCAGGTCCTGAAATTTAGTAGATGCTCATTAAGAATTTGATAAATGAACATGTGAATAAATGAACCCATGTGTGGTACTAGGAGCTACATTCAGTCAGGTATCTGAGTGAGCAAAGCTCAGTGAGCAAGACTACATTACATGCAAGCTCAGATATGTTCTTACGTGAAGTGGAATTTAAGGCCCATGAGTTTTGTGCCTCTGGGTGATTCTTTCACTCTCCAAACTGTGGGCCACAGGATTGGAGCTCCTGAGGCAGATGAGAGTTCCACAGTGTTATGGTTTGGATGTGAGGTGTCCCCCAAAAATCTCACTTGTGAGACAATGCAAGAATGTTCAGAGGAAAAATGGTTGGGTTGTGAAAGTCTTAACCCAATCAGTGAATTAATCCCCTGATAGGGATTAACTGTATGACTGGAGGAGATGGGAATTGGCGTGGGGCTTTGGGGTATATATTTGTATCTGGCAAGTGGAGACTCCCTCTCTCTGCTTCCTGATCACCACGTGAGCTGCTTCCTTCCCTCTGCCACACTCTTCCTCCATGATGTTCAGCCTCACCGTGAGCCCTGCAGAATGGAGCCTGCTTTCTATGGATTGAGACTTCTGAAACTGTGAGCCCCCAAATAAACTTTTTCTCTTCTACAGTTTTTCTTTAATCACAGCAGTGAAAAAACTGACTAAAACACATAGTAAGGGGTTGGGGATGTAGTTCAGTTGGTAGAGTGCTTGCCTTGCATGTACAAGGCCCTGTGTTCAACCCCCAGCACCACACACACAACAACAAACAACAATAACAAAAAGCACAAAAAGTATTGAAGTATCTTTAGAGCACTTCTGAACCACAAAGACAGCCCAGTCCCACTCTTGGATATCCAGTCTCTTCTGTGTATCTTGCCTCTCCTTCCACTGACCTTGCAAAGATAGATGCACAGAATTTGTCTAGAAATCTCTACCTCTCATCTAATATCAAAAATCTCACATTATGATTGGCTTTACTAACAGGAAAAATTTCGGTCATTTCCACAGTCTGCCTAAGTTCCTTCGTAGCAGTATTCCTGTCAGAAAATGCTTAAACGGTTCTCCAGGTTCTCGGAACGGAACTGGCCCGCTAGTGAGAGCCTTTCTGACCAGAGCAGGCTCCAAGTCCCGGAGCCCTTGCTGCGCGGTGTATTCCGGCAAAGAACCAGCGGAGAGCCTCGATCTGCAAGCAGCCTCAGGGATCAAGGCAGGGCAGCCAGAGACCTCTTCAGGCGGCTCTGCCCACTCCGGCTGCGGACTCTCTTCACGGGGCGATCCAAGATGGCGGCCTAGAGGGAGACTGCACCCCCGGTCGCTCCAGAACCCAGGAGCTAAGAGGGGGAGGCATTGAGAGACTCGGACTGAAATAGAGCCACGGGTGAGTCTGCCCACTGGGTAAAGCTCAGCCCGGGTGGCAGGCCCAGATAGAGGTGGCTTATTGGAGCCGGGCAGGGCAGCTAGAGTCTTCCCAAGGTAGCCTTCCACACTCCGGCAGTGGGCTCTTCCCACACGGCCAGCTGCACAGTGCAGGCCCACAGTGAGAGCATTTCCGCACAGAGCCAGTTCCAAACCGTGGAACCAGTAGGGGGCTAGGGGCAGTTTTCTTTGGATGAGCTGCTTTATCAGATTCCTCCAAGACATCAGGCTACTGAAGGCTGGGAGGTGATACACTGGAAATCTACTGGGACACTATAAGCCAATAGTGGAAAACTGCAATATCTCAGGGTCCCACTGACAACTGACCAATATGAGAAAACAAGGGAAGAAAATGTCCCAAACAAACCTAGATACTACATCAATAAAACCCAATGACAGCACAGCAGAAGAAATGTCAGAAAGGGAGTTCAGAATGTACGTAATTAAAATGATCAGGGAAGCTAATGAGGAGATGAAAGAGCAAATGCAGGCATTGAAGGAGGAGATGAAAGAGCAAATGCAGGCATTAAATGATCGCACCAATCAACAGTTAAAAGAGCAAATACGGGAAGCAAGAGATCATTTCAATAAAGAGTTAGAGATACTGAAAAAAAAACCAAACTGAAATACTTGAAATGAAGGAAACAATAAACCAAGTTAAAAACTCCATAGAAAGCATAACCAATAGGATAGAACACCTGGAAGACAGAACCTCAGATATTGAAGACAAATTATTTAATCTTGAAAGCAAAGTTGGCCAAACAGAAAAGATGGTAAGAAATCATGAACAGAATCTACAAGAATTATGGGATATCATGAAAAGGCCAAATTTAAGAATTATTGGGATTGAGGAAGGCTTAGAGAAACAAACCAAAGGAATGAACAATCTATTCAATGAAATAATAACAGAAAATTTCCCAAATCTGAAGAATGAAATGGAAAACCAAGTACAAGAGGCTTATAGAACTCCAAACATACAAAATTACAACAGACCCACACCAAGGCACAGTATTATGAAAATACCTAACATACAAAATAAAGACAGAATTTTAAAGGCCGCGAGAGAAAAGAATCAAATTACATTCAGAGGGAAACCAATAAGAATATCAGCAGATTTTTCAATCCAGACCCTAAAAGCTAGAAGGGCCTGGAACAACATATACCAAGCCCTGAAAGAAAACGAATGCCAACCAAGAATCTTATACCCAGCAAAACTTACCTTCAAATTTGACGATGAAATAAGATCCTTCCATGATAAACAAAAGCTAAAGGAATTTACAAAAAGAAAGCCAGCATTACAGAACATTCTCAGCAAAATATTCCATGAGGAAGAGATGAAAAACAACGATGCAAATCAGCAACAGGAGGCGCTAGCCTAAAGGAATAGCCAAATAAAGGAGAAACCAAATCATGTCAAAAACAAATATGAGTCAATTGACTGGGAATACAAATCATATCACAATAATAACCCTGAATGTTAATGGCCTGAATTCATCAATCAAAAGACACAGACTGGCAGATTGGATTAAAAAGAAAAATCCAACAATATGCTGCCTGCAAGAGACTCACCTCATAGAAAGAGACACCCATAGATTAAAGGTGAAAGGATGGGGAAAAACATACCATGCACACGGACACAGCAAAAAAGCTGGAGTATCCATCCTCATCTCAGATAATGTGGACTTCAAACCAAAACTAGTCAGAAGGGATAAAGAAGGACATTACATGCTGCTTAAGGGAAGCATAAATCAGCAAGACATAACAATCATAAATATCTATGCCCCGAACATTGGCTCATCCACGTACGTCAAACAAATCCTTCTCAATTCCAGAAATCAAATAGACCACAACACAATAATACTAGGCGATTTTAACATACCTCTCTCACCACTGGATAGATCGTCCAAACAAAAATTGAATAAAGAAACTAAAGATCTCAACAACACAATCAGCAATTTAGACTTAACGGACATATATAGAATATACCATCCAACAAAGAACGAATACACTTTCTTCTCAGCAGCACATGGATCCTTCTCTAAAATAGACCATATTTTATGCCACAAAGCTACTGTTAGCAAATACAAGAAGATAGAGATACTACCTTGTACTCTATCAGATCATAATGGATTGAAATTAGAAATAAATGACAGAATAAAAAACAGAAACTTCTCCAATACCTGGAGACTAAATAATACACTATTATATGATGAATGGATAACAGAAGACATCAGGAGGGAAATAAAAAAATTCTTAGAAGTAAACGAGAACAAAGACACATCATGTGAAAATCTCTGGGACACTATGAAAGCAGTACTTAGAGGAAGATTTATTTCATGGGGTGCATTCAAAAAAAGAAGTAGAAATCAACAAATAAACAACTTAACACTACAGCTCAAAGCACTAGAAAAAGAAGAGCAGACCAATACCAAAAGTAGTAGAAGACAGGAAATAGTTAAAATCAGAGCCGAAATCAACGAAATCGAAACAAAAGAAACAATCGGAAAAATTAACAAAATAAATAGTTGGTTCTTTGAAAAAATAAATAAAATTGATAAACCCTTAGCCACACTAACAAAGAGAAAGAGGGAGAAAACTCAAATTACTGAAATTCGGAATGAACAAGGAAACATCACAACAGACACGAGTGAAATACAAAACATAATTAGAAGCTATTTCGAAAATCTATACTCCAACAAAACAGAAAACCTCGAAGACATCAACAAATTTCTAGAGACATATGAACTACCTAAACTGAACGAGGAGGACATACACAACTTAAATAAACCAATTTCAAGCAATGAAATAGAAGAGGTCATCAAAAGCCTACCAACAAAGGAAAGTCCAGGACCAGATGGGTTCTCAGCCGAGTTCTACAAAACCTTTAAAGAAGAGCTCATTCCAATACTCCTCAAACTATTCCATGAAATAGAAGAGGAGGGAACCCTACCAAACTCGTTCTATGAAGCCAATATCACCCTGATACCTAAACCAGACAGAGACACATCGAGGAAAGAAAATTTCAGACCAATATCCTTAATGAACATCGATGCAAAAATTCTCAACAAAATTTTAGCAAATCGCATACAAATATATATTAAAAAGATAGTGCACCACGATCAAGTGGGTTTTATCCCAGGGATGCAAGGTTGGTTCAACATTCGGAAATCAATAAATGTCATTCACCATATCAACAGACTTAAAGTTAAGAATCACATGATTATTTCAATAGATGCAGAAAAAGCATTTGATAAAATACAGCATCCCTTCATGCTCAAAACACTAGAAAAAATTGGGGTAGTGGGAACATTCCTTAACATTGTAAAGGCAATCTACGCTAAGCCCATGGCTAATATCATTCTAAATGGTGAAAAACTGAAAGCGTTCCCCCTAAAAACTGGAACAAGGCAGGGATGCCCTCTTTCACTGCTTCTATTCAACATCGTCCTTGAGACTCTAGCCAGAGCAATCAGACAAACCAAAGAAATTAAAGGGATACGAATAGGAAAAGAAGAACTCAAACTATCCCTGTTCGCTGATGACATGATTATATATTTAGAGGAACCTGGAAATTCCACCAGAAAACTTTTAGAACTCATAAGTGAATTCAGTAAAGTAGCAGGTTACAAGATCAATGCTCATAAATCCAATGCATTTTTATACATAAGTGATGAATCTTCAGAAAGAGAAATTAGGAAAACTACCCCATTCACAATAGCATCGAAAAAAATAAAATACTTGGGAATCAATCTCACAAAAGAGGTGAAAGACCTCTACAATGAGAACTACAGAACACTAAAGAAAGAAATTCAAGAAAACCTTAGAAGATGGAAAGATCTCCCATGTTCCTGGATAGGCAGAATTAATATCGTCAAAATGGCTATACTACCTAAAGTGCTATACAGATTCAATGCAATTCCAATTAAAATCCCAATGATGTACCTTGCAGAAATAGAGCAAGCAATTATGAAATTCATCTGGAAGAATAAAAAACCTAGAATAGCTAAAGCAATCCTCAGTAGCAAGAGCGAAGCAGGGGGTATTGCAATACCAGATCTTCAACTCTACTACAAAGCAATAGTAACAAAAACGGCATGGTATTGGTACCAAAATAGACAGGTAGATCAATGGTACATGGACACAAACCCAAATAAATACAATTTTCTCATACTAGACAAAGGTTCCAACAATATGCAATGGAGAAAAGATAGCCTCTTCAACAAATGGTGCTGGGAAAACTGGAAAACTATATGCAATAGAATGAAATTAAACCCCTATCTCTCACCCTACACAAAACTCAACTCAAAATGGATCAAGGACCTCGGAATCAGACCAGAGACCCTGCATCTTATAGAAGAAAAAGTAGGTCCAAATCTTCAACTTGTTGGCTTAGGATCAGACTTCCTTAACAGGACTCCCATAGCACAAGAAATAAAAGCAAGAATCAACAACTGGGATAGATTCAAACTAAAAAGCTTTCTCTCAGCAAAGGAAACTATCAGAAATGTGAAGAGAGAGCCTACAGAGTGGGAGAATATCTTTGCCAACCATATCTCAGATAGAGCACTAATTTCCAGAATCTATAAAGAACTCAAAAAACTCTACACGAAGAATACAAATAATCCAATCAACAAATGGGCTAAGGAAATGAACAGACACTTCACAGAAGAAGATGTACAAGTAATCAACAGATATATGAAAAAATGTTCAACATCCCTAGTAATAAGGGAAATGCAAATCAAAACTACCCTAAGATTTCATCTCATCCCAATTAGAATGGCGATTATCAAGAATACAAGCAACAATAGGTGTTGGCGAGGATGTGGTGAAAAAGGAACACTCATACATTGCTGGTGGGGTTGCAAATTAGTGCAGCCACTCTGGAAAGCAGTGTGGAGATTCCTCAGAAAGCTTGGAATGGAAACACCATTTGACCCAGCTATCCCACTCCTTGGTCTATACCCAAAGGACTTAAAATCAGCATACTACAGAGATACAGCCACATCAATGTTCATTGCTGCTCAATTCACCATAGCCAGATTGTGGAACCAACCTAGATGCCCTTCAGTTGATGAATGGATAAAGAAACTGTGGCATATTTATACAATGGAATATTATTCCGCAATGAAGAATGATAAAATTATGGCATTTGTAGGCAAATGGTCGAAATTGGAGAATATCATGCTAAGTGAGATAAGCCAATCTCAAAAAACTAAAGGACGAATGATCTCGCTGATAAGCGGATGAGGACATATAATGGGGGGTGGGAGGGGTTAGCATTAGGTTTAGGGTTAGGTTTAGAGTTAGGCTAAGGAGAGCGGTAAGAATGAAGGAAAGAAGGACTGTGTAGAGGGAAAAGAGGGGTGGGAGGGGTGGGGGGGAAGGGAAAATAAAATAAACATCATTACCCTATGTAAACTTAAAAAAAAAAAAAAAAGAAAATGCTTAAACGCTTTGTTTTTTAATCATCCTGTTTGCAAATTAAAAATTAGGTTGACCTGACTTTCTCCTGGAACGTTGTTTACATTGCACTTTGCCCATGAGGAATGTTTTGAATCCCAGCAAATTAAGCACTCTCTGAACGTGGTGTTTAAAATAATAAAGAACTCTGCGGAAAGTTGAAGCAGCACTGGAGGCTTTCCTGGCCAACACCTGTGATTTGCCAGCTGTTACCATAGTGTTTGGCCAGAAGACCCTGTGTGCTTTTCCTAACATTCACTTGGCAGATGTCATTACATTAAGTAACACAATTAAGGTCCTAAGGAGATCTGTTTCTCTCCCTTACAATTTTCTGAATGAGGAAGAAAGTTGTCTTGCCCTCTAGTACAGAGAAGTTTAAGCATTTAACAAAAATGTAATGAGATCCTTTAAAATATGGAGCTGACTCCGTGTACAGTCTGCTAAAGCTTCCCAAATCTAAAATACCGTTTTAGAGTTCTATGGAAGGTGTGTCCTAGAAAAAAAAAAAAAAGAAAGAAAGCATTTACTCTCACCTGAAAGTTTAGAAAGGTGGCGTAGCTTGGCTAAAGAACTATTTACTTCAAAAGCAAAAGAAGTGTTTTCAGGAGAAGCTTGGAAGGTTTATTAAGACATGTGTAATGGTTGTAATGGAATTATCAGTGCTCTGTGCTTGTTATTTGATTAATTACTGGGAGTTTTTTATACTGAACCTGCAAGATAAAGGATAATTTTCAACATTGGTTGTGGGGGGGACCAAATATTTAAGCTATTTCTGTGCCTTTTTCTAAACACACTTTTAAGAACAATTGTTTTCAGTTTAAAAAGGAGGGGTAGAGAGACTTAAAATCAGCATACTGCAGTGACACAGTCACATCAACATTTATAGCAGCTCAACTCACAATAGCTAAACTATGGAACCAACCTAGGTGTCCTTTAACAAATGAATGAATAAAGAAAATGTGGTATAAATACACAATGGAATATTACTCAGCCTTAAAAATGAATGAAATTGTGACACTTGGCCAGTAAGTGAATAGAGCTGGAGAATATCATGCTAAGCAAAATAAGCCAATCCCTAAGAATCAAAGGCCAAATGGTTTCTCTGATATGTGGATGCTAATTCACAATGTGGGGGAGGGGCCTAGGGAAGAAGAGAGGTACTTTGGATAAGACAGAGTGAAGGGAAGGGAGGGGGCATGGGGGTAGGAAGAATAATAGAATAAATTGTACATTATGATACTATGTGCATATGTGATTACATGACAGTTATAATCTACATCATGTACATCCAGAAAATTGAGAAGTTATACTCCATTTATGTATGACATGTCAAAATTCATTCTATTGCTCTGTATAACTAATTAAAACAAATTTAAAAAAAAGAGGGGTAGACTCATTCACAATTCAGATTTAATGAATTTAAGGATTTATAATAGTAAAATGCTAAATTTTGCCCACATTGATGTCTATATTGAATACAATCCCAAGAAAAATTCCTGATGATTTTTCCTTTTTAACTTGGTGAATTGATTGTAAATTACTCTGGGAGAATAACTTAATAAAGCCAGTTAAGACAATTTTGAAAATAAAAATAACCAGGAAACACTGAAATTATCAGATATTAATGAGTTATATAAAACTATATTATTTTGAAAAATATGGTACACAACTGACCTCTTGCTTGAAGTATTCCAAAGTCACCTTTGAAAGCCACAGGAATGTAATATGTGACAAAGATGGCATTTCAGATCAGTGTAAAAAAGGATAATTTACGTAATTATTGTGATTGTGACACGAAGTGAAACATTCAGAAGAAAAGCAAAGCTACTTACCACATACACAAATGTAAGTTCCAGGTAAATAAAAAAATTGAATATTAAAAAGAAAGTGAAGCAACAAGAGAAAAAAACAGGATGGGTAAGTTTCCATACCGTTTTTGACCAAGATTTCATGTATGTGCTTGGATGCCATGTGAGTGAGTTCTCCATCCTAGCTTCTGTGCGACTACACGCTTGATCTCAAATCCTAATGAAAACTCGTTGCACCCCACTTGAAACGCTTCAGGGGTTGCTCACCACCTGCCTTAATGGGATCACACTGATCCCTGCAGTCTCCAGAGCCTCCACTCCTCACTTGCTTCAACTATGCCAAATTCTCAGTTTTTTAACAAGCAACCACCACCTTTGCTTCAAGGCCTTGAATGTACACTTCCCTCAGTCTGAAATGCCCTTCCTTTCCTCCTTCAGTTGAATAGCACCTATTCTTTTTTGAAGGTTACACCAAAACATCACCTCCTCTGGAAGTCCTTTGGCTAGGTTAGATTTACCTCCATGATGTAGCAGAATTAGAGATATCTCTACTGAGAACATATTCAACTAGATTGTAATTGCTGACTTTTTGAAGGTTGTATTGAGATATGTGGTAAATCTTCTCACAGGGAAAGAAGAAAATAGGACAAAGGATGTAAGAGCTCTCCATAAACATCTCTCCTTGCCCATCCTGATTTCCCTCCAGTTCTTTTTCCCAGAGTTAACTTCTGTTAACAGTTTCTGTGTCCCTTTACAGAGATAATCTAAAGATCTAGATGTCTTGTCACTCTTTCCATACACAGATGGAATCATAGACTATTCACTGTCCAACATCTTGCTCTTTATATAATATTAACTCTTTTCTTGTTTGTATCTCTGAGGGGTCACATAGATGTTGTCATGAAAAGCAATCCCAGAATTGTTCAATTCATATCCTGGACAACCTTACAGAGTAGTCCAGATATCCCTTTTGCTAAGTTGGGAGCTTCTTGAAGACAAAGACTGTGTCTATTTTTTATATTATCCTTGACATTTACTGCAATTCTTAGTATGTAAGACTTATTGAATGATTTACAGATGACTGAAAATATCTAAATAGAACACTTCATGTTCCCTGGGCTACTAACATTCATGGTTACACAAAATCTTCAGTTTTATAATATTAACACAGCCCTGAATGTATCCTAAAGGGATAAATGCTTTTCTAAGCCAGAAGTCGAACTGGATGAATATTAAAACTAGTCCCTCCTTAGTGATATACATGGATCTCTGTTGGGTTAAAAAAAAAAAAAAAAACTATGGGGATCAATTATTCCAACAATTAACATCTGTGGTATAATTATGGATGAGAACATTAAAGATCAGAGTGGTAAAGTATTCTGCTCTAGTTTACAGAATACATTAGCAATGGAGCTGAGTTTGGGATTTGCTTCCTCCTGGGATCCAGCACCTGTCCTTGAAATTCCCTTGGCTATGTTCTATGCCATGTGATAGATTCACCCACAGACTAGCCTTCCTTTTTTAATAGCAAAATGATCATTGCTGAACCTGGTTTCACATTTCCACCCTCCAATTTGGGAATAAGAGAATGCTTTTCTCTATGTCTTCCCAATAAGAGCTTTGAAAGTCACCTCGATTGCATCTGCTTAGGTGGCATGCCCACTCCTGAACCAATGACCGTGGTCAGGAGACCAATACACAATGACAGGCTTCAGGATCATGCCTACTCCTGAGATTCCACCAAAACAGAGACCACAAGGACTGGGTGGAGGAGTTGGGGATGCAGTGTGAGACTACCAAGGTGTTGTTGGGAAGAAAAGGTGGGGCCCTACTCAATTAAGACTTCTTCACTCTGTGGAGTCTGGAGGCCACTTAGAAAGTGCTCACGTGTGTCTACAACCAGGCTAATTGGCTCACCTGAGATGCCTTGGGTTTTTTGTTTTGTTTTCATTGCGTTTCTTCTGTCTCTTCTCTCTCTATGACTGCCAAGACCACTTAGATCAGGGATCACCAGCCCACCTTCATCTTGCATCACACCCTTCTCTAATCAGGGGGAGAACCAACCCTTTGGGTGTTCTACCCCAGCGAAAAGAATAGTTGTTTTAAACTGTCAGAAAGGTTTCAAACCACACTTCCTTGTGCCTCATATCTCAAGGAATCTTTAGGGAAATAGTTCTTTTCACTTTGTATTTATAAAAAACTTTGAGGAACAAAAATCTTTGAGTCAGACACCTCACTAAACAAAACTGACTCTCTTCTCCAATTCTGAAGGTCAGGTGACAAAGGTCACCAAGGCCTGGTCTTCATCCTCCTTTGGGCAGGGGTTCTGAACAGTGAAAACCATGAAGTTCAATGGGAACACACACACACACTCCTTGTCAGTTTTCCATTGCTGTCACAAAAATACCTGAGATAGTCTATTTATAAGGGGAAAAAGTATGGGGTTCATGGTTTCAGAGGTTTCAGTACATGGCTATTTAGTCTTGTTGCTTTGGGCCTCTGGTGAGGCAGACTGTCATAGTGAGGAGTACATGGTATAGCAAAGGTATTCACCTCATGGACAAGAAGCCAAAAAAGAGAAAGAGAAGAAGAGAACAGGGTCCTACAATCCCCTTCAGGGACATGGTCCCAGTGACCTACCTTCCTTCCACTAGTACTCACTTCCTAAAAGTTCCACCACTTCCCAGTAGTACCACAGACTAATGACCACAGACTTTAACATATGGACCTTTGAGGACCTTTGAGAACATTTAAGATATGGATCTTTGAGAACTTTTGAGGGATACTTAAGATCCAAACCATATACATAGTCGCTACCTAATTGCAACCTCTAGCTAAAATTCAACATTTCTTTCAATTGTGATCATATGTAACTAACCACAGTTGGAATAGCACTGTATGTAAATTTGTCATCAATAGAAATCTCAGATAGTTTCATACCATATACAATTGCACAGATATCAGGAAATGGTGAATTTCTGAACTCACTCCCAGAACTTGGTATTTAAAGAGTTAATAAAGAAGCACGCATATCAATGATGGTTTTGAAAATATTTTTATAAATGCACTTTGATATTATTGATTGCTTTGATAATCCTACATATTCTGATGAATTCATTTAGAAACATTATTCTAAGAGGTAACCCATAGACTTCACCGAACTGCTAAAGGAATACATGATTCAAAAATGATTATGACCCCTCAGTCTTAGAATGACTTATTGTACCTTTAGTGGAGACATCATGGAACTGGCATTTTAATTTCCACGTTTTTTTTTTTCTCTCCATCTAGCAATACCATAATGTCTTCAGTGTTATAATTTTAGGATCTGATAATCTTCCCTTTAATTTTTGGTTTCAGTCTCCTGTGGGCAACTGTAGTATGAAAATGTTCCTACATTGCAACAAGGAATCAAGGTTTTTTATTGTTGTTGTTTTGGTACCAGGGATTGAACTCAGGGGCACTCGACCACTGAGCCACATCCCCAGCCCTATTTTGTATTTTATTTAGAGACAGGGTCTCACTGGGTTGCTTAGCGCCCCACTTTTGCTGAGGCTGGTTTTGAACTCATGATCCTGCTGCCACAGAACCCCCTAGCCTCTGGGATTACAGGTGTGTACCACCATGCCCAGCTAAGGTATTTTGAGAGACACTACACACATCTCTTAGCACCGAATATTATATTAACTGTATTTGATGCATGGTACATGGGCCTTCATGGTGCTCTGTGGTCCCAGATAAGTTCTTCTCCTCCCCAACTAAAGCTAAGGGAAAAATATTCAAAAGTCAAAATGCAACAGTTTCCTAATAGCTGTTAATTGTTTTGAAAAATGTGTTTCTTTACTTCTCAGCAATATGGACATCCCACCCCCTCAAAATTTCCCTCTTCTAACAAAGAGTCAGAAAACTAAAACAGGATTGTAAATGGGAATTTAAATCATAGATGATTCAATTACCAATTTCCTCAATATCTCTAGGGTTCCCAATTTTTTTTCTTATTTTTCCTTCTTTCTTACTGTTCTGTTTCAGATTTTCAGACTTGATTCTGAAAACTCCCTGGCTTCACTCTGTGTCTCTGCCCTTCCACTGTGTGTTAAAGAGAATTTCAGAGTTCAAATAAGGGAAAAAAAAAAAAAAAAAAAAATCACCACGTCGACATGTCCAAATGCTTATCGCTGTTGCATGCAGCACTTTTGTATAACAATTCAAGCTAGTACTCCGTTTCGACCTCGAATCATTTATAAAGGCAGGTCTCTCCCTGAAGACGCTGGAGAGAATAGGCTGCCAGCGTGGGTGGTCTGGGGCTCCAGAGCCCAAACTCTGAGGGAACAGATGACATCATGGATTCACATGGCAAGTTTATGAAGCTGCTGTTCAGCTCTCTGGAGCAGTTAGGCCCAAGTTGCCTGCATTATCTCTGCTAGAGCATTCAATGCCAGACAGATGCGGGACAGGGAGGGTTGGAAATGATATTTTTAAACTTGACATTCAAAAAGATTTGAAGATTTACAAGCATTAGCGGATACTTCTGAAACTTTACACATTCTAGTGGGGAGGGGGATCATCGCACCCGAATGATTTTGCAAACTGAACACACCAGTCCCCTTTGCCTGTCTGAATTGCTAATTCTATTTTTTTTTTGTTTTGTTTTGTTTTTTGTTTTTCCCCTTCCCAAAGGACTGTTATTGGTCTTTTCCCAAACTTCTTTTGGGCATTCCTGACTGGCACAGAGAGGGACCAGACACCTCTTTCTGCTTGGACCTGCAGAAATTTCAGTGAAGGGAGAGGTTTATGCAAATGTAAGTGAAATGAGACATTCATGGAAATTTTACCAGATTTCAAGGTTATTGGAGAACACCTGTTCCTCATAAGAGAATGTTCCTGAATCCTAGCCCCAAGTCCTGCTGAACTTTTTGCTTGCAGGTGAAGAGTCCTGAGGTTGGCAGCATTCGGGGGCATCTCTAATTTTCTCTATGATGTACATCACATCAGGTATGACATATGGGTATCACTTCTTCACCAGAGGATCCAATATACTACAAGCAATACTCTTCCTTCCCTGGAGATGTAGTATCATTTTAATAACATATGTTAGTTATGTTTGGATATTTCCTCCAATAATATCTGACTCACCCTGTTAATTAAATAATTATAATTTCTAGCTGTCAACATTTTAGAAAACCCTAGCATTAAAATGTTTAGTGTTTCCAGCCTGAGTTTAAATCTTGGATCTGTCTCTGAGTTGTTTTATAACCTTATTCAAATTTCATAACCTTCTTTGTGTATTAGTTTCCTCATCTGACAAAATGGGATAGTAACTAGTATCTAACTCAAAAGTGTTTGGAGAACAGAGGAGTTAACACAAATAAGATGCTTACAGTAGTGAGGAGCACGTAGGAAATCCTGAATGAATGTTAGTTGATAATTATTATCACTTCTATCATTTTCCTTTTTGCGATTGACTTTCTAACATCTTGCCCAAGTCATTTCTATAGAAGCCCTCTTTCCATCTCTCAAAACACCTTGTCTTGATAGTACAGAGATTTGAATCCAAAAGTCTAAGACTCACATGGTTTTCATCCCCAATGGAAACTGGACACTGTCCCCAAATTCAAAATAGGAGGAAGACTTGGGAATGTCTTTAAGAGATTTATTACTGTATAAAAGGGAGTGAGAAAGGCGTCATCAGCAAACGGAAGTCTTGAGTTTCTTTTATGGACCCACCCACAGCATCAGAAGCAGCCAAGAGGACCTTGCTGTCATAATGAGGCCATGCAAGGACATACTGCAGACAGCTGAGCTACAGATGCGCCCAAGCCTCTCCTTTTGAAGTAATAAACACTCTGCTCTCTGATGAGAGAAGTCTGATTCCCTCAGGAAAGTGGCCAGAAAAAATTGGTCAATGAATCGTGCTTTTTCTAAACTTTGGCACCTAAGGTGGTACTCTCTAACAGTATTTGAAATGAATTTTTCATGGAGTGAACTGGAATGAGAATCAGATGCCAGCAGGATGGAGCATGGGTCACAAGCTTGCACAGCCCTTGCAGGAGACCCGGCTTTTAATGCCCACTACCCAACACCTAGATACGGTACCTTCTCTCAGTTTTAGTTTTACTTCAAAAGAACAGAGAAGAATAATATTTGCCTTCTAGAGTTGTTTTGGAAGATTAAATGAGATAATGTGCCAGGGGTAGAAGGATACTGATGTTGAACCAGGGTTATTATGGGAACGCAGTACAACATGAGTAGAGGGGTTGCTTTTCTCCTTTCTTCTTAAGAGCGAGAAAATTAGTTCTTCTGTGGCTAATGACTTGGGGTTTGGTTTTTACAAGTTATAAGATTTAGTGAGAATAGGATATACAGATGTTCCTTGATTTACAGTGGGGTTATGTCAGATTGCCAATCCATTCTAAGTTAGAATTCTCCTAAATCATCTACTAAATACCACAGCTTAAGCCCAGCTTACCTTAAATGTGTGTGAGATGCTAACATTGGCCTACAGTTTGGCAAAATCACCTTACAGAAAGCCTATTTTATAATAAAATATTGACTGTCTCATGTAATTTATTAAATATCTGTGTGCAAATAGTGCCAGAAACACAGTACATGGTAGAGTGTCTATTGTTTCCCCTCATGATTGTGGGGTTGACCCAGCATCTTGAGAGAGGATGGAACCAAATGTAGCTCAGCAGGAAAATACCCAAATTCAAACATATAAGTGCTATTTCTAGTGAATATGTGTCACTTTTGCATCTTCATGAAGTAAGACAAATCATTAATTCAAACCATCCTGTTAGATATGGAGGTGGGAACCTTGGGGATGGAGCATGGGTGGGACAATGGGGAGAAGATCAACTGGGGATCAAGTCAATGCCAGCAAAGGGTGTGGAGAGAAGGATCAGAAGGAGAGCTGTGTTGGGAATTCTTACTACCAGGCCCCCGGATATATTTGTCCCTTGTTTAGGCGTGAATGCTGGGTGATTGGCAACTATACATCATGGGCTGGAATGACTCTCCCCAATGACTCTCACCAGACCTGCCAAACGTGCTCTGCTGCCGTCCTTGGGAGCTTGGCCCTGGTTAGCTTCAAGGGGACCTCAGATACTAAATGAAGTGATGGACAAGGCCAAGACTAGGTTGAACCAAGCAAGGACTGACTCTGAGTGAGGACAGGGAGCACCACTGCTCTGGTCTGAATGTGTATGTCCCCCAAACATATGTTGAAATCCTACCTCCCACGTGATGGTATTAGGAAATGGTATCCTTGGGATATGATGGGGTCATGAAGTCAGAGCACTCAAAAATGGGATTAATTCCCTGGCTTCTACCTGGCAGACAATGACACACCCTTTCTTTTCTGCCCATTTTCCACTTGCATTTCCATAGTATTTTCAGCTTACAATGAGTTTATCTGGAAGCAAGCCCATCACAGGTAGAGGAACATCTGCAATTCCATTAACTTGCTGGTTACACTTACTGCCTGTCGGGCACTGTGCTAAACACTTGATACCTATTTATTCATAAAAACTCTATGAAATAGATAATAGTCTAATACTCATTTTGCAGGTTTGAAAACCGAAACTCTGGAAGATGGCATTATTTGCTCAAGGTCAAATGGTTAAGAATGACAAGAGACAGAATTGGGATCTGAACTTAGGATCCGTATTCTTTTATTTATTTATTTATTTATTTATCTATTTTTCAGTGCTGGGGCTCAAACACAGGGCCTTGTGCATGCAAAAGCATATGCATTCTTAAAATACCATATATACTCAAATATTAAATATATGCAACTATTTACATCCTGGCTTCTTCTCTGGCCACTCAACATTTGCATGGCATTTTGAGGTATTTTAAAAACAAATTTCATTTATTATAAGTTTGATGAGCTTTTATAGATATTCATCCCTGTATAACCACTACTATCAAGACAGAGAAGGTTTCCATCACTCAAAACAGTTCCTGATACTACTTAGCAGTAGGCATCAGCTCTGCCCTGTTCCCAGGCAACCACTGGTCTACTTTCACTATAAAAGAGTTTAGCATTTTCTTGAAATAGATGTAATCATATTGCACATACTCTTTGGTAACCTGATGTCTTTTGCTTAGCATTACGATTGCAAACTCATTCAGGTTGTGCATAAGTGATTTGCTCTTTTTCATTACTACATGTATTCCAGTGTATGGTTTATGTATCCAACCATTATGTTCATTTATGTTGTTTTCAGTTTCCTCCTATCCTAAGATTTTAATGAACGTTCAGTACAAGTCTTTGCATAGACATGTTTTTATTGCCCAAGGGTAGATATTTAGAAGTGGATTTCTGGATCATATAGTAAGTGTAGGTTTAATACATATTTCTTCTTTATAAGAAATAGCCAGGGATGGGGAGTAGGTAATTCAGTAGTAGAGCACTTGCCTAGCAAGCAAGAAGTCCTGAGTTCAATCCCCAGCACCAGGTGAGGGAAGGTTGGTGGGGGGTGGGGGGGAGAAAAGAAAAAAGCAGAAATTGTCAACTTTTCCAGAGTGGTTGTGCATTTTGTGGTCCCAGCAGAAGTTTGTGAGAGTCCCATTTCCTCCGTAACTTTGCCAACCCTTAGTGCTTTTATTTAGCCATCCTTTTTGGTGTATAACTCATTGTGATTTCAATTCTTTTGTCCCTGATAAGGATGCTAAGCACATTTGCATGTGCTTATCAATCATTTACATATTGTCTTTTTCAGTATATCTGTTCCAATCATTTCCCTTCAATCCCCCCCCTTTTTTTTTAAAAAAAAAAAAAAGGGATCATTTTATTTTTCAGTCAGAAGAAATGATTACATATTCTAGACTTAAGTACTTTCTTAGATACATGTATTGTGACTATTTTCTCTCACCCCATGACTTGCCTTTTAATTTTTTTAATGGTGACTTTTAAGAAGTTTTAAATTTTGATAAAAGTTTTTTTTTTTTTTAGTTTACAGATTTATTATAAAGGATATTGCAAAGAATAAGATGAAGAGATGCATAGGGTGAGGAATGGGGTAAGGAGTGTGAATCTTGTGTGCCCTTTAAAGTTGTACCGTTCCAGGAAGTTCCACATGTCCAGCTGTCCGGAAGCTCTCCAAAGCCTGTCCTTTGGGCTTTTGACAGAGTCTCCATTGCCAAAAGACTGGGTGGGGGAACCCAGCAAGGACTGAATGTTCAGATTCTTCTTGGCCTCTCTGTGAAGCATTCCTTCCTCCCAGGCATGGGGTAAGATCCCTTCTGAAATGGGGGTCTTGTGATCTATGATCAGACAAAGTATGTCAAAGAATTTCTTAGACTTAGCACTTCTATAACCCACGTCAGGGAGGAGAAATTCTAGGGGAAATCCCTGTCTTAGTGAAGGAATTATGAGCCAAGAACTATTAATGAAAATCAAGAATATTATTATAATTATCATTGACATATATCTCATATATATAAAATAACTGTTATTATTGTGACATAGTAATATCACAGAAAGTATCAGCATTGAATTGAACTGTAAGACACCCAGTTGGTGTCCCCCAGAGAATGGGTTGTTGGTGGGGAGAAATCCCCAAACATCAGGGTGCTCAGAAGTGAAGTGTTCTCAGCTGAGATGTCCATCAATGGGTGAATGGATAAAGAAAACATGGTATATATAATCAAAGGAGTTTTATTCTGCCATAAAGAAAAATGAAATTATGACTGAATGGGTGGAACCAGAGACCATTAAGTTAAGCAAAATTAGTCCAACTCAGTAGGTTTAGTGTCTTATGTTTTCTCTCATATGCAGAACCTAGAGATGAAAAAGAAAAAGAAATGTGGGGGCGAATCTCTTAAAAATCAAAGGGATCAAGGGGTGTGAAGCAGGGAGGGAGTGGGGAAATGCCGGGGAGTGATATTGGACAAATTATACTGTTAGATTGTGTGCATGTACAAATATGTAACAACAAATTCATTCAATGCATACAACTATAAAGCACCAATTTAAAAAATGTGGAAAAAAGAAGTTACATGTTCTGTGTTGTATGAATATCAGAGGAGAAAAAGCAGCTTGAATTTTCCTATCTCTTACAGTTTGAAGGTTTTCTTCATTGACTAAATGAGTCACCCAGTAAAACACATTCACCTCTATCTGCATCTGACAGATTTTACCTGCATGCTACAGAGTATTATGGCTGCATTTCAGGTATAGCAGCTATGTCTAGAAGAGTGGAAACCATCTTGACATAGGGAATAGAACTGATTTAAAGGAAAGAAATGTGGAAACCATAGCTTGAGTTCTTTTTTATATATATTCAAACAATCTTTTGGAAGGTTGAATGGAAAAAAAGATTTCATATATAACAGTAACAAAAATATATTAATAAGTTTGTCAATAAAAATGTGAGAACAATTAAAAATAAAAATTAAAATACCACTGAAGCCAAAAAAACAGCCTTTCTACAAATAGAAGGACCATATTATTGTGTAAATTAATTTGTAAATTTAATAAAATCTCAGTGAAAGCTTAACAGTTTTAAGCTATATCACCTGATGCTAAATTTAGTGAAAAACATAGAAGTGGGACCAGCACTAAAACAGAGTAACGTATTTTTAAAAGCCTAAATAATTAAGAGTATCATACTGGCTTATTAGCAAAACAGAATGCCCAAAAGTAAGTACACTCTGATACATAAAGAAATTGAATGTATAAAGAGGACATCATCTCAAATCACTGGGAAAAAGAAGTAGTCAATAAATGTTACAGGATGAGCAAAGTAATATCTCTGCCTTACCTCATATACCATGATAAATTCCATACCAAAGATTTTTTTTAAAAAAAACACAACCATTAAATAATAAAAAGAAAATTTGTAAATTTTTTCTTTACAAATCTGGAATTAGCAAGAATTTTCATGACTCAAAATCACCAAGTCATAAATTATTTCACTGGTACTTTTTGTTACATAAAAATCAATTTTTTCTGGAAAGAAGCATCTTAAACTTTAAAAAAGACAACTAAGGAAGATATTTACAGCTCATATCATGAAGAGCTATCCTTCCTAACATATAAATTGACAAAATCAAAACATACAAAAAGGAAACATACAAAACATACAAAAAGGAAACATACAAAACATTTTGAAACATACAAAAAGGAAAAAAAAACTGCTATTAATAAACAACAAGATAGTTAACTTCACTCATTAAAAAAGAGAAATGTAAACTAAAACTGGGGATGAAAGACCGTTTTCTCTCTCTCCATTGGCACTTTTCTATTGCTAGGACTCTGGAGGAGAAAGCATTTTCTCATGCATTCTGACAGCAGTGTGTTAAAGTCACCCAGAATTATTGTGTTGTGGTCTATTTGGTTCCTGGAATTGAGAAGGATTTGTTTGATGTACATGGATGTCCCATTGTTTGGGGCACAAATATTTAACATCATTATGTCTTCCTGATTTATGGCTCCCTTAAGCAGTATGAAATGTCCTTCTTTATTCCTTCTGACTAACTTTGGCTTGAAGTTCGCTTTATCTGATATAAGGATGGAAAACCCTGCTTTTTTTTACTGAGTCTGTGTGCCTGGTTTGTTTTTTCCCATTCTTTCACCTTTAGTCAGTGGATGTCTTTTTCTATGAGACGTGTCCCTTGAAGGCAGCATATTGTTGGATCTTTCTTTTTAATCCAATCTGCCAGTCTATGTATTTTGATTGATGAGTCTAGGTCATTAATATTCAGGGTTATTATCGAGATATGATTGTATTCCCAGACATTTTGGGTTATTTTTGGTTTTTAACATGACTTGGTTTCTCCTTTGATTGGTTTTTCCTTTGGTAGTTCCTCCCTTTGCTCACCTACATCGTTGTTCTTCATTTCCTCCTCATGGAATATTTTGCTGGTGAGAATGTTCTGTAGTGCAGGCTTTCTATTTGTAAATTCTTTTAACTTTTGTTTATCATGGAAGGATTTTATTTTGTCTTCAAATCTGAAGGTTAGTTTTGTTGGGTATAGGATTCTTGCTTGGCAACCATGTTCTTTCAGAGCTTGAAATATGTTGTTCCAGGCCCTTCTAGCTTTTAGGGTCTGGGTTAAGAAATCTGCTGATATCAATTTGGTTTCCCCCTATATGTAATCTAATGCTTTTCTTTCACAGCCTTTAAAATTCTCTCTTTATTTTGGATGCCATGTATTTTCATTATAGTGTGCCTTGGTGAGGATCTATTGTAATTTTGTGCATTTGGTGTTCTGTAAGCCTCTTGTACTTGATTTTCCATTTCATTATTCAGGTTTGGAAAATTTTCTGATATTATTTAATGAATTGGTTGTTCATTCCTTTGGTTTGTGTCTCTGTGCCTTCCTCAATCCTGAAAATTCCTAAATTTGGTCTTTTCATGATATCACATAGTTCTTGGAGGTTCTGTTCATGATTTCTTACCATCTTCTGTTTGTTCAACTTTATTTTCAAGATTAAATATTTTGTCTTCATTGTCTGAGGTTCTGTCTTCCAAGTGATCTAGTCTGTTTGGTGATGCTTTCCATTAATTTTTTATTTGGTTTATTGTTTACTTCATTGCAAGGATTTCTGTTTTTTTTTTTTTTTTTTTTTTGAGAATCTCTCTGTTGAAATTATCTTTTACTTCCTGAGTTGTTCTTCCAACTGTTTGTTGGAGTGATCATTCATTGCCTGCATTTGTCTTATCTCATCCTTTGCTTCATGAATCATTTTAATTATGTATATTTTGAACTCCTTTTCTGACATTTCTTCTACCATGCTGTCATTGGATTCTATTAATATAGAATCTCGGTTTTTTGGAACACTTTCTTCCCTTGTTTTTTCATGTTGTTCATGTATCTTCCCCTCTGGCAGTGCAGATCTGTGGTATTGCAGTTTCCCCCCTATAAGCTTATAGTGACCTTGCAGGTTTCCAAAACCTCTTCTTTAAGGGGGAGATCAATATTCTCAGTACCCAGTATAGACAATATGCATCCCTAAACTAAAAAGACCCTATGAAGATGTCAACAATATTGTCATAATAAACAGAGAGGATGAGTTCAATTATTATCTACAAGTATAACCAATACATTTGCAATCAATTCTAATTTCTAATGGTGTACATAGAGGATGGGGAGGGGTGTAGGATGTAACTGTTATTGGGATAAGAAAAGAGTATATAGATGAACTAGATCATAGGAAGAGTGAAAGCAAAATCAAAAGAAGTTGGTTGTTAACATGAGAAAAGGGAGAGAGGCACTGAGGAAAAAGGAAAATAGAGTGAGAAAAATAAAGAAATAAAAAAAAATTTTCAATGTGGCAACAAAAAAATCTACACTATAAAAGTCATATAGTATTCAAATCTCCTAGTCTTCAGTAGTCTGATGCATAAGAGGTACCTGACAATGAGCTTCCTGTCTCCAGCAGGTGTCTCAGGATGGGATTTGCCCCACCTAAAGATGGCAGCTTCTGCTTCCAGGATAATCCAAGGTGCTGCACTGGCTTCCAAACATGTTGGCAAATGGAGAGCTGCATCACAGGGTATGGGCACTGAGTTCATGTGGGGTGCGGTCATTTGGCCTAGGGGTCCTGCAGGTCCTGGCTGTTGTTCCAAAATGGCAGAAGCCACATATAACCAAACCTGTGAGTACTGTGACAGTGGACTTCCAGGCAACAGCAGGCACCTAGTGATCCACTGGTGGTCTGTAGGCAGTCTGCAGGCTACCAGTGGACAATTGGCAGGTGGACCCCGATGGTGGGTAATGGGTAGGTGAAAGGCAGGTGACGGGCAGTCAAGAGGCAGGCAAATAGGCACTGGCAGATGATAGGTGGTAGTCAGTGAGTGATCTGAACTCAAAAAGTAGTGGATATGCTGGCAGACTGCGGGTGATGGAGGTGGACAAATCGGGTAAACAGCAGGGGATCAATGAGCAGCAAAGACTGCCTCATAGAGAAACAGATATTCCTCCTAGTTATGGAGCGACAAGGAACACAGCCTTCCTCTAGTCCATCATCTTGGATCCCTCTATAATACTTCTTCACTTATATTTGTTTTCTTCTCTCTGTACTCTAAGGTTGCAAAAATATTTCCCCATGTTTATTTCTGAAAGTTTTATAACTTTAGGTTGATCACTTAAATCTATGATTCATTTTGATGTTAATTTTCATATATGTTGGAAGGTATGTTGAATGTTCATTTTTTTTGCTTGGATTGTTGTAATGTTACTTGTTAAAAACATAAAACACATCTCAAGATTGAATAACCTTGGTACTTTTCTGAGGGCTTGCCTTTGGACCCTCTCCTTGGTTTCGTTGATATATTTGACTGTCTGGATTACTGCAGTGTTGTCATAAACCATAACATTCTACTACTTGAAAAATGCCTTTCACCAGTAACGGTAGTATCCCAGTCCTTCGATATTTTCTCAAAACACAGTCGTAGCAATTGTTTGTCCCAGGTGATACAACTGTAAAATGACAGAGTCAGAGATTGATGCCTAGGAGTCTCACCCCCAGCAGATCTGACTCCTGGGGCCAGAGGATAAGGATTCCACAGCAAACTACAAGGCTAGAATAAAATTGTGCAACGGAAAGCCTGGAATTTTCTGTTTAACAATACTCAAAAAACTTCCATCAGCACCAAAGTAGAAATCATGTGCTAATTGGAGTTTAATGATTCAGATAATAGGGAATGGAGCACACTGACTGACAGAAAACTTTCTTCAGCAGCTGAGGTACTTTCTGTACATTTGAGCACTAGCAACAGAACTCAGAACAAAAAAAGTAAGAGAAGAAAGCTGTTGGGCAAATAATATCTATGTGTCTGTATGTTTCATACCTATGATCCTATGTCTTTAGGCCATTTTTATAAAGATTCAGGCCATTGCAGAAATAATTGAGAACTATCTTCATTGCACCCAGAGCTGACAAAGGATACCTGTGTGTTCTGGGCAGGGGGACAGGTAGACCAACACCCATTAATAGTGACCACAGATGCATCATCAGTTTTAGGAAGAATCATCACAATCATTGCCATTGGTTAAATGGGCTAAATGGTTTAAAAGGTTGTTGCTGCTTGATAAATAACCATACTGACTGAGGTAGAATGCAATTTTTTCCTTCAGTGTTTAATCTTGAAAAGGAATAGCTAAAACTTAGTGATACTCTGTTAAGGCGATAGGTTCGGGATTGATTCACTCTGAAAAATTTACTTTACATCTCATTTCTATGTAAGTATTTCTTCTCTGTAGCTATTAGCTTCAAAATCAAATGCCACTTACAAATTAAATTTAGTTTTATTTAGGTCTTTTGTAACACCATAAAATGCAAGTAAATAAGAAATCATGTCAATATTCTTTTCAGGATAACTTGATATTTTTACTGTCTATGATTCACAGCACCACTAAAATTCAGGACTTAACTGTATAACAAATTTTGTGATTTAAAGAATGATTACAAATGATGCAAACTCTAAAAGCCACTATGAGAAAAAGAAAAGTAACATGGGAGGAATTTTAAACTCACAATAAAATGCATAGGGTTTTTATTTTCTCTTTTAAGAGCTATCATATTTTAACTTCCTTGTTAAAAGGAAGAGTTTAAGGAGGTTACATCTTGTCAAGGAAGATGTCATGAGACTCCAACAGAAAAAATTCATGTGAGTCCTGCAAGATCATCAGAACTGGAAGGACACAACTCATACAAACCTCCCAATTTACAGATGATGAAACTGAGGTACATGCGGGTAAAGTGAGGAAAATTGGGTTATATCATGTTAAATGGGTAGAGGGAAAATCAGGAGGGGAAATTCAGTGAGAAAGAGAAAAAAATTTATCAGGTTTGCTAAGGGGAAATAAAAGGAATTCAGTGTGCAATTTAGAGATATGGTAATTTCAGTGTTTCCTATGGAGAAACAAACAAAAAGAATCATAAAGTTTTGTATTTTGGCACTAAAATAGTGAAATGAGTCAGGAACATAGTGGGCATTGAACCAAATAGGGCTGGGTTTTTAGTAATAGCCATTTTGGTTACATCTCACTTCTGCTTATGTTATTTTGCAGCAGGAGAAAAAACACATGTTGTGGCAAGGTTAAAGCTCATTGAGATGGAGTAACATTTGGCTTACTTGTTACACTTTGAGGGAAAATCTGGGAAGGAGGGCTTTGTGACAGGCACAGAATGAGATCACAAAAGGAAGAATTTATTTTTGCATTAAAGGGTGGATATGAACCTGTGGTTCAAGAAAGCCCTGCATATTGTGCCCATGTAAATCCTTCTCATATTGACTTGGTCTTTGTGGTAGATTTTACTAGAGCCGCCACACTGATTCTCTGGGCTTTCCTGTGCACCCAAGACTGTTGTCCATTTGTGGGTAGGTGATTCTGTATGATCCTTTCTGGTAAGTGCCATGGCAAAGCTGTGAAGAACTTGTGTGTCTTCCCATCTGACTCTTCTCCTTCCAAGGGGGTCACAGAGCTGGGAGATAAATCAGAGGAGACATGGAAGTAAAGAAGCCTGATCATTCTCTCTCTGTATCAAGGTGGATTGTCTTCAAGAGTCACTAGACGTACAGCAGACATTGTATAAGTGAGAAATAAACACTATGTATTAAGTCACTGCAATTTGGGGATTATTTTCTTGCAGCAGCAAACCTCTAGCCTAGCCTGACTAACATAATCATCTCCTGCAGTGGAATATCCACGGTGTCTTATTTATTCTACCTAGTGACATCAGTGCCTGAAAGGAACTTTGGTCTGGGAAGGCACTTCCCACTTCCCTGATAATCCATGTAAGCTAGTTTGGGAATCCATGTAGCTAGAAGGGTTGAGCCCACCAAGAATGTGATTGTGGATGTACAATCACAACATATTTTGCTTTCTGAGGTCAGAAGAAAATGGAAAAATTCTGAAATGCAGAAAATGGAAAAATTCATGGTGAGTTGGGTAAAAGAAAAAGCTTTTTCAGAACATTTAGAAACCTTTCCAAAATGGCAAGGGGAATTAATAGCAGTTTAATGTTTATGCAGTTCCTGCTCTGAAGGGAAATAGACCTGACTGACTGAAGGAATAACCCTGTGGTATGTACATAGAAACAAATTTGGTGGGTTCCTTGGATCCCCCTCCAAAAAGTCCAGTACAGAAGGACTGGACTTCTGTCAGAAGGACTTGACATCTGTCAAGAGATGACACCTGACAATTCTTACCTGAGTGAGGTGACCCAGATCAATACCAGGAACAAATAATCATTTCCACAGTATATGACCTCGATATGGTGGCCTTTCTTCCAATAACCCATAATCCCAGTTTTATCAAGAGAAAAACATCAGATAATTGCAATAATAGGATATACTATAAAGTACCTGATCAGTTCTCCTTGCAACCATCAAGGTCATCAAAAACAAGGAAAGTCTGAGAAACTGCTTAAGCCAAGAGGAACCTAAGAAGATATAACTAAATATTGTATCCAGAAATGGATTCTGAATCAGAAAAAGAACACCAAATAAAAACCAGGAAAATT
This sequence comes from Sciurus carolinensis, assembly GCF_902686445.1. NCBI lineage: Eukaryota > Metazoa > Chordata > Mammalia > Rodentia > Sciuridae > Sciurus > Sciurus carolinensis. Next base: position 87,095,660 of record NC_062226.1, read on the forward strand.
GAATGAAATCTGGAATTTAGTTAATACTGTATTGATATTAATTTGTTAATTGTAACATGTATAATATGCTAATGAAAGCTGTTAATAAACGAAACTGACTATGGCATACATAGGAACTGTCTGTATTATTTTCTAATTTTCTGTAAATCAAAACTGTCTATAAAATAAAAAAATAAATCTATTTAAAAGATGAAACAAAATAAAGGGCGAAAAATTAAAAGCCAGTTTTATCTGAGATGGTGTGTGTGATGGGATGTGCCAATAATGGTTAATACTGAGTTTTGCATGGCTGGGGAGATAGCTCTGTTGGTAGAGTGCTTGCCTTGTAAGCACAAGGCCTTGGGTTCGATCCCCAGCACCCTCCCCCGCCCCAAAAAAAATACTGAGTTTTTCTGTCGTAGGAGCAATTTTCCTTTAAAGGATGCCTAATCTGAAAATCCAAACTTGAAAATGCTCCAAAATCTGAAACTTTTTTTTTTTATTGTAAACAAATGGGATACATGTTGTTTCTCTGTCTGTACATGGCGTAAAGGCATACCATTTGTGTAATCATAAATTCACATAGGGTAATGTTGTTTGATTCATTCTGCCATTTTTTCCCTTCCCCCCTCCCCTCCCCCCCCCTTCCCCTCCATCTATACAGTCCTTCCTTCCTCCATTCCTGCCCCCTCCCTAAACCCAACTCCAACCCCAACACTAACCCTTCCCACCCCCCATTATGTGTCATCATCCACTTATTAGCGATATCCAAAATCTGAAACCTTTTGAGTGCCAATGTGAAGAAAATTTCAACCCTGAAACTTTGTTTCATGCACAGAAGTATTAAAAATATTATATAAAATTACCTTCAGGCTATGTATAAGAAAAAAATGAACTTTGTGTTTAGCTTTGTATCCCATCCCTAAGATATCTCTATATGTATGTCCAAATATCCCAAAATCTGAAAAATTATCCCAAACCCAAAACATTCCTTGTCCCAAGAATTTTGGGTAAGGGATACTCAACTTGCATGCACTAAGAAGTTGACTCACCTGAGTCAACTATGGAAAAACACATCTGTAAACCCTGGTTGGGAGTGATCTCACTTTACAAGGGAGCAAGTCTCCCTGGGGAGTAGATGACATGTGTCCCTAGGGAGCAGAGGACATGTCTCTCATCCCAGCCTTACCCTAGAGCTGTATGAATGAGTGAAGAAAGTCTGCTCTCTTTTTAAATTATTTTTTGTCTTTCCTTCTTCTTGTCCCTTCCCCTTCTATTTCTCTTCCCCCCCGTCTCTTCCTCCTTCTTCTCCATTCCCTCCTTCTCCCCATCTCCCTTTTGATTTCTCTTCTGCTTTCTTTTTTATTGCACTTTCCAGCCTCCAGAACTGTGCATCAAAATAAATCTCTTTTCTCTGTAAATCACCTAGTCTCAAGTATTCTGTTACAGTAACAGAAAATGGACTAAGATGCTTCCCCTAGGTGAAAATGGATGAAGATCTTTCCCTTACCATTGGGCCTCTGGTTGAATTTGAGTTATTAAATAAGTGACACAACCCTCAGTAATTCCTTCAAATTAGATCTTCTCCAGTCTCTGGGTCAACATACATAGTTTTTACTTTTGTAGAAAAATAAAATAAAAGGAAATTTGTCCTCACATCTTTAGCACCCCTTTCCTTCCCCCAACATGCTTGTTTCTCCTGGCCTTGGCCTTGCAGTACTCGTCACATGTTCTTGCTCTCCATTTTTCAGGGTTATCATCATTTAATTGGGGATCTGCCTTGAAAATGAGATACCCATGCATTTGAACGGGTCTATCCTAGGAGATGTTGTAAAGCTCCTTTCCTTGGAGCAGAACAGACTTTCTCCACTGCAACCAGGAATGAGTGTTACCCTTGACTTCTTCTGGAAGAAAGCTTTAGGGAATGCAAGATTGAGAGGTTTTAACTTGAGACCCCATTTTCTCCTTATTTGTTCCTACCCACAGTCCCCAGAATACCTGTCCATCTGAGGTTTGGAGAAAATTCAGATATTAAAAGTACTGTATTTGCTTCAATTTTTATTGACATTGGAGTACCTGTCTTAGGTGGTGTTAGGGGGAGAGGGAAAACAGAACAAAAGGAAAACTACAGAATAAGAGCTTTCATCAATAGTACACTCAATAAATGGTAGTAAATAATAATTTGAGAGATTGGATATTTTGTGGTTGATTTTATAACTATTAAAATAATGAAAGTGGTGGAGGGAAAAACAATATCCAAAACCACATGTGATCATTTTGGTTGTGTGTATGTGCATGCATGTGTGCATTTGTGTGTGTGTGTGTATGTATGCATGTTTCCCCTGCAAAATACAAAAGCCTGGGTGAAGATTATTTGAACTTTTCCCTACAGAGGTTGAAATTATCCTTCCTTAAGTCACACCTGGACAATTCTTATGCTTACCTAAGTTGGAATCAACACTTCTCTTGAAAACTTAATAATATTAAAGTTAATTTTAAGAAACATCTTACAATTATCAGAGCAATCTTATAGACATGATATCCTTTCATCCTACTGCTAGTAGGTATATTCTTCAATGTATGCTTGCATAAGGTAAAACCCCTCATCCAGAACATTCCAGACTTTACCTTAATCTCCTAGCCCAGGGCTCACAATGGGAAGCTGTGAATTGGTTCCGTTCCACCATAAGTGCATGTGTATGTGTGTGTGTGTGTGTGTGTGTGTGTGTGTGTGTTGTATGGTATAAGAGGGAAAAATGAGTTTTACATTTTGAAATAAGGGGAAAAAAGAATACTTGTAATACAAAAGAAAATTACATGAAACTCAAATGTCAGTGTCTGTGAGGGAAGTTTCTTTGGAACTCAACCATATTTACATGTCATCTACCATTGCTTTCTTACTACAAGGGCCAAGTTGATTAGTTTCAACTGAGACCACATGACCCCACAAGACTGAAATATTTACTCTGTAGCCATTTACAAAAAGAAAAAAGGAAGAAAGAAAAGAAAATTACCAATCTCTGTCCCACATCAAAGGCTTATTCTATCCCATAAGAACTGTCTTTCTAGAACCCTAGCAGAGCCAGGGGCAATGGCAAAGCCCACAGGGATCTGGTTTGTAAGCCCAGTGGAAGAAACTTAGAAATGGGCCTGCAAAAAAAGGCTAGTTCTTTAAATCTCCAGTTCTTCGCCATCATCCAGCCTGACGCAGAGCTCCTTCCTCCGATGGACGTGGAGATGTGTCTTCACAAAACCTTTGCTGAATGCAGTTCAGCAAAGGGCAAAAGGGCAGTTGTACCCCCACCCACTTCAGGAAAAGTAATTCAACTGTGGAGCTTCCTTAGAGCCAGGAAGGGAAAACATCACAACTTAGAGGTTAAGGAGACAAAGGTGGAAGGCAGCAATGGAACTCTCTAGTGTTTGTTTTTAATGCGGTTATTTGATAAAAGCTGTTCGATAGACTGTTATTCCTGTGCCCTCTTTCTGCCACTGACAACTCTTGTCTGCTATGGTAGAGTGGGGAAGGGCACGTAGAGTGGAGAAATCAAGCACATGGAAGGCTACTCTTCTCTCAGGAGAGCTTCTGATTCATGTTTATTCCCTACTTTTCTACCTGCACCCACAGAATATGATACTATCTTCTCTTTTCTGAATGTCTATTATATGGCACTCAATTTAGATTGAAGTAGATAATTTATGTAACTGTCTTCACCAAGTGATTCACCCAGGAGGGAAATGAAATCTGGGTTGCTTAAAATCCTTTCCTATTCACCAGGTTGGTGTCTGATGTCTATAATGCTGATATTTGAGTACTTCCCATCCACCTCAAGAGCACCACAAAGTCAAGTGTGTCTTCCATCATGGGCCTGTTTTCTCTTCATCACCACTAATGATCTGCTCGTTAGACGAAAGCATTCTCCCAATTGCATTTTCTCAGAGCATTAACCCCTAAGAAATTATTTAAAAAAAAAAAAAAACATTTTACAATTTACAAAAAACAAAAAACATTAATGAGGTTTCTTTACCTCAGGACATCTCTGAGCATTCCATATGCATTCCATATTCCATCTTCTACCTCTCACAACCTTTTCTTTCTCCTCTGAAAAAATAGGAATAATAACATCTGTCACTTGAAATATTGTCATTTATTTTCTCTTTCCATTTTTAGCATGCAACCAAAAAGGAATTTGAATTACTTTTGCTGGAAAAAAATTCTGATAATAAAATAAGGGAATGTATGTTTGCTAAAAAATCATACACTATAGTTTGAATCTAGAACATCTTCCAAAGGCTTATGTGTTCAGGGCTTGTTCCCCAGCTTGATGATATTAGACAGTGATGGAAACTTTAAGAGGTGGGGCCTAGTGGGAAGTTTTGTTTTTGAGGGTGTGTCTTTGAAAGGGATTATGGGAACTTAGTGGCTGCTGCTTCATCTTTCTTTGCTTCCTGGTTATGAGGTGAGTGGCTTTTCTCTCACCTATGCCCCTGACAATATATGCTGCCTTGTCACAGGCCCAAAGCAATGGAACCAACTATTCATTGACTGCAACCACCAAAACTCTGACTCCAAATAAATCTTTTCTCTTATTAAGTTTATTTATCTCAGTTATAGTCAGTAATAGAAAGCTAACACTGCATAGTGCACCACAGAACACATTTCTCATTTACTGCATTGTTTTTCAAAAAGAAATGATGCTTTCATCAGGGTGGGAGACTCAGGCTTAACCATTTTTGGGGAAATTTGCACATTATCAAGGTATTTTTAGGAGAGGAATACCCTTGCATGATCGATCTCTTATGGCAGAAGTACACTCACTGTGCCAGTAAGGTAGGGCTGATTTGGGGGATTCAAATAATTCCTTTTGAATCATACTGTGAGGATCATTGTTCACCTATGCATTTAAAATTAGGTCAGGGGTTAGTGAACATTTTCTGTGAAGGGACAGATACTAAATATTTTAGGATTTGCTACAACTACTCAACTACATTGCTGTAGCACAAAAGCAACTATAGACAATATGTAAACAAATGACAATGGCTGTGTGCCAATAAAACTTTATTTATAAAAACAGATATCTGGCAGCATTTGGCCCATGGGCTGTATTTTGCCAATTCCTGGCCTGAATATTTGACTCAGGTAGAAAAGTTTCTTGGTATAATATTTTGCTCAGAACTTTAAAATAATTTTATTTGCTCATTTGTTTTGCTCTTTCAGAGCAAAGTAGTCTAAAGAACACAAGCTGGGAAAGAGCTGAGGTTCAGAATCATTACCTCAGAAGAGAGGCCACAGAAGCAACAAAGTGAATATAAACTGCATCTAGGCAAAGGGTTCAAATCTCCAGAAGACTGCTCTGGTGGTCATGTAAGTTCATGTCCTCAGAGAACTGGTAGAGGTCCAAGCAGGAGATCTGTCCAGTCCTTCATGATGGATGGGGCTTACAGTACAGGGCAACTGCACCGTAGTCTCTTCATCCTTAGGGAATACGTTCCAAGATCCCCAGAAGATGCTGGAAAGCATGGGTAGTACTATATATACTATGCTTCTAAAAAAATACACACATACCTATGATGAAGTTCAATTCATAAATTAGGTACAGTAAAATATTAACAAAAACTAATAATAAAATAGAACAATTGTGACAATGCATGGTAATAAAAGTTATGTTTATGTGGTCTCTCTCAAATACCTTATTGTATTGTACCTGCCCCCTTCTCATTGACTGGAGATAACTAAAACTGCAGAAAGCAGAACTACAGATAAGACTTTCCCAAAAGTATATATTTATTGAGTTAGTCACACCTGAAGACCTCTCAAGAGATAGGATAATGTCAAAATCAATAATATGGCCTCTGAGATCCCACTGCCTAGATTGAAGTCATTATCCCAAATCTGGCTTGTGTAAATTAGTTAAAATATCTAATGCTTCAGTTTTCTCAGTCATATAATGGGAATTCTAACTCATGGCCAAGAGTGTAATGAATTATATTAAACATGCTTATAGCAGTTCCTATCATAGGGAAAACCCTATAGAAGTATTGCTGCTAGCATTAATTTTCTATTTTTCTCAGGTTAGTGTTACTTCAGGGCTTATGAATTACCTAACTTTGCAAGAATTATGAAGTTATTTAGAAAATGTGGTATACATACACAATGAAATATTACTCAGCCATAAAGAAGAATGAAATGATGGTATTTGCTGGTAAATGGATGTAACTGGAGAATACCATGCTGAGTGAAATAAGCAATCCCAAAAAACCAAAGGCCAAATGTTTTCTGTGATATGTGAATGCTAATTCCCAATAAGAGGTGGGGGGAATAGAGAAAAGTAGAAATACTTTGGATTAGGCAAAGGGGAATGAAGGGAAGGGAGAACGGGAATAGGAAAAATAATAGAATGAATCAGACATTACTATCCTATGTGCATATATGATTAAACAACCAATGTAATTCTACATCATGTACAATCAGAAGATGAGACGTTATACTCCATATATGAGTAATATGTCAAAATACATTCTACTATCATGTATAAAAATTAAAACAAATTTTTAAAAAGAACTAAGAAGTCATTATAGAAATTCTCTTTGTATTTTTTCAATGATTTTTCTTTCTGCTCATTTGTTTTTCTCTCTGTATAGCCTTATTTTGTTTGTTATGCATTTGGCTCTTCAAGGCTGCCTTAAAATGGAAGCTTAAGTCCCCAGCACCCATCTTCTTCTAGGCTAGCACCCCACAGACAGCAAACCAGGTCTCCATGACCCAGTTGGAGCAGGGGCTCACCACCCTGTCCCCAGGATCCTTGAAAGAGATGGTACCTTCTGGTCCATAAGGCTACCCTTTCCACATCTCCAGGCAGTCCCAGGGTTCCACAAAGTGAATATAGAAATGATGGGTATGCCTGAGGCTGTATCCCAAGGCTAAATTCACCCCAGGCACACTGGACCAGGTCAAGGAGAGCAGACACTGGCTAGACCCTGAGTCAACAGGGAAGAGGGAGTTTTCCATTCCACCCAACTGTCTGGACTTCTATTGACACAGGACCTGGGCAAGACCCTGTACAAAGGTGGAAGAATTTTGTAGCAGACTTTTGGGTGGGTCTGGGTAGCAACTGACATGCACAGAAATAACACATGGAAGAATTTGCTTATTTCCATCCATTTGCTCACTTTCAACAAATATTTACTGAGTACTTCCAAGTACCATGCCAAGGAATATGCATTTTTAAACATCTTATTAGAACAGATTCTCTTAAAGAGATGAGGAATATTTTTTATAACCTCAGAAGTAATGCTCTCAACTCAGTCCTCTCTGTGAATAGTTCATTCATTTTGAACATTCCCTGAAGATAATAACAAATCTTATTGTCTGTTTTATTCATTATTCTTAAAATTAATATTGTTCAACAAACTTGCTACAAACCTTCTACAAAGCAATCATTTCGAAATTGTCAATGACATTTACTATAGAATATTTCTTTTATTTATTAAGAAAATAATATATATGTTTATATTATATAATTATTAAATAATAAAATGAGATCCCATATATTCCCCAAAAAGCTTAAAAAATAGAATAAAACCAATTGCTCTGAAGTCCCCTCTTGGGATAAATCCCATCCCTCCCTTAAGCATAGACCACTCTCCTGAATCTGATGTAAATCATTCTCTTGTCTTTCTCCATAGGTTTGATTATATGAGAAAATATTCCTAAAAAGATCACATTTAGCTTGGTCTTCTCTGGAATTTCATGCAAATGAAATCATATCATATATGTTTTTCCCAGATGACATATGTATGTATATCACACTATCAATATCATACTTTAAAGTTTATTCAGATGAATACAAATAGCTGGAGTTCAGTTACTTTGCTGCACAGTATTCTACTGTATGACTACATCAAGGTTGATTTCTTTCTTCCCTGTCACTATTTTTAATTTTGCTATTTAAAAATATGGATCTACAAACCTCCTCCTAGCAGATTTCCTGTGTGGGTGGCTCTCCTGTACCTGAGAAGGGAGAGCTGGATCACCAGAAATGTGCATCTTCATGTTGACCAGATAGTGATTGACCCATGACTTTCTAAAGTAATTGCACTTCCTTTCTTTGTGACCACCTTTATATTACCTATTTTGGTGAATAGAAAATGGGACATTATGGTTTTATTTGACTTTTCCCTGATTGAATGTCTTTTTATTTTTGTTGGCCATTTGAATCTTCTCTTTTGTGAATTAATGCTCCCTGTCTTTTGTTTATTTTTCTAGTTTGTTTTGTTTGAAATACATAACTACATAATGTACTTATGTGTGTTTATGCATATATATATAAATATGCATGCATATGTCATGTTTATTTGATATAAATATCATCTCTAAATTTGTGGATTTTCTCTGTGCTTTTACATTTTTAATTGTGTTCTTTGATAAACAGTCACTTAAATATATTGTAGTGTGACCTAATTTTTCTACCTTTTCCTTTATGTCTTGGTTTCCTTTGTCTTGTTTAAGAACTCCTTTCCCACAATAAAATACTTTTTTTAAAAAAAAAACAGAAAAACAAACTGGTTTTACATGTTATGTGTGGTAGGGATGTAATTTCATTTTTTTTTTTTCCATGAGGACAACCAATTAACTCTGTACCATGTATTCCTAATTCATGCTTTCCTCTGAAATCTGCAATGCTACTTGCCATGTGTGAGGTTTCAGTTTCTTCATGGATCTATTCCCAGGCTCTACCTTCTGTTTTCATTGGGAATTTTATCCTATATTTGCATAAATGTTGTACTGATATATTTGTTGCACCTTTTTCTGTTAGCCTGGATTCTGGTAGTGCGATCTCCCTACACAATCTCTTCTGAGTCTCTAGGCTGCTCTTGGCCTTTTGCTCTGGCCTTAAGTCTCCAGAAGAATTTGTCTGAATTGATAGATTTATCTGAGGAAAACTGGCACAGATATTTATGATTTGGAGTTTTTCCATCCATGTCTACAGTGTATCTCACTCATTTATTTTCATTGAATATTTGGGTTATATCCAGTTTTTGCTGTTAAAAAAAATCATGAACTTATTTAGATTTTCTTTGCCATTCTATAAAGGAGTTTCATAATTTATGCCTTTGAAATCTTGCCCATAATGTATTAACTTTTTCCTAAATACCTTATCCATTTTTGCTGTTATATGTGGTAATACTTTAAAACTATAGAGCACAATGATTGAGAAGTTCATTGTGAATTACAGCCATGTACCCCACGATGCATTTCAATTGGCAAACGGATCATATACACCCTGGTGGTATCACAACATATCACTTAGTGATACCATAAACAATTTAGTTTATGTTATTATGCTCTGTGATGTTCACCCAATGATGAAATTGCATAATGATGTATTCTTAGAATGTATTCTCATTGTTAAGAAGGTGCAATACTATGTATTTTTATTGTGTTGTATTACCTTTTAGTCACATGGAATAAGTTGAATAATTTTTCCCTCACCAGATAGCTCTGCTTTTCAAATCTTTGGGTTTGCTTTTTATATGGTTTTAGTCTTTTTCAAAGTTGTTTTGTTGTAAGATAAAGGCTCAGTTCCAACCTGAGTAAAATTTGCTTCTGAGTAAGAGTTGACATTTATTAGAATTATAGGAAAATTAATATTCTAGACATTTATTCAAGCTGCTTGCAACTCCATTCTGTGCAGTTCATTCAAGATTCTCAAATAGATGAGCTTCCAAAGAAAATTGTATCTGGGTAAGTATGCTATTATTTTACTAGCTAATAGTTATTATATCTGGTTTCAATAATTATATTATGATTAAAAAAAAATGATAGTTAAGTTGAAAAGTTATGTTGTTTGAAATCCTAACTCAGAAAGCATTGTCCCATTGTTTCAGCTTAATAAAATTTTAGATGAAATCCGTAGGAGAAAATAATCTCAGAAGTATTATCCTTGCAAACCCAAGTCAATGGAGCAGTATTCACTCTCATGTATTTATTGGCAGTGAGGTTGCATTCATGGACATGGTATCAAAATTCTGAAGCCATTTAGCTAATATCTATTAGTTTATAGAATTCTAATTTTCCAGATAAGCTATGCCAAAAATTCAGTATTATGGACAAATTTTGACTTTAATTGAGCTGTGCTATTTGACTATCTGTTGCTACCCTTTAAGAAAAGACTCATCCATTGTCATGGTAATTAATGTATGATGTCTAATAGAGTATGAGCAGTGATTAAAAAGCTAAGGAGTTGGGGGGACTGTCTCTGAAGAATGGGTAGTTATTCTGAATTAAGAGACTATTTATACAGGACAATGAAGCTAGACTTGTTTGCTTTTTCACTTTCAGAATGATCCAACAGCATTATGGTAGTACTACTCTCTATTTTAGTCAATTTTCTGTTGTTGTAACAAAATACCTGACATCAGGTAATTTATAAAGAATAGGATATCATTTGACTCTTAGTTCTGGAGGCTGGGAAATCTAAAAACATGGAGCTGACATCTGCTCAACATCTTAGGAGGACCTTCTTGTTTCATCATGACATGGTGGAGGACAACACTTGGCAAGGTACAGCAAGTGTGTATTAGCTCAGGTCTCTCTCTCTTTTCTTATAAAACCACTAGTCCCATCATAGGGTCCCCACACCAATGACCTTGTTTAAACTGAATTGCCTCCCAAAGATCTCATCTTCAAATAACATCCACTTATGAATTTGGGTATTAAGTCTTCAGCACATGAACTTTAAGGAACAAACTCAAGCCATAGCACTGTCATTATCTTCTCCTTCTGGAAATTTAATTTCCTTAGTCTCTTAAAATTAGTCATGACCATGTAATTTGCTTAAGCCAATCAAATGTGAGCAGAAGTGGCATCCATCACTTAATGCTTCATCTCCCTTTTCTTTCCTGGAGGACATTGGAGGACACCAAACCATCACAGAAGATAGCTGCCAGAACTGTCCATCAGACTCACAATTAACCTGCCCAGAAAGAAGCAAAACCTGTGTTTAAAAAACAAAAACAAACAAACAAAAAAACTTTAGGCTACTTGTCCTGTAGCATGACCAAGTCACTTCTGCCTGAATCTGACAGTAACCAAGATGTGGCCTGAATCAAGACTTTGGTACCCCAAACAAGAACAAGTGAAAGGAGGCAAGGAGGACTTGGGATGGAGTTTTCACTTGAAGAACTTTTTGAGGTAAGAGAGGAGGAATAAACATTCAGTAGGAGATAGAGTTTTGTCATTTTCTTTAGCTGAGGTGAGTCTCAAAAGTTGGGGCACCTAAACTTATAGATACTATAGAATCATTTATTTTTTAATTTCATGTTTTTAAGAACGTAATATTTTTCTAGCAATTGTATTGGAATTCAATTCACCTTGAATATTTCCCCTGACATCAGAACTACTAACCACTATGTAATAATAATAACATAATCTAAGTTTCTTTTTTTGAGGCCTTATGTGCTAGGAACTATAGGAAATACTCAAAACTCTCATAGAAATTTTGCAAGTGATGCTCCATTCTCTTCATTGCTCCAGTGAGGAAACAACCTTTGGAGAGATTGTGGTTGGTCAAGGTTGACATTTATGACTGGCATCAATCCTGCCCTGTCCCACCTCAAACCCTAGGTGACTTCATCCCCATGTTCCATGCTTCCCAAGTGAGGATGTTCCAGTGTGACGTAGAACAGTAAGCATATCTGTATCTGCTCTGATTCTGAGAATTTTCATACCTTTTGGAAGAACCTTAGATTTCTTTCTTGGTACCAAAACAAAGGAGTAGAATTCAGGACCTCTTGATTTTATTCTTGCTCTTTCTATTGTTCCATGACTTTTTGACCTGTCTTGTGATGGCAAAAAGGTGGACATTCTCAACAGAACACAGAAAAAAGAGAACAGTTTTGTGGGAAGATGGGCACATCTGTTGTGCCTCTTCAAACTTGGGCTTCTTCATCAGTAATTGGTGAGTTTGGAGTGCTCGCAGGATATTTCAGGGGACTTTTCTAAATGTGAAATTTGGTGATTGCCATGGTTTGAATCTGGAATGTTCTTCAAAAGCCCATGTGTTAAGGTCTTTGTCCTCACCTTGGCTCTGTTGGAAGCTGGTAGAAATGTTTAAGAGGTGGGACCTAGTGGAAGTTTTAGGTCACTGGGAGTGTGCTCTCAAAGGGTAATTAGTGGACTCTGGTTTCTTTCTCTTTTTTGCTTCTCGGCCACCATGAGATGAACAGCTTCTTCTGCCATGTGTGCCTGCCATGATGTACTGCCTCTCCACAGATCCAAAAGCTAAGGGGCCAATTGACTATGGCCGGAAACTCCAAAATTGATTTAAAATAAACTTTTATCTTTTTTATGATAACTTGATTATTGCAAGTATTTGTTACAGTGATGGAAAGCTGACTTATTGCTCTGAATTCCAGTGCCTATCTGTCTTTTATGTGGTCTCATGTCAGAATTAAGAGCACTTCTGCTTCCTGCAGGCATCTCTTCTTGCCTCAGAGATAACAACAGCATTTAGAGCATTTAAGGGACCATTATAGGAAGAAGAGAGGAGTCCATTACTTTCAATGACCTAAAACATTTTTTTTCCCCTTTGGACTTAACATAACTTTTGAGCAAGTGAAAGTCTGCCTATCCCTGGAGCTTTGAGACTTCCTTTCTTCCCTAGCTTGAGGCCTTTTGGAACTAGTAAATTAAGACCTTTGCCTTTGACATTTGGGCTGGGAAAAAGTGAAAACTGATCTAATAATAATTAGTTATGGTTTAATATGCGAGATTGGAACGTTCTCATTTTTCATTCTGGGGCCCGGTGAGAAGGAGCCAAAGAGAGAGGGAAGATTGATGGAGAACATAAACCTCTGAAACGTTCCCATGCCAAGAGAAGTAAATGATCCTCAGGCGCCTTCTTATATCATGTTAAGAGCCCATGACAACCCTAAAAGAAATGGAGAAGCCCAGCAAAGGTGGGGGATAAAAGAGTTTCCTTTTATTGTCTCTTGAGCCAGGCATCTTGGCACATGTGTCACTGCCTGCTCACTTGCAAAGCCTGAGGTCTTTGGCCTGCCTCCCTCTTCAGGCTGCAAGAGGAGGCTCTGGGTTCAGATGACTACTTCTGACAAATAGCATCTTGTTTTTATAGCACTGGAGATGTACTTACTTTTCACTTAATGAAGGGGAATGATCTCTTAGATGAGACATGACCTGATACAATCTCCAAATATTAAACCCAAATATTATAGGACAAACCTTTCCAGAAATGCTCGATTTGTTATGTAAAATTTGTGGTGGTGGTTTTAGTTGCCTTGGGGGGTTTAGCTGGTTTTAGTTGCCAGCTTCCTGAAGGGAAAATACTGATTTTGTATGTGTGTGTGAGCTTTAATTTGATGTAAGGTACACTGGGGGGAAATTCAGTGTGGCCCAGAAAGTTGCAGAGAGTGAGGGAGAAATCTTGTGAATCAGTTGAGAAGGAAAGTGTTAAGTGATTCTTCTTGAAGAGTCACTCTGTCCAGGAAAAGAATAAAGATTAAGGAAGAAAAAAAGGTGGTATAGGCAAGGAAAAGCTGATGGTGCCTGACAAAGAATGGTCCTGCAGCTTTTCCTTTGTCTTGCATAGGGCTTTAAATGTGAACGCAGAGATTGAACTGAGCAGAGAGCCAAGAACACACTAAGGACAGGCCGCAGATGACCTGGGCTTGTCCAAGACAGAGTCTGATGCCCAACATTGCCCTAGGAGAACAGCAAGGGTGGCCAGCAAGGACAATGAGCCAAGTGCCTGCTTTTACTGATCATGACTGATATGGCAAGAACCCAGTGGTAGGAATTTTAACAGTGAATACTTATAAAGAAATATGGATATAAATAAGACAGAGTAAATGGGACTTACCACAAAGTACCAAAAATGAAACAAAAAAGTCAAAATTCTTTTTTAAAAATTTTGCAAAGCTTTAAGCTTTCTCCCTACTCAGCAATCATGCTGCTACCTACTTTTGTTGCCTGTTCAAGATTTCTAGATGCTTCCCTGTTCCCTATCAACCTGCAGAGATGAAACTAGTGAAATCAGGGACTAAGCCAGAGACAGGAAGCGGACTTTCCAGGACTTTTTTCCAGGTTTTCCAGTAAGCTCCTCACTCTCCATGAACTTGTGTAGATTTGAAGGTTATCTGGAGTCCCTTACCTGAAAGCCAGAGTTTCTAGTTATTCTTCTCACAAATACTACTTTCACAAAGCAAGAACAAGAGTTTAGTATTTGAAATACGGGACTTCATTCAGTATTGTGATTTTTAACATAAGGAAGGAGAGACAAAATTATTGTCACAATGTAAAATGAATTGCATTTCTCTAAATGCCAAAAAGTCTATAACTCAGTGGTTGAGAAAGGATTTCTAACTACTGCAGTGAGGCCATTCAACATTCGGTGTTAGAGGGCCCATGGGAGCAGGCAGGGAAAAGAACAACAGTTTTGGGTTTTCTTTTTATGTTAATGTGAGGTTATGGGGATGAACAGGTGGTAAGGCCTACTGCCATGGTTTACCTAGAAGGCTTGCTAAACACAGATTATGGCTCACCCTATCCCCTCAGAGTTTCTGACACAGTAGGTCTAAGGTGGGGTTTCTAGCAAGTTTCCAGGTTACATTAATGCTGCTGGCCTGGGGCAGTGCACGCTGAGAACCACCGTCCTTATGCACTTAGGATAAAGATATATGTGTAAAATACATTTATTTTTACCCACATCTGCACCTGTATCCTGGCAGGAAATGTAATGGGCTATCATAAAGTCAATGCTTATTAGATCCTTTTCCTGTCCAAGAGCAGTAGTTTCAGGGAGAAGCTGAGCTAAGCAGAGACTATTGCAATTCTGAGAACCCAGGTGTTCTGGACCCTTGGGGTGTGCTGAGGGCTGAAATAAACTTGAGATTGTGGAAAGAATCCTGAAATATTAGAATGCCAGAGTTGGAAAGGAACTAGGAGAAAACCTGATGATTATGTTATACACACTGAGGGAGATAACTTTGAATTGCAATTCCAGCTGAGACACTTGCTAACTTTGAAAACTTTTTAAGTTACTTAACCCCTATGTACTTCAATTTCCTTTTCTGTAAAACTGGGAACCCTAAAAGTCTTGTGTTTCAGTCACAAATATTAGTTGAAATCACCTGAAGTCTGCATTGGCCAATTGAAGCAGAAAAGAAATTTATTACAAGAATATTGAATTCTACAGGGAAAATGAACTGTTTCACCAACAAATCAATAGTCTTTAAAAAAATAAATAAACAAACAAATGAAAAGCTTGAGAGGGTCATTATTGCATGAAAGAAATGTCAGAGCCACAGAAACCAAGGTGATTGGTGGACTTCACTTGGTTCATATGAACCCCCATGAAAAGATGCTTGCAAGAATTGGAATTGGCAATATGTTGATTCTTGCTGCAGATGGTTAAGAACATGGGTATTTATTTTGTGTTCTTTTGTGTGTGCATGGGTGTGTATGTTTGTAAGTGCATTGACATTTTCCTTAAAAAAATGTTCAAATAGAACAGAAAATTGCCTCTCTATGAGGGCTGGAAAATAAGGTTCAGGCACCTCTCAGCAAAGCAGACTACACACCACAAGAGGAGCTTGTTTTATGGGATCACTCTCACCAAGCTGTAGACTGCTGGCTAGGGAAACTGAGAGAATGACTATCTGTCATTTTCCAATTCTATTGTAGATTTACCAGCTAGGAAATTCCCCAGGATCAGAAAAGGCATTCAGGTGATGGGTAGCTAAAAGAACTAAAAAATGACCTAGAGATACATGGTAGGTGTTCAACCCACATTAGTCTGTTTCCTCTTTCTCTTCCTGAGATGAGAATAACCCAAAATTCCAACCTGTGTCAGACTTTCTTCCTCAGCATCCTGGAAAAATTGCATCTCTAATCCCAATAGTTTGCCAATTTCCTTTTAAAAGATCAAATTTTTCCAAGTAATGGGAAGTTCAGTTACTACTTCAAGATGAAAATCATTGTAGAATATTCCCAACAAATAGAAGGAATTTCTTTTTTATTAATTTTTTTATTTGTTCTAATTGGTTATACATGACAGTAGAATGCATTTTGACACACTGTACACAAATGGAGCACAACTTCTCATTCCTCTGGCTGTACTTGGTGATAAGTCACACCAGTTGTGTAACCATACATATACATAGGGTAATAATGTCTGTCTCATTCTACCATCTTCCCCATCCCCACCGCTCCAGCCCTCCTCTCACTCCCCTCTGCACAATTCAAAGTTCCTTCATTCTTCCTTATCCCCCCGCCCCACCACTATGGATCAACACTGGCTTATCAGAGAAAACATTCGGTTTTTGGTTTTTTTTGGGATTGACTTATTTTGCTTAGCATGATATTCTCTAGTTCCATCCATTTTCCTGCAAAATGCCACAATTTCATTCTTCTTCTTTTTTTAATTGTACATGGACACAATACCTTTATTTTATTTATTCATGTATATGTGGTGCTGAGAATTGAGCCCAGTGTCTCACACATGCTAGGCAAGTGCTCTACAACTAAGCCAAAACCCCAGCCCCAGTTTCATTCTTCTTTAAGGCTGAGTAATATTCCATTGTGTATATGTACCACATTTTCTTTATCCATTCATCTGTTGGGGGCATCTAGATTGGTTCCATAGTTAAGGTATTGTAAAGTGAGCTGTTATAAACCTTGATGTGGCTGTACCACTGTAGTATGCTGATTTTAAGTCCTTTGGTTATAAACCAAGTAGTGGGATAGCTGGGTTAGCTGGTGATTCCATTTCAATTTTCTTAGGAATCTCCCTACTGCTTTCTATAGTGGTTGCATTAATTTGAAGTCCCACCAGCAATGTATGAGTGTACCTAATAAAAGGAATTTCTTTATTCTGATTGTAAAAGCCTTTATTTCAAGTCATTTCTTTAAATATGTCTAATCCACTTTCTGCATGGAGACATTTAAGATATGAATCTCACGCTCACCAACACCCAGTCCGGTCCCCAACATTACCTCTTCCTCATCCAAGTCCCTTTTCACCAGATTAAAATATATAAAACAGATAACAATTGTAATTCTAACTCCAGATGTAGGAGAAGTATCACTTCTTTCTCTAAAGTTCAAATTAATTCCCACTCATTTTGAAAAGTTGGTTATAATCAATCTACAGTTGTCCAGTACCTTCCCCCAAGGCTGTGCTAAGTTCCACAGAATGCTGAGGAATTCGGAGTATGTGGCCTCCACTCCTCGAAGTCATCTGGTCTAGTAGACAGGTGAAGGACATCCATGTCTTCACTCATCTTTCGACATGGCAATTTTTGATAGCTCACTCAGTAACTGAACAATTTAAACCCCTTTTGAGCTTCTCCTCGCCATTAAAAAATAAAACAAAACAAAATAAAACAAAAATAAAGTTCTGCCTGGTCTAAAAGATGTGTTTTCCCTGGATATTAAGTTCTACCAAGTTACAGGGGGGGAATTCCTCACCTATTATTGATGGCCAAGTTATGTACACGTTAAAAGGTGTTTAATGTTCTGCCTCCTATGGGACAGTTTCAAAATAAACATGGTGTTATTCACAATAACTACGTTATGGAACCAACCTAGGTGCCTTTCAACAGATGAATGGATAAAGAAAATGTAGTATATATACACAATGGAGTATCTGCCTTTAAAAAAGGCATTATGGCATCTGCCAGTAAATGGAGGGAACTGTAGACTATCGTGTTGAGTAAAATAAATCAGTTCCAAAATGTCAAAGATTGAATATTTTCTCTGATGTGTGGAAGTTAATCCAAAATAAGGGAATGAGGAATAACAGCAACAACAATAAAAACAAAACAAAAAAGAGAGAGAAGAAAGGTTTAAAAAAAGGAGAGGGAATTTCATCAAAATGGAGGAAAGATCAGTAGAGTCAACGCAAGGGTCTGAGGAGGAGAACTGAGGAGGAAGGAACAGGAAAAGGGAAGAGCAGTGGTTTGAATCTGACCACTTTAATATGTGCATGCATGGATGTGGCATGGTGGGTCCCAGCATCAGATGCACCCATGGGAGACTAATTAAAGAAAAATAATGTAAATTGTAAATTGAGCTCAATGAGTACAGGGAAGGGAGCAGGTGTGGGGGAAGTACTTCCGACTGAAGTGGAGCATGTTCAGTTCCATACCTTTGTGATAACATGAGGGTGTGTCCTGGTAATGTAATAACTAAAAGGAAAGAAAGAATGAAAGAATAATAAAAATAAAAAAAAACCTCCTGAGAGTTGTTAGTTCCCTATTCAATCCACTTTCCTTGCCCCTTTTGCTGCTTTGCATCCAACCATCTAAACATCCCCAGTGAGCTAGGGAACCTAGGCTAGCTTATCATTAACATCCCACATCACTGGCCCACCCATTTGTTAGAGCAAGACTGCATCAGAAAATATTATTCATACTTCTTCATATTTCCTCTTCCACTCTATTTCTCTCCCAAAATTCACAGTAGTCCCTACCACCAGCATCATATCTATGCCACAAGCTGTCCTGCCCTGCTTGGCTTCTCATCTCTCTTCTAGGTCCCTTTGTCTTTTCATTGGGCAGGCTTCAGGAACCTACTTATAGGTAGGAATGTTGTACTCACTGGCTCATTATTTATAGCCTCTGCAGCTTTGCATGAGGTTGTGTTCTTTTGCCACTTCAAGCTTTCCTGTGAGGCTGCTGCTGGCACAACATAGCATATTGTTTACAATAAACATTTTTTTAATAAATAGAAGGAATACACTCTAAAATAGCCATAAAAATTTAGTATAGTAAATACATAAACCAGTAGCGGTTGTTCATTATCATTATCAAATGACATATGCCATACATAATTATATGTGCTTTATTTTTATACAACTGGGAACTCAGTAGGTTTGTTTACACCAGAATCACCACAAACACATGAGAAATGCATTTTGCTGTGATCAGATGATGGCTATGACATCACCAGGCAATGGGAAATTTTCAGTTTCATTATAATCTTGAGGAACAATTATCATATGTGTGGTTGGTTATTGATGGAAACAACCTTGTGTGGTGCATGACTGTAATTTCATTCAATCCTTTTCCTTTCAGAACAGGGCTGGTAGAACATTTATTAAGACAAATGTGACTCTCTACTGACTGAGTTGTCTCAGAGGTAGGAGCGGGACTTGGAGGGGAAGATGGTGAGAGGGGAAGAGAGTCAGCTCCAGCTGCTGTGAAGAGTCAGGCCAGGCTTGAAGGGGTCAGATCTAGAAGAGAAAAAAAAAAAGTCCATCTCATCTGACTTCCATTTGCACCTGAGAGGCCGGGTGTGTCCTAATGCTGTTGGCACCAGGCAACCAGAAGTTAGGGTTCTGGGGACCAAGCCATGCCCTACACTGGGTTCTTTCCTGGATCTCCTTGTCTAGGTCATGGACTTTGAAGGTCATCATCGGACAGCATATGTTCCCCTCTCAGGAAGCCTCTGCATTTCTAAAACCTTTTTAAATTAAAAAATAAAAAGTTTTCAAAGTACACAAATTTTGAAAACAGAAAGATTCCATAGAAAATAATTAAATATTCATAATCCTATCATCCAGGAAAAATGATAGTGCATACTTAATATTGTACTTGCTATGCAGCAATTACCATTTGAATTGCTATACATCCTGTACTTCAAAAATAAATCATCAGTGATTGTAAAATGCAATTTTTCTTTGTGGACCACCAAGGAGAAAAAGTAGTGCTGACAATTAAATTTTGACAAAGACTTCCTTATCACTTAACATTTTCCTTTTATACCTAAATCTTAAAAATCCTTTTTTCATTTTCATTAGGTATGTAGGTATACTATGAATTATTATTCACAAATAGAAAGAGAAAATAAACTTTTTAAAATCCAGATTCTCATTTGTTTTTTGACTAAGTCATCAACATTATCCCATAATAGTTTCTCTGTGAACAAGAGAATTGCTGATGCAGTATGTTTTTAAAGGCTTTTAAAGAACTAAAATTCATGGCTGGGCTCTGAAACTGGCTTTGTGCATGGTGCAGAATGAGTCCACTTTTGGCTTCTGCTTCTAGAACTTTGCAAAACTCCTGGTTCTATCCCATGTGCCTCCTCTGACAGCTATCGCTGTTCTTAGGAATTAAAAGAGTATTTTAATGTTATCTCCAGGATTTTCTTCAAACATTGATAACCCATTTTGCAAATTTTGTTGTTGAAACTTTTGATGTTTTTTCAGATATGGAAATAACAGAATGCTGCCTTAACCACAGTGAACACGAAAGTCCATGAGTTGTGAGATGCATCTGGATTATAAATTTGCAAATATGTAAACATGGTGTGTCATAGAGTCAACAAAAAGGCCTATGGTACAAATTCATTTCATGCTCACAGGAACACAGTGAGGTGGTGGCGTTGTGCTCATCTTCCCATTTTATACTTGGGAGATTCAGCAACCTTCTCAAAGATGAAATTTAACACTAATAAATAAGTCTCAGAAGTACCAATTTATTTATATGTATGCTAATATTTATTATAAAATTTTCCTGACAACTTAGAAGATTGTGTTCCTTGAAAGAGTAAGGATAGAAGAATTTTATATTCAGAATTTTGAGAGTTCTTGGGAAAAATCAGGTTTGGGTACAAAAGTTACAAATAAACATATATAAGCTTTTATAAATATAACAAGGAAGACAGGACTCAATCCTCAACAGATTTCTATTTTATTTTTAAATTTGCAGATAAAATGCCTGCTAGAAGTCATTTTTTTCCTTTAGCGTTTTCTTTCATCCCAATGTTCATAGCTTGACTGATTTAACCCTTAGAAGTATTGAAGATGCTTCCCTTTTGTACCACTCTATGTGTCTAAAAATACAGAATAATCTGGATGTTCAAGATCTTCAAATTATAACCTGAATTTAATTTAATCAGGTTACTGTAGCATAATTCAAATTTCTCAACTATCCCAATTAAAAAAAATACTAGATTATAAAATTTTAAGTCAGGTTTGCCTTTAAATTTCCTCTTCTCCTGTGGACACTTTGTTTCTATAATTCTTTTTAAGTCTTGGAATATTTTGCAGTATGTTTTAACAGGGATAAAAATAATTAATGATACCACAAATAAAATCTCTTAAAAAACATTTTACTGTGTGAGAATCTTTTCATTATATTTTATTAAGAAAGGGAAAAATTAACAGACTATTAGAAACAATATAATCAATCTTGATTTTTCAAATTGTGTGAAACTTTTCTTTACATAGGTAATTACCTAAAACTCATCATAGTATTACTTTACTTCAAACTCTTCATTTCAAGTAATAGAAACTCAGAAGAGATTGTTTCAACGCTCTACTATTTCATATATCACTTCTCCAAAGAGAACCTAAGTCCTCTTGATACTGGTCTACATGAGCATAACCTGAGCAGAATGTTGAATGAACCTGTTTTTCCTTTGGTGACAAGGTAAAGACATTTTGTTTTGACTGGTCTCTTCCCAGTTTTCTTTTCTTTTCTTTTGTCTTTTTCAGATTTCATTCACTTTATTATTATTTTTTTTTAATAAAAACCCTATGTCGTAGCCACAACTGGAGCCTGGGTCCTCTGTACAGAGACTCTGGTGTGGGTTTTCACAAGATGGTCAGTGAATTCCTAATCTGGAGACGTGGTGAACACAGTTTCTTTCCAGAGATCGGGAGCCACATAGCTGTATGTCCTGATGGCATCAAAGGTGGTCTTAGGGAAATTGCCCAAGATGGCAGCGCAGCCCCTAGCAGAAGTATAGTAGTCATCAATACCAGCCATCAGCAGCAGCTTCTTGGGCACAGGGGCTGAGACAATGCCAGTACCTCTGGGGGCAGGGATGAACTGCACCAGCACAGAACCACAACGTCCAGTCACCTTGCAAGGGACAGTGTGAGGCGAGCCAATCTTGTTCCCCCAGTAGCCTCTCCGCACAGGAACAATGGAGAGCTTGGCCAGGATGATGGCCTCTCGGATAGCAGTGGCTACCTCCTTGGAGCACTTTACTCCCAGTCCAACGTGACCATTGTAGTCCCCGACAGCTACAAATGCCTTAAACCCGGTCTGCTGGCCAGCACCAGTCTGCTTCTGCACAGGCATGATCTTCAAAACCGCATCCTTGACTGACGCCCCCAGGAAGAAGTAGATGATCTCAGACTCCTTGATAGGCAAAGAGAAGAGGTAGAGCTCCTCCAAGGATTTGATCTTCATGTCCTTGATCAGGCGGTCCAGCTTGGTGACCAGGATCCACTCCTTGTCTTCCGCCTTGTCTCCGCGTGTGCCGCGCCGGGCTGGCTGCAGCCTCGGAGACCGCTGCCTAAGCCTCAGTGGACTGCCCAACCACCCATTCCTTCCAGAGGGGCCCTCCTGCTGCATGGGTGTCATCTGCCATTTGGAGTTTTCCCAGACAAGAAGCTCTTCCCAGTTTTCTTGATGGTAACCTCTTCTTAATCAGTTGACAGGTATTGATTACTATCTCTGGGCATGTTCCAGATGCAGCAATTATGGAAGATAAAAACACAACCTCTGAGTTGATCCTCAAGACGTTTACAATCTCATTAGGTACACCTAGTCTTTAGTCACATGAATTATTGGGGTTTGTGGAGGACATGTAGGAAGACTGTGTCCACACTCCTGGAATGTATGGAGACATAAATACATTGATAATAATTATGTAAGGGCACCTGTGACCAAATACCACAACTGAGGGCCACTGATTAGAAGTGCTACAGAAACAGAGCATGGGGGACCCTCAGTGGGCAGAGAGTAATTGGAAAAAGTTTCCAAGAAGTGAGACAGCTTGATCAAAAGGGTGAGTGGTTTATAGAATGAGGTTCAGGAGAGTATAGCATAGATTTCAAGTGGCTAGATAGAGATGATTCAAAGCAAAGAACATTCTGATACAGCTATTGGTCTCAGCTTTCCCAGAATAACCATCTTAAAATATAAACATGATATTTTACTTGCGTTAACAATCGCTCTTTGCTGTGGAATTTATCCAACTTCCGATTCTTGAACATTTCTCAGGAACAGTGAGATCAATATCTTTCATATAATAAGATTTCCTACAAATATATAGGAAAAACATAAAAGGAGTGCCACATTAATAATTCTTAGAAATAATCAACAGGACTGGTTAACAAAAGTAAGATTAGGTGAGCTACTGAAGGTGACTTCCTGTATCCAACCTTTAACCCACATGGGGATAATTACCCTCTGTTATTATTCTCTCTTAAAAACACAAATGCAATAATCAACATAGTAGATGACCAAAAATGCTCAACTATATTTATTAATCTCAAAATCCACACTGACAAAGTTGGTATTATCTCAATCTTGCTGAGATGATTTGAAAACCAAATATAAAAAAGCTTATACCAGTGACTATCTTTATGACAGAACATTTTTATGACTTAGAATAATAAACTTACTTACTTGTTTTTAAAATTTCTCTTCCTACTAAATGCATTCATATTATAAATAACTAGGCTTTGCCAATGTTAATAACTAGTTCCAGGCATTTGATCATTTGAGCATTTCAACAATTTTGATTTCTGTCACTTCTCAAATGAGAATACTAATTGTATTTTTCTGGTTTATTATAACTAATTTAATTGGTTTATTATAATTAATTAAAAATGAAAACAAACAAAATGATTTTTGCTCTATGCAGCAAATCTTGTTCCTAATATATGTTGATACAGGGAGCAGAGTGAAGCCCTGATTTGGTCCAGTTATATCTCAGGCTAGTTATGTTCTTCCCTACACAAGTGTACCACCACTATCCCATCCCCTCAAACCAATTCATACAAACTGACCCGAGACAGTAACTGGCATATCACCTTGGGTTTTCATGAGAGAAGACAGCAATGACTATGGGGTAGTGTTCCCAGTCAATGTATAACAGACAATTATAGTAGATCTTCTTGATACTTAGGGAATATGTTTGAAGATCTCCACTAGATGCCTGAAACCTCATATAGCACCAAATTCTATGTATGCTATGCTTATTACCATTCATAATACCTATGACAAACATTCCTTTAAGGAAAATACTTTATACTTTTTTTTTTTTTGGTGTATGGTATATATCCAAATTGTTAGCATCACTACTCTTGCACATTGGGGCCATCATTAAGTATAATAAGGGTACTTTAGCACAAGCACCGTGGTACCAAAACAATCAATCTGATAACCAAGATGGATACTAAATGACTATTGGGAGGTAGTATATACAGTGTGGATACATTGGAGAAAGGGATGATTCACATCCTGGGCAGGATTTCATCATAGTACTCAGAATGGCATACAATTTAAAACTTGTGATTTGTTTATTTCTGAAATCTTCCATTTAATATTTTCAGATCATGATGGACTGCAAGTAACTGAAACCATAGAGAATGAAACCCAGATAAAGGAGTACTACTGCACTATGAGTATGAAAAAACCTCGTTTATTACTACAACACAGCTAAGCCTATTCTCAACTTTTGTCTTAGGGAAAAAGAAAATATGGGGGCTCAACTGAGAGCTACTTTTGCTAAGTGGTCAGTGGGTAATATTCTGGTTACTTGTTCTCTTATTCTCCTTCAGGATCTGGGCACTAAACGTGCCTCTCACAGTGACCTTCTGTTGAGAAGGTCCTTGCTCCTCTCTGCTTAGTCCCAATTAAGTTTAGCCTTTTGTCTCCCAATCCCACCTACCTCTCTGCTGTCCCCACTTTCTCTTCATCCTGTTCCAAGCACTCCCCCACATTAAGCTTGGGGAGATCTTAAATGTTCTGGGTAAGGTTCCAGAGGCTCTGCTCAAAGTCGTGTGTTCCCTAAATAAGTTATTTCTGCCAGAACTCTATACATCTAGCTGAGCAATTAGGGTTTTGAAAACTAATGCCAGGAAAGCGACATTTTCCTCTGCTTTACTCCATCACTTCTCTCTCCAGATGTCATGCATATACAGCTACAAATCGCTGTTTGAACAGAAGGCAAGCAACACCAATGCTTAAATTTTCAAAACTACATTATACTGCCACTGTTTTTGAAAATCCTTGTTTGGGATAATATCTTTGTTTACAAGACTTAAAATAGCCTTAGTTTGGACACATCTTTTTTCTTTTACATTGATTTTATTAAGATCCCCAAATACTGACTTCTGGACCAAAAAAGTGATCATAAGGGGAACAAAAATCTACTTATCAAGAAGTGGTTCAAAACTGTGATGAGTCATAACTTTGGAATGTCTTCAAAATTCTTTCTGATGACAATTTCATTAAAAAGAGATACATTTAAAACACACACACACACACACACACACACACACACACACACACAACTTACTCTGGTTGTAGATCTCCTGCCCTGATGGAATTGGATACAGAAATACTGAGGGGAAAATATTACAAAATGAGGAAATATGTATGTGCCAAATGAACAGCTCAGAAAAATATAAGCTCTGGGGTAATATCATGCCTACTAACTCACTATTAAACACCATGCATGGGACTGGCACATAATGTGTGCTCAGTAAATCATTGTTGGATGAATAAATAAATAAAGGTTTCAGGAAGAGAGCTATAAGCAAACAAATCAAGTTGACACTTTCTCCCCCTTTAATCCATTTATTAGGCAGAGCAGTTGTCAAGCATTTCAAGTTTATTTATGCATGTGTGTCTGTGGCCTAAATACAGTCCTGATTCAGTCATATTTCTAAGTATGATTCAATGTGAACTTCACTTCATGAATGCCTATTCTCTATCCTTTCTCTGCTAGCATTGCCACCACATAAAGACTTGTGATGATTAAAGAATTGAACGCATTTTGTGTCTCTGATTTTGGGTTGTTTACTGAGAATAATCTTGGTAAGTTTCCTTTATGACCACCGAAGTATTTTGTTTAGATAAATCACACCTGTGTAAAATTTTTATAAAATAAACTCATTGGGAATGACAAAATTTAATAATTTATCAGAGATAACATACATATAATACAAGTGTCAGTGAGACTATAAAATCTAGTGTTTTAGAAATATTTTGCAGTGATTTGCTCTCTAACATGACTAACCAGGCTAAAAATTCTTTTTATTTATTTATTTATTTATTTATTTATTTTTTTACATTTACATAGGGTAATGATGTTTATTTTATTTTTCCCCTCCCCCCACCCCTCCCAGCCCTCTTTTCCCTCTACACAGTCCTTCTTTCCTTCATTCTTGCCGCTGTCCTTTTCCCCTCTTTTGTGGTGCCTTACGAGAAGAAACACATGGCCATCAATTTCACTTTTTTAATTCATTATTTTCTATGTCACCTCTTTGAACTCATTTGTGTTTAAAGTCAAATATTCAAATCATTTAGAAAATATTTACCAGCCTGCAGGATTCAATGCAACTGTGGTTCTATATATTTTTTTTTTCAAGGAGCAATAGAAATTTCACCAAATCTGAACAACATTGAGGATTTGGCCTTACACTTGTAGCACTGGCCATGTGATACTTTAAATAGCTTTCCACATGTTGGCTGTAATGTTATCTTTCCCTGCTAAGACAATGGATGTGTCTAAAAGTAGCTAGGAAAAGACAGCTGGTTGGGTCTATCAGTGTTCTTTAAAGAGGATGCCAGAAAAGCTTAATTAATACCATCATTCCCTCTGGAATTAATTTTCAGTTCTCCCATCAGGTGTGTTGATGGAAAGAGGTCTTACAGTTCTAGTAATTGCCCCGGATTCCTTCGCTGTCCTTCATCAGGGCCTCTAATGAAGTCTGAGTTGTAGCCTGGGGTGGATGCCAGCCTGGAACGCAAGGAGGCTGAAAGCTGACACCCGTTCAACAGAGCAAAGGGCCTTGTGCTGAGGTTGTCTCCATGACAACCTGGGTATTTTCCTGGTGATGCATTTACACAGCAGGGTTAAAGTTCTGTGAAAGCAACAGCTGTTGTAAAAACAGTATATTAAATATGTTTAAGACTGCAAAATGTGCATTCTTCTTGATAGTATTTCATTTGGGGAAATTTCTGAAAATGCAAATATTTTTTAAGAACATAAATTGAACAATGATGGGTTATCTCTCTTGACAAATCTCTTTTATTCTTGTTTTTGATAGGAAGAGTGAAAGAATGTTTGATCATTTTATTTTTCTCCTGGTATTTCTTTCTTTTTAAATTATCTTTTCATGGCCAAATATTCAGTCTGCAACCCTGACCCTTTGTTCTGACCAGGATGTTTGCACTAAGTCATTTGGCAAGTAATTTGGGGAAAAGAAAGTAATAAGTGAGCCTCTGTAATCAAAATCATTTGTCATGCTTCTTATTTGATCTTGTCTTTTCTATTCATAACATTTTAGTCTTTTATGTTGACTAATTATTCAGACAGGTATTTGAAAAAAAAAAAAGAAAGAAAAAAGCTGTCTTCAAGCAGTTCAAAATTATATGGTTTTTAAATAGAAAACCTTTTGTTTGTTTTCTTTTTGAAAATCTTATGCTCCCAGATTAATAAGATTTAGTCCAGACATTTTGATAGGCTGCTCAGAGTCACAAGAGGTAATCTGACCTTAATTTAGAACTCTGTGAGCATCACTGTGGCACTGTCAATAGAGGGACTGACTAGGTTCCAGTTTAATCTGGGTTTTCCTGAAACTTGGGAATTGTGCTTCCAAAATTAAGAAATTCAGGCAAACCAGAAGCAGTTGATCCTATATACTCAACCAACATTGATCAGCAACTGTTGAGATATCAGATTCTAAACTAAGGCAGTGAAATCCAAAGTCAACTAGTCTTTGGTCTGGTCCTGTTATGGTTTAGATGTCCCACAAAAGCTCATTTGTGAGACAACATAAGAAAGTTTAGAGATTAAATGATTGGGTTATAAGAGGTTTAACCCTAATCAGTGCATTAATCCCCTGAGAGGTATTAACTTGGTGGTAACTGTAACCTGGAGGAGGTGGGTCCCTGGGGTTGTGCTGTTGGGTATATATTTTGTTCTTGTTTAGCAGAGTTCTCTCTGCTTCCTGATCATCATATCCCTAGCCGATTTCTTCCACCACATCCTTCTGATAACCTGGAACCTTGAGGAATGGAACTGGCTTTCTGTGGACTGAGAGTTCAGAAACTGTGAGCCCCCAAATAAAATTTTCCTCCTTAAAATTGTTCTTGTTGAGTCTTTTGGTCACAACAGCTAAAATACTGCCTAAAACAGGTCCTATCTCCTTTAGTAATTAAGAGGGAAAACTGCAGTAAATCAATTTTGGCCCCTTACCTGAGAGTACTCAGGTTTATAACAAGGAATGACGAAATGAGTTTTGTTTATTCATGGAATGCTGCTGGCCAAGGTACCACCAGGTGATGTATCCTGGGGACCCTGTTCTGCCCCAGGCTGGCTGCCTTCTTGGTTGGAATGAAGGGCATATGTCAATGTTTTCTTCTGCCTCTATACCAGTGGAGACCAGAATTGGCTAGGAAAGGTCATTCATATGGAACTTGTTTCGACACTCGAAGACATAGAATATGAGTCCTTGTGTCCCAGTCAAATCAAGACAAACCCAGTAAAATCAACCATGTGGCATATCACCACTCCCTTTTTCCATCCTGATGATATATCAGAATTTTTAAAAAATTTGTGGATTCTCTGGCCACAGACTATTTTTCAGGAACATTTTCTATAATCAATGAATCAGGATGTATTGGTTCCCTTACTACTCTGCTAATGTAGGTTATTCTGGAAATTCAAGGACCATGACACATTTTCTCTTTCCTTAAAGCAAGTGCCATACAATTGGTCTACTCCAACTGTTTATGACTAGAGAAAAGTAAGTATCAAGCCAAGTTTCTAAAGTTTCTAGAAACACAGCTTAGAATTTTAAAAAGGTAGACACATGAATCTGCACCTAGAATTGTAATATATCCACCAAGTTTTTCAAGAAGAAAAACTCACTCTGGGTGCATTCCCCAGAGTGTGTTTCAACAGTGAGAATGGAATCCCCTAATCAACTCTAGAGCAAAAATGTTGTACTTAAGCATTCATTGATTGATTCATTCATTTGTTCATTCATCTACTAGGTATTTATTGAATATCATCACATGTCAAACGCTGATCCAGATTCTGAGAAAACAGTTGGAAAACAAAAGCAAAACAAAATGAAACAAAGTGATGAATAGTCTTGCCTTCATGAAGCTTATGTTCTAGTGAAGGAAAGCAAATTAAAATTTTGACATGCACATCTGTTAATATTCTCTTGCAAATAGACTCGAATGGGATTACTATGGCTTCCTCATTTCAAACAACTCCTTCAAGTAAGTTCACATATCAGAGTTTTCCCTCAAATTCTAAATGATGGTATCTTAAGTACTATCATAGATAGGTGATTTTTTTTCCTCCTCAGAAAGGAATAGCATGCATAAGAGTAAAGCTAACAAGTAGGTATCAAGAACTAGTCTATTATAATTATCTGAACAAAAGTTTATATGCATGTAAACATAATGTATAGCTAGTTACAGTCAAGCTCCTTTCAGGAAAGATGAAAACTCATCTGATTTCTTAGCTGAATGAACCAGTGTTCACAAATTGACAGATACAGTGACAGGGTGCATTGCTAAATTCTAGAACAAAGTTTTTGTAGATAAACTACACCTATTCTTCTGACTTAATCTTGAAGGTGGTAGAGATTGACTTCTTTTTGAAAACAAATTCTCCCAGCTTGTCTGTGGCTGAAATGACCACTTACCAACTGAGGGCCACAGAGAACTGGGTGGTTTTGATGAAGATCTTCACAAAACTGATAGACCCAGTGGAGAAGCGTTCTTTGAATTTGAATCATATGACTGTTTTAACAACAAACTTCTTATGGCAAATATGCTTTTCTTTGTTTTAAGCCTTCCATATCTTTAAAGTGTGTTTTAGTAGTTTTTTTTTTTTTCCATTGCTGTGGTCAAAATACCTGACAAAAATAACTTAAAGGAGGAAAAGTTTATTTTGACTTATGATTTCAGAGGTACAGTCCATGACCAGCCAACTCCATAGCTCAAGAAGAAGCACAAAAACATGGCAGAAGGAAGCAGCTTGGGACATGGCACCAGGAAGCAGAGAGCGAGCTCCGGTCACCAGAGACAAAATATAAATCCCAAAGTCATGCACCCTACCTCCTGCAGTCACTTCACACCTGTCTACAGTTACCACTCAGTTAATCCATGTCACTACATTAATCTACTGATTAGGTTACACCTTTCAAAATCTAATACTTTCATCTCTGAACATTCTTACAATGTCTCACACATGAGCTTTTGGGGGATACCT
This sequence comes from Sciurus carolinensis, assembly GCF_902686445.1. Lineage (NCBI taxonomy): Eukaryota > Metazoa > Chordata > Mammalia > Rodentia > Sciuridae > Sciurus > Sciurus carolinensis. The sequence goes on from NC_062226.1 coordinate 87,125,919, forward strand.
CATATCTAAACCATAACAACATGATAATACAAATTGATCAACAATATTGGAATTACTGCTCAAATAATTTTTCCAGATATTTTGATAGTTTTCCAAAAGATTGACCATAAACTGGAATCCATGGAAAATGTTAATTTACATGAATAAACTAATAGATCTCAAGGATAAATGTCTGTATTAAATCCCAGATCCTCTGGATAAAAGACACTATAATGCTTTGTTTATAACAATGCTGTCTTTTGGAATGTGCATCTGAAAAAAGATAATGTATAACATTAAGAAGAACTACATTCCACATTCAATACTCCAGGCATTTTTTAAAATAGTTTTCACTTTTGGCATGGATAGAGATAAGACTTTTCTTACTTCAAAACAGAGTTCTATTGTCAAGAGATTTCTATTTTGGGTTACTTTATAGAAAGGAAAGAAAAAGTTAAATTGTGTTCTTTACGAGATAAAAGAAAGCTGTTTTGAGAAAAGAGCGGTCACATCTTCCATATTCCTAGCAAGACTATGACATAAAGTTTTATTCTGTTTAAAAGTAAATTCATCTTGGAAGAAAAGCTATAAATTAAGTCTACTAAGCACCTGACAAATGTCTTATCCTGGACCATCTCCTCCCCAGGATGCATTATATTTTAAGCATCTGAAAAGCCTAGATTATTTCCACATTACAGTTAAGAGGTCTAGTGTAAATGAAGAAGGTGTTAGTCTGTGAATTTTTTTTTTTTTTTGAGTTTTGATTTGGGTTTACAATTTACTTTTAGAAGACAGAAATAAATCTTTCAAAAACCAGTTTTTTGGATTGCCGTTGAGGGGACTGGGAATAGGAAGAACAGGGATGGAACATGAGGTCCTGGACTGAAAAACCTATGTCCTAAAACTACCCTGTTTGGGCCAGTTTCAATTTGGAAACTGGCCTCCAGAGGTGACTTCTAGAATTGCACCCTGGGGACTATCTAAATGGATTCTGCCAGCACAACAGAATTGAGATGGCTGTGGACCAGAAATCAGAAATATTCTCCAATGGTTTCTCATTAGATCATGAGCCATACTTCTCTAGGGAAAGCATTTACCTTGTCTGGGAGTCTCTATTCTGAGCTCTGGCTCTATGTAGCCCTTTTCCTCTACAAGTGGGACAGGATCCTTACACTCCAGAGTTATTCCCCAACTGCAGGACTATCCTGCTGCCTGTACCCTGGGCACAGAAAGCAGTCAGAAACATATTCCTCTTAGTGAATCCTTTTAAAGGGTTAAAACTGTTGCACATTGGGTGATATTTGAGATCACCTTTTGATGACAGTTCTAGCATCTTTCTCAATGAAGATTCCAATGATTCTTTAAAAGTGATTCTAAGAAAGCAAGCTCGAAAGAAAACAGGTTCCCCAAACAGTAACTTCTAAATCTTTTTTAAATAGATCTCTTTTATCTATGTAGCAGCTTGTTGATTTGAAACATACACAATTGGCCCCTTAATGTCTAATTTGCTCAAGAATTTTTGGATGTAAGTTTTCATAACTTTCCAGAAAGCTGCCTTGTAGTATAGCCAGTTTCCCAGAACCTAAAACAAATTAGATTAATCATGCTAGAAGCTAAATAAAAGTGCCTTGTTGGGGCCTGTTTGGGCAAGCCCTAATATTCTCTCCCGTTGGCCAAAAAGGAAAAAATCTTGGAGGGTATCGCTGCCACCCACCCTGCACAAGAGTAAAGGTTAGATTCTTTGAGCTTCTGGAAGTATTGCTCTTCTAGTACTCAGACAATTGCCAAAATATTTTTCTGTTGCAGGAGTGAAAAACAACAGTCATACATTTTGGTAATTTTTATGTATAAAGAAGTATAATTTTTTACACACTTGAACTCAGGTCTACTAAAGTTTTGATTTCTTTACGATCATCCACTACCTTTGTTCCTATCATTCTTCTGCCCCCACACTTGTTTAGCCTACTGGCATCTCTAGATGTACAGGGGTATTTATAAAACTTGGAGAATGCACCTGACACTTGATCTGTCATTAGTGTTGATTTCTTCTTTAGAGCTGCATGAACTCTTCCTGCATGCCACAAAGCAGCCAGGGGAACTGAGCCCTAGCCATGTGGCACAAATTGGCCAGGCTCAGCAGAGAACATGGAACTCAGCCTGCTGCTGCACGGAGGCTGAGCTTACTCACAAGCACAGTTCCTTGATCTCTCCCAGCTCTCACCAGCATTAGGGTACCGAAAACATTTACTTTGTGTTGACCTGACAAAACTCTGTAAATAGCATTCCTTATAAGGTCCAGAACACAAGCCAAAGGAGCAGAGAGGGTGGAGGCCTAAAGAACGGCTATTCTGCTTGCAAGTGGGGTTTTTCTGAGCTGAGATGTGAGTCCAGAGGCAGTCAAGTCTCAGGTTTCTTTCCTCTCTGAAGCCAGAATTTGCTGACCAGGGCTTTGGAACCAAATAAATTATGGTTGGCCACCCATTTTTATTGCTAAATCTTTTTCTGGGAAGTGTAGCAAAAACAGGTTTTCTGATTGTTTCTCTATCTTGATTAAAGATGGATCATTCACTTAAGGAATTATTTAACCCCTTTTTACTGAGCTACCACCATGTTTTAGACTCTAGTCTAGGTTGTGCTTATTCAAAAATAAACAAGAAGAATCTCCAGCTTTTACAACTAAGTCAAATAATTTCAGGTAGGAAAAAAATAACTTCTGGTAGGCAAACAAACTAGGGGATATGATAGGGAGTAACTGTGGCTTCTTGTTACATAGCGTGATTAGTGCAGGCTTTTCTGAGACACTTCTGAATTTGTCAGTTTTACAGTATGTGTTAGTCATCTTTTTGTCACTGTGACCAAAATATCTATCAAGAACAACTCAGAGGAAGAAAAGTTTATTTGGAACTTACAGTTTCAGAGGTTTGGTCCATGTTGGTCAACTCTATTGCTCTGGGTCTGAGGTGAGGCACACCATCATGGTGAAAGAGCATGGTGTAGGAAAGCTGATCTGCTGTGGCAGCTTGGAAGGAAGGAGAGAGAGGAGAGAGAGAGAGAGAGAGAGAGAGAGAGAGAGGAGTGCACAAGTTCCAGGGAAAGATATAATGCTGCACAGTCACACTCTCAGTGAACTACTTCCTCTAACCCTACCACACCTGCCTACAATTGTCACCCATTAGTCTGGTCTGCTAGCTCAGATAAAGTCAGAGCCCTAATCATTGCCTAAAAACCCCACTGTGATCCAAAGGTGCATTTGGGATCATGCTTTCAACACAGTAGCTTTTCAGGGAACACTCACTTTATATTCAAACCATAACACACTAGTACAACAAAATACCCCAAACAATTAACTTATAAAGATAAAAGATTAATTTAGCTTATAGTTTTGGAGGTTCAAGTCCAAAATTTTGTGGCACCATTGCTTTGGGTCTTTGTCAAGGGCAGCACATCATTGAGGAAGCACATGTGGAGCAAACCATTTGTATCATAAAAGGAGAGACAGAGGAAAAAAAGTGGGGTCCCCCAATTTCCTTTAAGAGCATGTTACCCAATTCTACCATCTCCCAATATAGTCATTCTGGAGACCAAGCCTTTAACACAGGTTTTTGGGAACATTCAACACCTAAGGCATAGCACTACTACTTGACTCAAAATCTAAAGGATAAAAGGCATCCATGCAAAGGATGGTAGATGATTTTAAGGCAGAGGAAATCAATTGAAGTATAAAGACCCTGTTGGGCAAGAAAAAGCTTCATAAGATCAAATAGTAGAAAAGAAGCAAGAACTCCAGGAAGTGAATGCATAAAAGTAATGAGGTAGAAGATATCTCCACATCATCTCCTCCCTGCTACAGTTTCCCAAGATACTGGTGCTTACTTCCACTGCATCAGTTACTTACACTTGTCATGATGTGCACCAATTTAATCACCAGGAACATGTAACTGATGCTTGAAATAAGTACAGGAAATTCTTGAAGGGAAATGGAAGGAAAATGACGTGAGTGCTACCCACATCCTCCAAAGAAATAGTCTTGAAATAGTGCATCCCAGGAAACTTGTTGAATCCAGGGCACATAGCCACAGGGCAACATGGTCTAAATTTGAGTGAATAACATTCTAGATTTCTTTGGAGTCCAGTTTTGGAGAACTTCAAGTCATTAGTGTACTGAAACTTTTCATGTGAGCTCAGAGTCAACATTTGTTGATTTAAAAGCTGGCATGAAGCAAGTTGGCAGGTATAGATGTAGAGTCTGCTAAACCTAACTGGAAGTTCTGATTCTACTCTCACTCTTTCCTTGGGAAAGTGGCTTGCCTTTCTGAGCCTCCCCTTTATCTGAAAAATAGGGATGATTATACCTATTTCCTAGTAGAGAACTATGAGATAGTATTTGAAAGAAAAAAATTCCTAGCATATTTTTAGCCACTGCCTGGTTACTACTTTTGCATTTCATTAGGTAAAGAGAGTTGTATTAAGTTATAATCATATGCATATGAGGTCTTAGGGCATAATTACCCAAATGGGGCTTCTGGTCTGAGCACCTGTTATTTGAGCCAATTAATTTTATAAAACATAATGGTATGTGGGGGAAACTCAGCAAAAAAAAAAAAAAGAGAGAGAGAGAAAGAAAGAAAGAAAGAAAGAAAGAAAGAAAGAAAGAAGAAAGAAAGAAAGAAAGAAAGAAAGAAAGAAAGAAAGAAGAAAGAAAGGAAGGAAGGAAGGAAGGAAGGAAGGAAAGGAAAGCTCTGAGAGCACTACTTTGGGGAGAATGACAGAAACTAAGTTGCTCCTGACTCTCAGGGTGAAGCTCACAGAAAATGGGGAATGTGGTTAGATACAACACCCAGCAGTCTAATGAGTTTTGTCTCATGGTCCCATCCATCCCTGGCAACTTTTGGTGGTATAGTCATGCCTGCTGTGATTTCACCATGGGGACTTCTTAAAGAGTCCCTGTGGTTCCTGGTTTTATACATCATGTGAGAAACACGCTGACAAATACTAAGGGACTCATAATCATCTGGTTCAGTGGGACTCAGCCTCATCTTCTATGAAGGGGTTACATTTCCTAAGGGATTACTCTGGTTCCTTTAAACTCTTAACACCACATACTCTTATATGAGCCTCTCCATGTAACACTTGTCCTACACAAGAAAACAGTCCAGAGCATAATTTCTCCTGCATTTCTTAAGTCAGCCCACCAGAAATAGTCCTTCCTTGAATTAAAAGACCAGGAAATATTCCTCTGTATTCAAAACTTGACCTCATCACCCAGACTATTTGGTATCTTTCCTCTGTTATAGTAAATGATTTATTAAAAATTAGAGGATGGAAATGAGGTGTTAATGTGGGTTCATTGATTATAACAGCTGCGTTGCTTTGGTGGGGAAGGCTAAGCCCACTGGTGGGAGGTGATACTTGTGGAGGGGTATCTCAGTATTTTCTGTTTAATTTTGCTGTGAACATAAAACAACTCTTAAACATTATTTAAATAAGTTAGATAATAAATTATTTAGTGACTAAATAAATAGCAATATTGGAATGATTTTATGACATTAAAACATTATCAAGTTATACTAACAAATAATGTTTATTTGTGAATCTCTGCTCAGATGCACAGGGTAACCATTAGTACACTTTAATAATAATTTTTTGTTGTCTTAGAGGACATGTCCCTCTCCTTTCTTGATTTTAAGTATTGTCTTGGTTTGTCTTACTTTCTTTTTTACCATAATTTGTGGATTTTTATGGCAAATTCTATAAAAATGTTGCCTGAATTTTTATTAGTATTAAATTAATAGATTAATTTGCATGTAATTTTCATATTCAGGATGGTACCTTATTCTTCAGAGTCTTGATATATTTTTTAATTAATTTTCCCATAAAACAGAAAAAACTTATTTGCTGAAAATTGTTTTGTTATTGTTTACCTTTGAATTATTATTTCATATTAAACTGAGGTAGACACTTCTCCATTGTTCTATTTATATTTGCAATTTCAACCCCTATTTAAAATGAACCATCTGTATAAAATGATGGACCATTTTTTTTTAAGGACAGTGTTCTTTAAAATATGAGCAATGTCATTATAATATTGATGCTATCATAATATTTATTCTATTTGATTTAAGATTTGTCTTAAAAATAAAAGTTAGCCAGATAAACATCTTTACAAATGCCAGCCTTGAGGTACTTTGCATGAACTGTGTAATTTTTCAGTACAGTGCTTTGTTGTAAATATCAAGTCACAGAATTGGAAAAGAAGCAGCATGTGATACTTTAAACCTTTTAGATAATGGACAGTTTCTATCACCAAGACCCTTGTGGGCATGTTTCTGAAAGAGTTTGTCTAGCATTCTCCTGCAGCAATAGGAAGAACAGACCATAGTCCACTGGCAACCTGGTCCTTAACCACTGGAGACTAAGGAAGAGGCTGGGGCAAAAAGGCCATTTGTCATTGTTATTAGGAAATAAATCAACCTTTGTTTTCCTGGCCCAACTCAAGGAATGTCATTATTACCAAATAAATTGTGTCGTTACAAATCAATCGAGCCACCTTTCATTTAAATGTGAATCACTTTAATTGTCTGAGCTTCAAACTTGATTCCACCCCAAGGAAACAAATGATATAGATCATTCAAACTCTACATATGGTACAAATTTTTTACAAAAGCAGGCATTTGTATTTTTTTAGATTAGTCAACAAACTAATTATCCTATATTCTTTTCTCTTCATGAAGAGGCTCTCCCAAAGCTTTCCTAAGGGTATAAGATCAATTTGGCAAGATGTTAAAGGTTGTCTTTCTCCGAATACAGCAAAAAGGACCTGATTTGAGATACGGCGCATGAGGTAGTTATGTCTGAATACAACTTGCATATTTTAAGATCTTTCCTCTAATGAGAAAAAAGGAAATCAGTGTAAGCTTCTTGTTTATTTGGAGGAGCTTTCTGAAGGATTTAGGGGAGATTGAAATTTACATACTTTTAACCATGTTTCAGTCTACCTGCTAATAAACAGAAACTTAATAACCAAAATGACCCTAGGTTTTAAGTTCTACTCCAGTAATTTTTTACATATGGCTCTCACTCCATTAGTGTGTAGTTAGAAGCAGCATAGCCAAGATTTCTGAATTAATGATGCTACTTAACCAAAAGCTCACCCTATTTTCCCTCTAGTTTTCACTCTAGTTTCTCACACTGTCCTTTCTCTGTGGCCTCTCTCCCACCTCTGACCTCCTCCCCAGTTTTCACCCTTGCTTCAACAATTGATTTATGATGGGCCCATGGAAGGGTCAAGCCCACTTTTATGGTTTGCTTAAAATATTTCCTTTAGAATGAGCATCAGAAGTGGTCTTCAAGCTCTTCTAAACAGTCTCACCAAAGGCCTTCTTTTACTGGCCATCACTATGTCTTATTTATATCTTTTGTACTTGTGAAGAAAAACTCATTAAATAAGGTAATTTTTAAACCTTTGGTAAAATGAATAATTTATAAAATGTGAAATTTAGATCTTCCCCCAAAAGAGTGTCTGTAGAAGAAAATATGTATATAAAATTATATTTATTTATATGCAAAATTATACATATATGTTCATACATATATAAATTCAGAAGTAGGGAGGTATGAGGAAGAGTCAAATTATCACTAAGAAAAATTTCAAGCCTCGAATTATTTCTTTTATGAGATCTCTTTTTCTTAGAGTTTGACAGTTTGATCTTTGCTAACACTGAAGCCTCACCAGTAAATTTCACCCTTTCACTTAATTTGACTTTCTGTTATTGTTTTCTTATACTATAATTGCCAGATTTAAGAATGCTTTTTAAAACACTGGTTAATAAAATTGGTGAAAGTATTTTTTTCCTACATTTTGAGGGTTCTGAAGATAGGAAAAAATTGTTTTGAAAAGTGTAGTGCTATTTATTTTTAAGCATGTTCACAATCCGATGGATCAAATAGTGCCTCAAGATTTCTGTCCTAAAAGTTAATACATCCCTAATGTTCTAAAGTGGATCTTAACATTGAACTTTAGCTTGTTGTAAAGTATTTGCCACTTTAGTGATCCTACGTTAAATACTACCACATGATACTTCTATAGTTGGCTTCCCCAAACTTATTGATCTCCTCCCTTCTCAGTCATTAAAGATGTGATTTATTAGTCTGACATTTTTAACAGGGCAAAGCTCAGAGGTTTATTGTGATGACTTTTTAGCTTCCATGTTGTCTTTGGCTGCTACCAAAGTGCAAAAGTTGTCAGAATATCAACACTGCTTTCTAATAAGAAGACAACTTTTTCTTTTCTTTTCTTTCCTTTTTTATTTTTTTTTAACCAAATGACAGCCTCCACATATTTAAAGTGTTTTACACCTATTACATAGCAATGAATTAATTCTTCCCATTTTGCCCTTCTCTTTCATGTAAAGCGAGGTGTTCCCTCCTAATTAAATGCCATCATTTTCTTGGTGTGAGGCTTGGCAGGACTCCAGCAGCAAGCAATCCTGAACTGAAGGGGGGTCTGCTGCCAAGACTCTGTGTGACCTTAGACAAAGACCCTCTGCCTTCTTCAGCCCAGAAAGCAACACTGCCATGAACCAGAAGTCTCTCAAGCATGAAATCCCAATTCCAGCCATCTGAGTATCTCCAGATTCGTGTATGAAAATAGTTCAAATTAATTATCTGGGGCTTATATTCTAACTTCCTAGTATTCATGTTCATGGGTCCTCATGAATGGCAACAAATATGTATATTCAAAATCAAATTTAAATTTGTACCTTTGGATTCTGGCTGGTGCCCAGCAGAAATCTGGGGGGCTGAAGATGAGTAGGATGTTTGCAGCAGGAGGTATTCAAATGAATGAATGGCATGAGACTGGATTCCTTGTATTTGAAACTTCTGTCCACAAAAACCATTAGCTGTTTTTTCTCTGTATTTTTTCCCAGCAAAGCATGTCTAATTTGCATGTATTTTACTGGTATGAGCTGAATAAGAGAAGTAGGAGGAGGTGAAACAGAGTTTTGTGGAAAAAAGAAGAGCTATGGTTCTTTTGATTTTAGTCTATTTGATTAGCCATACCATATATATGGCATGAACCCAGGATACGAGTTTCATAGCTTCTAGAGGTTGTTAAAATAAAGTATGGGGAATCAGAATCCTTTTGATCACATCTGCACACATATGGACACAGCCAGAGAGACACTCTGGGATTAGGAGAATCTGACACAGATCTGTCATTGGAAGCTCTTCTGTGAATGATAAACTAGTGATTTGAGATTTGCTATGACGTGCATATTTTTGATAAAATGCTCTTGCTGAAATGTTTTGACTGATGTTATCCAAACAACAAATGTGGAACCAGCACTCATTTTCTGATGAATCGCAAAATTCATTGCTTGATTTACTTTCCTCTCTCCTTCCATTTCACTTATTTTTGCCAAGTAAACAGAGTGAATGGACACATGGCTGCCATGATGAGGCAAGTGCCACTGTCACCACAGCATGACTCAAGGGAAACCTCCACAAGGACAATTGCTGTATGCTGCTAAGGGATTCCATCCATGATGTTCCTAGGCATGGTGACCAGAGTAGGTTCCCAAGTCACAGGAGCAGTTATGGTTAATACCTATTGTCATTTCCTTAGTACACTGTTTTGTAGTTCTTTATCCTCGAAAATATGTTTTGGTTTGGACTGGCAATATGGTTCCCCTATCAATGGGATGCTTCACAAATGTGGAATGGGAAGGCAATTTCAACTGGAAGGTACACATTATCACCCACCCTTCAATATAAAGTACGGCTGCAGTTAGGATCAGTTCTGTGCCACAGGATTCAGAGCCATGTGAACCTGAATTGGGTTTTTGGTTCTGTCTACATTCTTTAGACACCTGACCTTAGGTGAGTTGCTGACTTTCACTGAGCCTCAATGGCTGCTTATAAAATGGGATTCATGATAATCATTTATAAGAAGTGATTATAAGATACTCCATGTTAATATCCATAACTCGGAAATTAAATTGTTTCCTTTCCCTAATACTTGCCTGATAACTGTAATGGCAAAATCTTTTCAATTATAAACTATGCCTTTCTAGCTACATAATCAATTCTGGGAAAAAGAATAAATCTATGGTGTGACGAAGGTCAGAGACAAGGTTTTCTCTTTCCAGTTCTGCCTCTGACTTGAACTGAGCTGTTGTTAAGTTGTACAAGTTGTTTATTATGCAAGTTGCATAATGAGGATATGATAGTAACAAGCAATTTTGAAAAAGTCTTCTTTTATTCATTTTAAAAGTATTTATTGATCATATTTTATTAAATCCCACCACTTATACCAGGAAGTTTATTGTATGCAACCTGAGTTAAAAAGAAATGTCCATGAATTACAGGATTTAATATTTAATTGGAAAAGTTATAAGTAGACCCAAATGCTATAGGGTTTCTCAGTCAGAACACCCTAGACATTTTCGGTCAGATAATTTTCTGTTGGAGGGACTGCTATATGCATTGTAGGGTATTTAGCGGCATTTTTGACCTTTAGTCATTAGATGTCAGTAGCAGCTCCCTACCCTATTTGCCTGGGTCAAAAATGTCTCCATTTGGCCTAGTGACATAATTTGCATGGTTGAGTTCAAAATGAACAGTTAGGTATCTTGTTCAAAAAGCAGGGGAAATGTGACATTAAAGATACTAAAATATCAATTTTCTTCTTTCTTCCACTATCTCTGTCTCTCTCTCTCTCTCTTTCAAAGTATCATGGTATTTTTTAAATATCCTATTTAATGTCAGATTATACAAAAATTAAAACTTCAAATTATCAGCATGAATTTTACTGTTTATATTTCAGAAAGCCAATTTTAATTGCAAATATAAGAGCTTTTAACTCATGCTCTTATATGACTGAAATGACACAATTCAAATCTCATAGCTCCTACATGTGTATGTGCTTCAGTGGAAATGTTGCACAAAATATGTGTGCATCCTCCCAACAGTGTATCTTCAGCTTATTGTTAGGTAAGAAAGTGTTGAAAGGAAAAGAAACTATGGGTTTCCCTATTTTCCCCTTTCCCTTTTAACTTACTATTGCAGGATAAGTAGTTGGTATTGATTAATACAGGAAGGTCACATTAATAAAAAAGATATGAGAGATCCAAGATGGCAGACTAGAGGGAGTCTACATTCCTTGTCCCTTTCTAACTCAGGTTTCAAGCAGAGGAAAATATGTTTCTCTGTGAGGCAGTCTTTGCTGCTTATCAATCCCCTGCTATTTATCCCATTTGCCCACCTCCATCACTCGCAGTCTACCAGCATATTGACTACTTTTTGAGTGCAGATCACTCACTGACTGCTGCCATTTGCCTGTTTGCCTGCCTCTTGCTTGCCCATCACCTGCCTTTCACCTACCCATCACCCACCACCTGAGATCCATATGCTAATCTTCCACCTGTAACCTGCAGACCTACAGCAGGTGGTCAATGGATCACCAACTATCTGCTGTTGTCTGGAAGTCCACTGTCACATATCTGCAGGTTAGGTTACATTAGACTGCTGCTATTTTGGGACAACAGCCAGGAACTGCAGAACCCCCGGTCCAACTGAGTGTTCCCTGCCTCCAGGACCACTCCCCCAAAGCCAGACCAACCCTCTACCACTCAGCACCCATGCCCCATGCTGCAGCTACCCATTTGTCAACAGGTTTGGAAGCCAGTGTAGCCATCTTGGATTATCCTGGAAGCAGAACCTGTCATCTTTAGGAGGAACCAATCCCATCCTGAGACACCTGCTGAAGACTGGAAGCTCATTGACAGGTACTCATGCATCAGGCTACTGAAAACTGGGAGATTTGAATAGTATGTGACTATTACAGTGTAGATTTTTGTCTCCTTTATGAACATTTTAAAGATTTATTCCTTTATTTTTCTCTATTTTCCTTTTGTTTACTTGTTTCCTCAGAGTCTCTTTCTCCCTTTTCTCATGCTAATAACCAAGAGCTTTTGATTCTATATTCACTCTTCCAACCATCTAGTACTTTTGTATACTCTTTTCTTATTCCATTAGCAATTACATCCTACACCCCTCACCATCCTCTTGGTCCACCATTAGAAACTGTGGAACGCATTGCAAATCTATTGGTTATACTGTAGATAATAATTAAACTCATCCTCTCTGTTTATTATGAAAATACTGATAACACCTTCATAGGGTCTATTTGGTTTAGGGCTGCATATTGTCTATACTGGGTGCTGAGAATATTGATCTCCCCCTTGAAGAAGAAGTTTTGGAAACCTGCAAGGTCACTATAAGCTTATAGGGGGGAAACTGCAATACCACAGATCTGCACTGCTAGAGGGGAAGATACACGAACAACATGAACAAACAAGGGAAGAAAGTGCTCCAAACAAACCAAGACTGTATATTAATAGAATCTAATGACAGCTTGGTAGAAGAAATGTCATAAAAGGAGTTCAAATATACATACTTAAAATGATTCATGAAGCAAAGGATGAGATAAGAGAGCAAACACAGGCAATGAATGATCACTCCAATAAACAGTTGAAAGAGAAACTCAGGAAGCAAAAGATCATTTCAACAAAGAGACAGAGATTCCGGAAAACAAAAACAAAACAAAACAAAAAAACCAAAAAATCCTTGGTTGAAGGAAACAATAAACCAATGGAAAGCATCACCAAACAGACTAGATCACTTGGAAGACAGAACCTCAGACAATGAAGACAAAATATTTAATACTGAAAATAAAGTTGACCAAACAGAGAAGATAGTAAGAAATCATGAATAGAACCTCTAAGAACTATGTGATATCATGAAGAGACCCAATTTAGAATTTTGGGGATTGAGAAAGGCACAGAGATACACACCAAAGAATGAACAATCTATTCAATGAAATAATATCAGAAAATTTCCCAAACTTGAAGAATGAAATGGAAAGTCAACTACAAGAGACTTATAGAACACCAAATGCACAAAATTATAAGAGATCCACACCAAGGCACATTATAATGAAAATATGTAGCATCCAAAATAAAGAGAGAATTTTAAAGGCTACAAGTTAAAAGCATCAGATTACGTATAGGGGGGAACCAAATGGATATCAGCAGATTTCTTAACCCAGACCCTAAAAGCTAGAACAACATATTTCAAGCTCTGAAAGAACATGGTTGCCAACCAAGAATCTTATACCCAGCAAAACTAACATTCAGATTTGAAGATGAAATAAAATCCTTCCATGATAAACAAAAGTTAAAAGAATTTACAAATAGAAAGCCTGCACTACAGAACACTCTCAGCAAAATATTCCATGAGGAGGAAATGAAGAACAATGTAGGTCAGCAAAGGGAGGTACTACCCTAAAGGAAAAGCCAATAAAGGAGAAACCAAGTCATGTTAAAAACTAAAAATAAGCCAAAATGATGGGGAATACAAGACATGTCTCAATAATAACTCTGAATTTTAATGGCCTAAACTCATCAATCAAAAGACATAGACTGGCAGATTGGATTAAAAAGAAAGACCCAACAATATGCTGCCTTCAAGAGACTCATCTCATAGAAAAAGACATCCACAGACTAAAGATGAAAGGATGGGAAAAAACATACCAGGCACACAGACTCAGTAAAAAAGCAGGGGTTCCCATCCTTATATCAGATAAAGTAGACTTCAAGCCAAAGTTAGTCAGAAGGGGTAAAGAAGGATATTTTAAACTGCTTAAGGGATACATAAATCAGGGAGACATAATCATGGTAAATATTTATGCCCCAAACAATGGGACATCCAAGTACATCAAACAAATCCTTCTCAATTCCAGGTAACAAATAGACCACAACACAATAATTCTGGGTGACTTTAATACACCATTGTCACTACTGGATTGATCTTCCAAACAAAAATTACACAAAGAAACCATAGAAGTCAATAACACAACCAATAATTTAGACTTAACAGACATATATAGAATATTCCACCCATCAATGAGCAAATACACTTTCTTCTCAGCAGCACATGGTTCTTTCTCTAAAATAGACCACATGTTATGCCACAAAGCAGCCCTTAATAAATAAAAAAAAAAAAAAATTAGAGATACTACCTTGTGTTCTATCAGATCATAATGGAATGAAATTAGAAATCAATGATTAAATAAAAACCAGAAACTACTCCAGCATATGGAGATAAAATAATATGCTACTGAATGAAGCATGGATAACAAAAAACATCATGAAGGCAATAAAAAAAAATTCTTAGAGGTAAATGAGAGCAACGATACAACATATCAACATCTGTAGGGCACTATGAAAGCAGTACTAAGAGGAAAATTCATTACATGGAGCACATTAAAGAAAAGAATAAAAAGTAAACACCTAAATGACCTAACATTACATCTCAAAACCCTAGAAAAAGAACAGAACAACACCAAAAGTAGTAGAAGACAGGACATATTTAAAATCAGAGCTGAAATCAATGAAACTGAAACAAAAGAGACAATTCAAAAATTTGATGAAACAATTCAAAAAGTTCACAAAACAAAAAATTGGTTCTTTGAAAAAGTAAACAAAATACACAAACCTTAGCCACAGTAACAAAAAGGAGAGAGAAAACTCAAATTACCAAAATTCGTGATAAAAAAAGAAATAACACGACAGACACCACTGAAATACATAACATAATTAGAAGCTACTTTGAAAATCTCTACTCCAACAAAATAGAAAACCTTGAAGACATCAACAAATTTCTAGAGACATATGATCCTCCTAAACTGAACTAGGAGGACGTACACAATTTAGACAGATCAATTTCAAGCAATGAAATAGAAGAAACCATCAAAAGCCTACCAGCCAAGAGAAGTCTGGGACTAGACAGATTCTCAGCTGAGTTCTACAAGTTCAGTGAAGAACTTATACCAATACGCCTCAAAGTATTCCGTGAAATACAAAAGGAGGGAACCCTTCCAAATTCGTTCTATGAAGCTAATATCACTCTGATACCAAAACCAGATAAAGACACATCAAGGAAAGAAAAATTTAGATCAATATCTCTGATGAACATAGAAGCAAAATCCTTAACAAAATTCTGGCAAATTTCATACAAAAACATTAAGAAGATAGTGCACCACAATCAAGTGTTATTCATCCTGAGGATGCAAGTTTGGTTCAACATCCAGAAATCAATAAATGTAATTCATCACATCAATAGACTTAAGGTTAAGAATCATATGATTATTTCAATAGATGCAGAGAAAACTTTGACAAAATACAACACCCCTTCATGCTCAAAACACTAAAAAAATACAGGGATAGTAGGAACATACCTCAACATTGTAAGGCTATGCTAAGTCCAAGGCCAACATCATTCTTAATGGAGAAAAATTGAAAGCATTCCCTCTAAAAACTTTCACAAGACAGGGATGCCCTCTTTCACCACTTCTATTTAACATTGTGCTTGAAATACCAGCCAAAACAATTAGACCAAATAAATTAAAGGGATACAAATACAAAAAGAAGAACTCAAGCTATCACTATTTGCCAATGACATGATTATATATTTAGAGGATCCAAAAAACTCCATCAGAAAAATTCTAGAATTCATAAATGAATTCAACAAAATAACAGGATATAAAATCAACACACATAAATCTAATGCATTTCTATTCATAAGCGATAATCCTCTGAAAGAGGAATTAGGAAAACAGCTCCGTTGACAATAGCCTCAGAAAAATAAAATACTTGGGAATCAATATAACAAAAGAGGTGAAGGACCCCTATAATTAAAACTATAGTACATTAAAGAAAAAAAATTGAAGAAGACCTTAGAAGATGGAAAGTTCTCCTGTGTTCTTGGATAGGCAGAATGAATATTATCAAAATGGCCATACTTCCAAAGGCACTATACAGATTTAATGCAATTCTAATTAAAATTCCTATGACATTCCTCAGAGATAGCAATCATGAAGTTCATCTGGAAGAACAAAAGACCCCGAGTAGCCAAAGCAATCCTGGGCAGGAAGAGTGATGCAGGAGGTATCACAATACCACACCTTAAATTCTACTATAGAACAATAGTAACAAAAATGGCATGGTATTGGCACCAAAATAGAAAGGTACAGAATAGAAAACACAGAGACAAACCCACATAAGTACAGTTATCTCATACTAAACAAAGATGCCAAAAACATACAATGCAGAAAAGATAGCCTCTTCAACAAATGGTGCTGGCATAACTGGAAATCCATATGCAGTAAAATGAAATTAAACTCTTATCTCTCACCCTGCACAAAACTCAATTAAAAATGGATCAAGGATCTAGGAATTAGACCTGACATCCTTCACCAAATAGAAGAAAAGGTAGGCCCGAATCTTCATCATGTTGGCTTAGGATCAGACTTCCTTAACAAGACCCCCCCCCCAGGTTGCAAGAAATAAATGGGATTGGTTCAAACTAAAAAGCTTTTTCTCAGCAAAGGAAACAATTAATAATGTTAAAAGAGAGCCTAAAGAGTGGGAGAAAGTCTTTTCCACATGCACATCAGAGAGAGCACTAATGTCCAAAATGTATAAAGAACTTACAAAACTTTACACCCAAAATACAAAGAACCCAGTCAATAAATGGGCTAAGGAACTGGGCAGAAACTTCACAGAAGCGGATATGCAATTGATCAACATATATATGAAAAAGTACCCATCATCTCTAGTAATTGTAGAAATGCAAATTAAAACCACCCTAAGATTTCATCTAACTCCAATTAGAATGACTATTAGCAAGAGCACAAGCAATTATAAGTGTTGGCATTGATGTGGGGAAAAAGGCACACTCTTACATTGCTGGTGGAGTTGCAAATTGGTGCAGCCAATCTGGAAAACAATGTGGAGATTCCTCATAAAACTTGGAAGGGACCCACCTTTTGACCCAGTTATCCCACTCCTCAGTTTATACCCAAAGAACTTAAAATCAGCATACTACATTGATGCAGCCACATCAAAGTTTATAGCTGTTCAATTTTCACAATAGCTAGATTGTGGAACCAACCTAGATGCTCTTGATGAATGGATAAAGAAACTGTGGTATATATACACAATGGAATATTACTCAGCTATAAATAAGAATAAAATTATGGCATTTGCTGGTAATGGATGGAGCTGGAGAATATCATGCTAAGTGAAATAAGCCAAGCCCAAAAAACCAAAGGCCGAATGTTTTCCCTGATAAATGGGTGATGATACACAATGGGAGGTGGTGATGGGGCAGGGCAAGAGAAGAATAGAGGAACTTTGGATGGTGTAAAAGAAAATGGGGCAGAAGTGGGTGTGGGAAGGAAAGATAGTAGACTGAGACAGACATTATTACCCTATATACATGTATGATTGCATGAATGATGTGAATCTACATTGTGTACAGAAAATGAAAAGTTGTACTCCATTTGTGTACAACAAATCAAAATGCAGTCTGTAAAAATAAAAATAAAAAAAGAGATATGATAGGGTTCCTTGGCTGTTCATGCTTCTTAAAACACATTGTTTTCCTCTATACTCAAAGAAAGTTCTAGTTTAAACAGAATGTAATTCATCTGGAAGAATAAAAAACCTAGAATAGCTAAAGCAATCCTCAATAGCAAGAGCGAAGCAGGGGGTATTGCAATACCAGATCTTCAACTCTACTACAAAGCAATAGTAACAAAAACGGCATGGTATTGGTACCAAAATAGACAGGTAGATCAATGGTACAGAATAGAGGACATGGACACAAACCCAAATAAATACAATTTTCTCATACTAGACAAAGGTTCCAAAAATATGCAATGGAGAAAAGATAGCCTCTTCAACAAATGGTGCTGGGAAAACTGGAAAACCATATGCAATAGAATGAAATTAAACCCCTATCTCTCACCCTACACAAAACTCAACTCAAAATGGATCAAGGACCTCGGAATTAGACCAGAGACCCTGCATCTTATAGAAGAAAAAGTAGGTCCAAATCTTCAACTTGTTGTCTTAGGATCAGACTTCCTTAACAGGACTCCCATAGCACAAGAAATAAAAGCAAGAATCAACAACTGGGATAGATTCAAACTTAAAAGCTTTCTCTCAGCAAAGGAAACTATCAGAAATGTGAAGAGAGGGCCTACAGAGTGGGAGAATATTTTTGCCAACCATACCTCAGATAGAGCGCTAATTTCCAGAATCTATAAAGAACTCAAAAAACTCTACAGGAAGAATACAAATAATCCAATCAACAAATGGGCTAAGGAAATGAACAGACACTTCACAGAAGATGTACAAGTAATCAACAGATATATGAAAAAATGTTCAACATCCCTAGTAATAAGGGAAATGCAAATCAAAACTACCCTAAGATTTCATCTCACCCCAATTAGAATGGCGATTATCAAGAATACAAGCAACAATAGGTGTTGGCGAGGATGTGGTGAAAAAGGAACACTCATACATTGCTGGTGGGGTTGCAAATTAGTGCAGCCACTCTGGAAAGCAGTGTGGAGATTCCTCAGAAAGCTTGGAATGGAAACACCATTTGACCCAGCTATCCCACTCCTTGGCCTATACCCAAAGGACTTAAAATCAGCATACTACAGAGATACAGCACATCAATGTTCATTGCTGCTCAATTCAACCAACCTAGATGCCCTTCAGTTGATGAATGGATAAAGAAACTGTGGCATATTTATACAATGGAATATTACTCCGCAATGAAGAATGATAAAATTATGGCATTTGTAGGCAAATGGTCGAAATTGGAGAATATCATGCTAAGTGAGATAAGCCAATCTCAAAAAACTAAAGGACGAATGATCTCGCTGATAAGTGGATGAGGACATATAATGGGGGGTGGGAGGGGTTAGCATTAGGTTTAGGGTTAGGTTTAGAGTTAGGCTAAGGAGAGCAGTAAGAATGAAGGAAAGAAGGACTGTATAGAGGGAAAAGAGGGGTGGAAGGGGTGGGGGGGAAGGGAAAAAAAATAAACATCATTACCCTATGTAAACGTAAAAAAATAATAATAAAAAAAAAAAGAAAGAAAAAAACCAAACAGTCATCTGAGGATAATTTCTCACCAAAGGAGTAAAGACCTTTGAAGAGGAAAAGAGAGAAAACGGAGACAGACAAAGGGAAGATGGCCCTGAGAAGATGGAAGGAGAGATTGGAGTTATTTGGCCAGAAAACCAGGACATCGAGAACCACCAGGAACTGGAAGAATTATGGAAAGATTCTCTTCTAGTCTTCAGAGGGTGCGTGGCCCTTCTAACACCTTGACTCGACTTCTGGTCTCCAAAACTATGATAATAAATTATTTTGTATTAAGTGAAAAAAAAATAAAAAATAAATAAATAAACAGAATGTATACCCATTTGGGGTTAAGTATGCCCATGCTTACTCGGTCATATATAGAATGTTCTTGTTTGTACTATTTTTGAGTCTTACTGATGTTTCACTCAGAGTAGGCCACCAAAGTTCTGTGCTCATGGGGCATCGTGAATGCTGTACACAAGTGGGGTGGCAAGAAACAACATCACTACATATTATGTGTCTCCTTTCCTAACCACATGTGCCATTGCCCTATCAGACTTCACTTACACAGTGCAAACTCAATGATAAAATGATTAAGAATTGTAAGAGGGAACTTCAGAGGAATATACCAAGCACAGGACCATCTGAGCATGCAGCTTTGTGAGAATGCATAGGTTGCACTTTCATTAAACCGGCCCTGGTCTCCAGACATTGCCAAGTAGCCCCTGAAGAGCAGAATCACCTCTGATGGGGAACCACTGTGTATAGTACACAGTAGGCTATATTAAGTGCCATGGTGGAAAAAATAACATAATCATAATGGATTTGAAATGTGCCATTTCACATAGAAAGAAACAGGAAAGCTTGACTAGAGGTAGAATGTGGATGGGACCTTGGAACCTTACACAACCAAAGTTTGGAGACTACCTTAGTTCCCTCTCTTCTCTCATTTGCTCTTTCCAGTGAAACTCGGGTTTGAAGATGTTTAATTTCTCTTTTTTTTTTTTCCTTCCTTCCTTCCTTCCTTCCTTCCTTCCTTCCTTCCTTCCTTCCTTCCTTCCTTCCTCTTTCTTCTTTCCTTCCTTCTTTTTTTTAGTGTATCATGTTCATAGAATATTTTTATCCTTCATAATAAAATAAATTTTTGTCTGTACATTACCAATTAAGAAAGAAGCTATAACCAAAACTTGGTGGATTATACTTATATGCTCTGTGTTTTATTTTATAGATAAAAAATTCTAAGAAATTCTATAACTTACCAGGAGATATATTGCACTGTGAAAACCAAATTTCTGTCTAAGTCATCAGTCATATGGAGTAGGCAAAGTTGTATAATCCCTCTCTTTCAGAAATCTAACTGAAAAAATAATAACTAACATTGGCGCAAGAACCTAAAGCCATGCTGAAGAGTTGGCATGAATATTGAGAAAATAGTAAATTGGAGTATGAGGAAGTAACCTGGTAACTTAAACTATCACTTAAACTATCACTTAAAGTTAAGTGTTCTTTATACTTCTTCGGGGATTCTCTGCTAAACATAAACAGTGATAAACGGACAGTGACTAAATGAGGACTGGGAATGTCCAGGCTTAAATCCCACCTCCTTCCATTTGCTTTTCTGTACCTCTGCCTCCAATCTGTACCAGTGGTGATGAGCTGATTCCGCACCCTCACACGGTTTTGTCCTGAGCCTTAATAAAATAGTACAGAAAGCAGTTCTGTGAATCATGAAAAATGTGTGATTCCTTGATAATCTGTAGCTATTACATCAGAAAACTCTGAACCGCCTACCTGTGGTACTTTGTTCTAGAGTATCTCTGAAAAGGCACAGGTAAGTGAAGCTAGTTGCTAAAAAGAACCACCCTTAAATCTCAGTGACTTAATGTGCTTAATGTGTTTCTTCCTCAGTGTCCCAGTCTGATACAGGTCAGATGGCTCTCAGGTGTCAGAATCTTTCCTGTATGACTCCCCTTCAAGTTGTCACTCAGGGACCAAGGCTCCTTCCTTTCTCAAGATGTAGCCTCCACAAATACTGTAGCATGAAAACAGAAAGGGTGTGGAGGTTCATGCAGGGGATAGCTATAGCTGGTGCTGGGAATGACATATATACATCTGTTTACAGTCCATACCCAGAATGTAATCTAGTGACTTCCAACTCAGTAAAAAGAGACTGGAAGTGTAGTCCACAAAGAAGGTACAAGCAATCTTAATTTTACTTCCTCATAGACCAGATCTGGTTAAGAAAAACCCAAGGGGTCCTTGCCATTTTAAGCAATGTCTTATAGACTCGGGTTTGACTCTGAACTCTTCCCATCATTGGGTGAAGTAGTGTGCATATTTGAGCCAGTCTTCAAGGCAACATTTATTCACATGATATTTGATTATATTAATGAATATAAGATTGACTGTGCATTTGTAATATGTATTTGGTACAAAGCTAGGCACTGTGTTGAGGTTGGTATACACACACACACACATACACACACACACACACTTATTTGGTCCCAATCCCTTACTTACCCCAACATCCAGTTCCAGGAACTGTAAAGCATTAAGGAGCCAAAATTAGTTTACATAAAATGATAATGAGCAAAACTAGGAAATCCACAATTAAGTGTTGAGGTGTAAGGATCTGAGGGCAATTCAAAAGTTGCAAGATGTCAACCCATCTACTTTGTATCACACAGAGTGTCTTGTTTAAGTAGTCTGAATTCACATTTAAAAGTACAGAAGATTTTTATATAAAATTCTATTGGACAAATAGGTAATCTGGTAACACCTTGCCCATGATAATGACTATGATGGGCTGACAGATTTGGTTCCATGAGAATGTTATAGGCCAGACTCTAAGGGAAATGACTAAACAGACTCTGTGTTGCTCTGAGACTCCATGTTATGTAGGAAATAAGCTTCTCCCATGGGAACACCCTGCCTCTGTGCCCATCATCAGTTACTTGGTGTGACATGTTTAATAATATACAATGGCAACTTCTATGTAGTAAAGAATTGCTCTCTTTTGATTCCTATTGCTCCTAAACAATGTACCATGTGAATGGTGATTGTGTGGATGTTAGCAACCATTCTTTAGTTTGTACCTAGGTAAGGGTCATTTTTACCCACTTCCCCCTCTGTCAATGATCTCATGATGTTAATGTGTAATTTCAAATCATAGCAACAGACACTTATGATTAATGTGATTTTTGGTATAAGAACCCCTACAACCCTGTGGTTGGGGCTGTTCTCCCAATAGCCATTTTTTGGGGGCATTGTGTGAGACAGTCAGCTGGCCAGCTTAATAAGACTCTCAAATTTGGACTTCTCAGTGGTGATCGGTCTGTTCTTAAGTTGCGCCCCATAACATGACCATGGGAGTTCAGCGATAGCTGGTCCCTTGAAACAGGGACCATGTCTCTATCAAAATTATAGGAAATAAAAATTAGCACAAGAAAATCTTGTGTTTCACAAAATATGGGGACAGTTATGTCTGTGTGGTATTGAAGGATGTTTTAAAACATCTGCTGTTTAAAAAGAATGTGTCTCTATCTAAAACATATAACATGTGACTGTCTTTATTACTATCCTGGCCTGACAGACACTTCGACTTTATTGAGGTCTAATTTACATATCATAAAATTTACTTGTAATATAAGCATATCATTCAATTTTAGCAAATTAATCAAGTTGCACGACTATTACCACAATATAATTTTTTTGTGACATTTTCATCGTGTCCCCAATTCCCATGTGCCCAGTTTTCAGCAATATCCTGCTTCCACCCTCCATCCCAGGCAATCACGGATACCCTTTCCTTCTCCATTAACTAGACATTTGAGTTCTCAAATCATGCTCAAAACTGTTGATTCAGAGGAGGACTTTATTCCAATCTGGCACAGGAAGGAACTACTTAGAGTATTTCTTTGATGGTTTGCATGGATAGATGCTATCAAAAAAGGAAGGTGTCCTAAGGGTACTCTCATTTTTTGCTAAACAGTTATTATCATTTTTTTAATGGTAACAAGAATTGAATACAGGGGTACTTTGCCACTGAGCTATATCCCTAGCCCTTTTTATTTTTTATTTTTGATAACATATTCTTCCATGGAATAATTTCATTAGTGACCCTAGATTGATCCTAATATTTCTTTATATTTATACATAAGTTGAAATAAAAAAAAAAACACAAACCATATACTAGTGTATTGAAGTTTTTCATTGTTTTTTATATGTAAAATAAATGAATCACATGCAAATCAAATGCCTTCAAATCATTCTCTTCTCCCCTCTACCTGTTGGGGAATCAAAGATGTTTGAATACTCAAAGCATTATCTTCCACAGATCTAGCAAAAATTACTTTAACTCCAAGTAAATTTTCTCTTTTTCAGACGTCAAACACATACAATTTGTACCACTTGGTAAGCAATTGATCAGCATTTACTCCTGTTCCATATCTTCTATTGTTTCTTGTGCTATTAAGTTTTTGACTTTACATATGCTCAGGTCATACTGAGCATCCATATGCTAAATGTTTAAGAGTTTTTACCTTTGTATTCTTTGTACAAAACCTTAATCCTCTGCTTTTCCTATAGTAAGTGTTTAATAAAACTTGCTGAAGAATAAATGTCATTTATGATTTGTATTTAAGGATTATAATTTGGTTATTCTTCAGCTTTATATGCAATAAAAATAAAATGAGTTGGCTGAGTCAATTCAGACAGGATTTAGCAAGGGTTTTTTGTTTTTGTAATCATTGGAGCTAAAACCACTGAAACAGCTCAATGACAAGAGAATAGTCTGCTTATTTTAGTATCTGAACAATTGAATTAGATCAACTATTTAATTTAATCTATTGTTCAAAGCTGAACCATTTAGTAAGTTAAACAAGGAAATTGGGGACCAAACTAGAAGCAGTGTTGCCCTTTGCTACTTTTCTGTTGCTTCTGCTTTATTTGTTTCTATTTTGCTTTGCTTTTCTCTGCAGCTTTATTTGTGTCTATGTTTTCCATCCCCCTCTGAGTCTCTCTCTCTCTCTTCTCCTTGACCCCTTTGTCCATTTGCATCTCCTTGGTCTTGGACTGGCTTGTACAGTGTTAGCATCCCCCAAGTTCAGAGACATTTTCAGAGTGCAAGCAAAAGGCACAGGGCAAGATCAAGAAGGCATTTGTGCGTTCATGATGGGTCATAGGAGACATGTAGGCAGTTTTTAATTTCCCATACAATTATTTGTGCTAATAAAAATATTTTTTAAAGATGAAGAAGGAACAAAAGGAAAAATAGTAAATTCTCCAAATGGGAAAAAGAGGAAAAAAAAAAAACCTGAAAGATTTTCGAACATACGGAAATGCCACATCATAAAATCTTCATCTTTCATTTGACTCCAGTGGAATTTATTTAGCAAAGGCCATGTAATAGGAAAGCACCAATATATTTAAATGAACTGCAAATTTGTATTAAAGGGATATGATTCATCTTCTTTCTAAAATAGCATGATGTTTCTCTCTCAAAATATATAGACAATGCTTAAAAAAAAAAATTGTAAGATCATCCTTTCAGGCAAGATTATAACTTGATTAGAGAAGTTACAATTTGGAAAGGATTTTTTCCCCAAATGTTTGTGTGCATGCCTGTGTGTGTGTGTGTGTGTGTGTGTGTGTGTGTGTTCACCCTCATCTCATATTCTCAATCAAGCCATTTTGAGATCTTGAAAAAAAAAAAAAAAGTTTTGTAAATAAGAAAGCATTCTTTCCTGGAGGAAAAGAATTCCACGGATGTCCCATCCTCACCCCACAACAAGACTGTCCCCGCAAACCCTCTGGTTTTCCCACTACTCCATATTCATTAATTAGTCTGAGGTTTTCTTCGTGTTTCATTTACAAAGCCACTTAAACCCACGCACCCATTTAACATATTTATGACCCCAGTTTTCTTTCTGTTCTCTGAGACTGTACCGTAATTGTTCTCTGGACCCAGGGACTGCAGAGAGCCTTCCCTGCTGAAAAGAGACAACATAAAGAAGGAAATGAATGTGTGCGGGTTGAATACCTTCAACAAAACGACTGGGTGCAGTTTGGCCCCTGCCCCCCCCCCTCCTGGGGTCACTTTAATTGAGTGGAGCCTCAACCTCTATTGAGTGTATGGGAGACTATTAACTCTTAACAACGCTCCGTCTCAGGTTATTTATTTATTACTTAAATGATTTGTTATTGCTACTTGAATTTAATACACCCTCTGGGAACCAAGATGGCAGCATCATGTTACAGAAAAACTACAAGTTATTTTAAAACTGTAATTGACGTTTTATGAGAGCCATAAAATCTTTCTGAACAAATAACTTACCATTAGTCAGAACCTTCAGCAGGAGATCTGTAAAATTAAGGATATGGTAGAACAGTACTGTATTTGTGTGTGTGTGTCTGTCTGCTGTGTGCTGGGAGGGGTGAGCAGGAGACAAGCAGGGAAGCAGCAGAGAAATTGCAATAGACATTTTTTCATTGCTTCCAAGTGTCTCGATTTAAATGAACACATGCATGAGTCAGAGGGATCTGAGAAATGATGCAAAGAATGACCTATATCTGACCTACATGTTTTAGGTGACTACTCTTGCTGTTCATTGAGACAACTTTCCAACCAGAGAGCTGGTGTATGGTGGTAGTTTTCCCCAGCTTAGCTGATTGAGAAGTTACCAGTTAGAACAGCACACCTCTTTGGGCTCCTAGATCTAATCACATATGGATTCTTAGGACTTTAACAGGAGCCACAGGAACTTATCATTGACAGTTTGAGACCATTGCATTTTCTAGTCCAACAGAACTTATTTTTTTTAATTTGTTCTAATTAGTTATACATGACTAATTAGTAGAATGCATTTTGACATATCACAGGTGAATGGAGTATAACTTCTCATTCTTCTGGTTGTACACGATGTAGAGTTACATGCATCATGTAATCATGTATGAACATAGGGTAATAATGTTCAATTCATTCTACTATCCTTTCTACTCTCACAACCCCTCCCATCCCTTCACTCTCCTCTGTCTAATCCAAAATGCCTCTATTCTTCCCTAGTCACCCCCACTTATTGTGAATTTGCATCTGCATATCAGAGAGAACATTTGGCTTTTGGTTCTTTGGGATTGGCTTATTTCACTTACATGATAGTCTCTAGTTCCATCCATTTACCAGCAAAAGTCATAATTTCATTATTCTTTAAGGCTGAGTAATATTCCATTGTGCATTCTCTTTATCCATTCACCTGTAGAAGGACACTTAGGTTGGTTCCATAGTTTAGCTATTGTGAGTTGAGCTGCTATAAACACCGATGTGATTGCATCATTGTAGTATGTTGATTTTAAGTCCTTTGTGTATAGGCCAAGGAGTGGGATAGCTGGGTCAAATGGTGATTTCATTCCAAGTTTTCTGAGGAATCTCCAAACTTATTTCCATAGTGGTTGCACCAATTTGCAATCCCACCAGCAATGTATGAGTGTACCTTTTTCTCCACATCCTCACCAACATTTATTGTTGTTTGTATTCTTGATGATTGCCATTCTGACTGGAGTGAGTTGGAATCTCAGGGTAGTTTTGATTGGCATTTCTCTAACTGCTAGAGATATTGAATATTTTTTCATATATTTGTTGATCAATTGTTTTTCTTCTGTGAAGTATCTGTTCAGTTCCTTGGCCCATTTATAGATTGGGTTATTTGGTTTTTGGGTTAAGTTTTTTGAGTTCTTTGCATATCCTGGAGATTAATAGAGCTTAATATTTTTTATGTTACTTTGAGATAATAGGATAGACTTTGACTGTAAAATCCCTAATTCCAAAAGCAGTATACATTCCTTTTTTTTTTTTTTTTTTTTTCTATGGATTGCTATACCAGGTGTCACGCAGATTTCTATCAGGATTGCAGTACTCATTCCTCACCTTGACCTGAGTGTTAGCTGCTCAAGGCTTCACACTAGGGATTGCCTTCAACAGAAGTGAGATTGTCTCACCCAAATTACACAATCTCCTCCAAAGTAGTTCAAAACCACTGAAAGCATGGAAACCCAGTGTTCTTGCCTTGCTGTTGGACATCTCAGAATCACCACCCTGGTTCCAGAATTGCAACGCAGCACAAATTCTTCTCCTGCCCTGTCCTGCTTGCTTGGCTCCCTTCCTGATATAGTTCCTGAGAAAACTTCCCAATAAACCTGTGCACCAAGTGTGTGTTTCCAGGCGACACAACTTGAGAAAGGTGTTCACTCTGCCTTCACTAACACATTCAGTCATCTGGACACCCTTAGGAATCACTCATCCACCAGCCAAAGGAGTCCCAAGATTATTTCACAAATGGCAAAGGAAGTCACCAAGCTTCTAACCTATTTTTCCAATGATCTTGTCCCTAGTAGGTTCCAAATGCTCAACTCTGAAACCTTCACCAAATCTCACTCAGGATCCTGGATTTAGGTCACACTTTTGTCTTATGTGTATCTTGACTTTCCAATTGGTTTTAACTTGGTCTACATCCTGCACCTTCTAGGTGATTTTTATAACCAATAGTAAGGATCTCCTCACAATAAATGAGAGAGGAATCCAAACCCTGGTGCTGATACCTGTCTAGTTAATGCTGGCATCTGTTCCTGTAGAGGCCTCCACACCAACTTCCCACACCACCTTCCTTCATGTGCTTCTGAAGCAAGCACATCAGAGAAAGATTAGGAACATTCAGAATATGATATGCTATATGGTCTTCATGACAGGTGAGTATGATATTCAGATTTCGCTGGGTTTAATCTTTAAAAGTATTAGCAATGCATTAGGCAGTGCATTGTGCATAGTACACAAAACTGAATATAATTGTACAGGCAAAGAAATAAATGCACAACATCAGGTTTATATTTGATGTGTCTAACTATGTAGACTAGTACATATAAGAGGAAGCTTCAAGGACATCTTGGACATTAACTTCCTTCCCTGTCCCCCAGCATACACATTCACAACATGTTCAATTTCCTTTTCTGGACAGCTGACATCTAATTACTTGTATGACATGGTATGACACAACTCCAATGACCTAACTTTCTCCCACTAGGTACCACCTCTTAAAGGTTCCACCACCTCCCAATAGCACACCCTAGGGACCAAGCCTCTAACACATGGGCCTTTGGGGAACACAAAGCAGTGTGTCATGAAGAAAGGGTATTGAGGAGGAACATGCAGTGTATTTAACCTCCCTTAAGGCTTTAAAGTTCATTCCCATGACTCCCCAAGACCAACACCTCAACATCATCTTTGACTTTTCTCCCTGGATGATTGATTTATCAGTCTATCTGTCTCAAACTTCCATATAATCCCCAGGTTTCTAAATGTCATTTGTCCTGACCATTACAATGAATGAAGTTCTGTCTTCTATGCTTTCTTGGACTTTTGGAGGTGTCTCTTCTTCCCCAGCACAGCTTCTTCCAAAGCCAGTTTCTTGATGTTCATATCACTCCTCTGCCTTAAAGCTTTCAATAATTTTTGATAGCTTATTAGTGAATGCCATTAACTACCACTGACTGACCACTTTTTCTGTGGCAGACATCACTTTAGTTCAACCTCACAACTACTTCTCTGAGATGAATAGACTTCTGCCTTAGTTATAGAGGTGGAAAATGATGTGACCCAAAGTTAGAAAGACAGAAAGTACAAGCACAATACTTTGGTCTCTTATCTGTCTGATATTCGAGACAATGTTCTAAATGAGTATACTCTACTACCTTCAGAATGCTACTGTAATCTTCTAAATCCCTCATTCTGGAAGTTATGTTCCTAAAAAAATCAAAGGTTCAAATTATTTCTCTTCACTTGAATTCTCAACTTCATCCCAAACTAAATTATTTCTCTCTCTGAGCGAAAGTGATGAGCCACTTGAGTCTCTTTTTCTATCTAGTCAGAATATTAGCTCCTTCAAGACAGGTGCTCTGTGCTATACTCCCTTCTATCTTCCACAAGTCACCTCAAAAAATACTTGCTTTTTAAGAGGAACTCATTCTTTCTTCAAGAGATTCAGCATATTTGCTTTTGTGGTTTCTAATGACTTTCACAGTTGCAGTCCTGGGCTCTGTCTCTTTTGGAATGTTAGAGATGCTTTCTTCTCTTGAGAAGTGTCAGAAAAAAGGCACAATGAAGCTGCATGCTAGACAGGGTCTTAAAAGTTGTAGATTTATGCCATAGCTTGAAGCATTTACTCACATGTTTTATAAAAGAAGATGAAAGATGTTTCTGTAAAAATATCAGTGTGTAGAATTCCAATGTGTGGGCCATATGAACACAGGATTGTGGGGAAATAACAAAACTGCTTACAGGGTCTCGAATTGCTTATGTAGACACCTTCCAGGCCCAGTTGTACACTTTTAGACAAAGGAAGGGAAATATTGTCATTGTCATCTTTGCTGAGTGCTTCCACATTGCAAGAAACAGTGGTATGTTTGGGCTGATTGGCATGATGATGGTGATGTAAACAGGTGGATGCCTAGAGGGAACCAGAGAGCATCTTCAAGACATGTGGCAAAGGGCAGTAGTCATATCCTTGGAAGCATTCACCTGCTGCTCCTTTCTGGAACTCAGAGATGGGGGCCATTCAGCATCAGCTACTTCTCAACCATCTACTGACTTTCCTCCAGGAAATGATTTTCAACCTCGACTACGCAGTGGAGTCGTCTGGGGTTTTAAGAGACTGATGCCCATATTCCACCCTCAGATTTTTACAGACTTCCCAGCCAATCCTAGTACTCAGTCACAGGCTATCAAATAAAAATCAGCATTTTAACCAGATTCCCATATGATAGGTAATTACATTAAATCCTGAAGAGAATAAGTCTAGGTTTTTTTCTCTTCTTTTATAATTTCTGGCCTCCTGAGTCTTTGAAACACTCATGGCTTCTAATAACTCCAAGGGTTTTACTCTGTTTCCCTGCTCTGGGTTGAAAGGTGCACTGGCAAGTGAGTTACTTGTTTTCTCTAG
Source organism: Sciurus carolinensis (assembly GCF_902686445.1). NCBI lineage: Eukaryota > Metazoa > Chordata > Mammalia > Rodentia > Sciuridae > Sciurus > Sciurus carolinensis. The sequence continues at coordinate 87,155,887 of NC_062226.1, forward strand.
GAATTAGCCAGCCCTGGGAGGGTAGGCCCTGCTTTGTTCCCTGGATTGCTAACTGTCTGCAAGTTTCAGAGTAAATCAACCTTCTGCCATTCCCTCCACATCCCCTCTCCACAACCTCTAACATCCTATTAAACAGAACCATTTATCCCAGGAAGGCAGAGCTGCCTCAGGTCTACTGGTCAACTTTGGAGCAGCTACATGGAAGAATTTCCTCCTGTCTAATTCACTTTGGCCAAATTCAGAAACAGTGTTATGGGACTGGGTTCTTCTGGGAAACTGAGGCATCAGGAAGACCCCACTTCAAATCCCAGAATCTTGTGATCTACCCAGAAAGATTTCAGACATGTTGCTCAGATTAACAGGCAATGAGCTTACTAGAAGGGATAGGAAAGGAGAAAAAGGGACATTCTCAAGTGAGAGAGTATGTCCGCTCAGAGAAGAGAAGGACAGTGTGCCTCTCCTACTGCAGTTTTATTGGGGATCCCAGAGAAGTTTCCAGAGAGTCCCACTCAGGTTCACCTCTTGACTTTTGACTGATAGCAAGAAGACATCAAACTTTCAAGTCTCCACTGCCACGACAACTCTAGGTGATTTTGGCCTGTGCTGACCAGTTCTAATTGACTTCTTAACCACAAATTCTTACAGATTTTATGGTTAATAGGAATTATTCTTATCTCTTCGAGTTTCAGGATCTAGTCTGTGGACAGGGTTACAACAGTCTCCCCCTTCAGGATAACCTGTGTTGCTCTTATCGACATTATTTGGGGCCTGCATCTCTCCCCCAGATAACAGGTACTCTGCTGAGGAATGTGACATATCCTATCCACTTAAGCCAGGCATGGCTGCAGGTAAATTGCTTCTTGGAAAAGAAAGCATGTGAGGGTCAGCACAGTGGGTCCATTTTATAGAATTGTTTCCTTAACCTCATGTTTCCACCATTTGCATCTGTCTGTCCCCTATCAATAGTACTGGAAGCCAGCTTTCCCAATGTAAGGCTTTGGGCCAGGTAGGTATCCACAGAGGCCCCTTTTCTCTAAACATTTCCTTTTAGAGTTTTCACCCTTGGAAATCACTATAATGTCTCACATTGGACTAAAAAGTTAAGAGCTTTCATTGCACTGTCCACAACTAAGAGTTGCTCACACTGGTGGAATGGAATTTTGGTGTTGATGAACAGGGTCTCTGAAGTTAAATGACCACTGGTACGATTTATCCTGGAAACCATGCCCAAGGGTGAGACTCAAGCAGCCTGTTACCAAAAGCTAGTGAGTATTTTCAATTCTGAGTAAGATCAGAAATAGAAGGTAGGAATACGAAGCAGCTGGTTAGTTACAAAAATAAAAAAAGTTTTTGCAAAGTGTGCCTAAATCTTTATTGAAAGTCAAGACAGATGAACAGTATTGAATAACCACAGGTTATCATTAAAAGAAAATGCCCTTGGAAGAAAATAGTCAGATGTTAGGAGTTTGCAAAGAAGATAACTATGAATTGACTTTCCTAAACCCCCTGCCCACTGCTCCCCCACATTCTGGACCTGTAATTATCTTTTTTCTTCCAACAGTTCCAGTCTTCCACAGCAAGCAGTTAGGGATTTTACTAATTAGACTCCTACCAGTCCCAATGCCTGGTGTTTTTTTTTAGAGGCAAGCAAATAAGGAAGTCATTCGTGATTGTTCATTTGTGTGTCAACTATGCTGTGCTCTGGTTCCCACCTGTCTGGTGAAAACCCCAGTGTAGGTGTTGCTGTAAGGATCAGTTTAAAATGTGATTAACTTTTAAATTGGTAGACTGAGTAAAAAACTCTACGCTTCATAATGTGAGTGTGCTTAGCCAATCCATTGACGATCTTAAAAGAAAAAAAAATAGGTACTGTAGTCCCCCCTTTTATCCTTGTGAGATCCATTTTAAGACTCACAATGAATGACTGAAAACTTGGATAGTAGCAGACCCTATATATACCATTGTTTTCCTGTGCTTACATACCTAAGATGAAGTGTAATGAATGAATTAGGCACAATAAGAAATTAACAAGTAATAATAAAATAGAAACATTATGAAATATACTACAATATAAGTTATATGAATGTGTTCTCTCCCCAACCCCCTCTCTCTATTTCCCTAATATCTCTCTATACTGTACTCACCCTTCATATGATGATGTGAGATGAAAATCCCTATGCAGTTGACCTCTAGTAACTGAATCCAAGGCAACAAAATCAAGGCTAAGGGGAGAATACTGTGTTTGCTTTGAAAGGATGACTCTAAGGAGAGCTATGATCTAAGGAAAGGACAAGCTACTTACAGGTATTTTGAAGAAAGTTGTTCAATGGTTTGCTTCTTTGTGGGCAAATCATTTTCCTCCCAGGGTCATCTTTATAGTAAGGATTGTTCCAAACTCTGTAGAGAAGCAGAACAAAGCAAAGGACTACCACACATTAGGTTTAATTTTTAATTTATTTTTAGTTTTACCTGAAATGACTTATTGTAAATGAACTTAGGAATTTATGTATTCATAAATATGCCAGAAACTACTTGCCATGGGGAGGTTCATAATCAACCAGCCATCTTCAAAGCAACTTGCAGGTGTGCCTAAGTTTAGAAAAAATAAAGTTAAAATGGAAACTATAAATTCAACTAGGGAAGGACTGTACTGTAAAATTCATACCTGAACAGTAAGAGCCTCCGGGTTTCTCAATTTAAAATAATAACCACTTTCACAAGAAATCTGTGAGACAGAGCGAGAGAGAGAGACAAAAGAATCAATTGGAACAATTGGAAGTAAATACAAAGTGAAAAGTAAGTCCCCCAGAAACATCATCTGTATATAACTATCCATAAATATAGTTCTATTGACAAAGAAAATTAAAATATGCAACTTGAGGTGAAAGAATCTTTATGTATGTACTGTGCTATGGTCAGAGTATTTGTATCCCTTGCCCAAAACTCACATGTTGAAGTCCCAGCCCTCAAGGTGATGTATTCAGAGGTTTTGAGAGGTAATGGATCATGGGGCAGAGTTTTTTTTAATGGAATTGTACCCTTATAAAACAGGCTTAGGGAAACTCCCTGTCCCTTCTACCAAGGCAGGAAACAGTCAAAAGACGACTGTCCATGAACCAGCAGCAATCCCTCATTACCTACCACATCCACTAGAAACCTAATCTTGGACTTCCAGTCTCCAGAGCTGTGAAGAATAAATTTCTGTTGTTTCTAAGCTACTCAATTTATGATATTTTTTATAGCACCCCAAAATTCTTTTTATACACCCATATATAAAATGGCATTGATGTCATTTTTATTGGTGTATTCTCTTTATATCTTTTTCTTTTTGTGTAATATATGTGTTAGTCAGCTTTCATCACTGTGACCAAAATATCTGACAAGAACAACTTAGGGGAGGAGAAGTTTATTTTGGGCTCATGGTTTCAGACATCTCAGGCCATGGTTGGTCTACTCTATTGCTCTGGGCCTGAAGTGAGGCAGAAGAACATTATGGTAGAAAGGTGTGGAGAGAGAAAGCTGCTCAGCTCATTGCAGCCAGAAAGCAGCCAAGGGAGTGGATATTAAGGGAAAGATAAACCTCTCCAGGGCATGCCCCACCTGTGACCTACTTCTGCCCACTAGGTTCCACCTTCAGGTAGTCCTTTCAGCTATCAATGGATCAATCCATCCAATGGATTAATCCACTGATGAGGTCAGAGCCCTTCTGATCCAATCATTACCTAAAATCCCTGCTTCTGAACTTAGCTGCAATGAGAACCAAGCTTCCAACACAAGCTTTTTGGGGTATGTTCCAGATCCAAACCATAGCATTCTATAAACCAAATTGTAAAATATCAGACAGGCCTCTCTCATTCTACAGTACAGTTGGTTCAAGCTCAGTCATATGAGGGTGTGGCAGATTGTATTTTCTAAAAATGGTCAAAGAATATATTCTATTCCACATGCTATATTACAAATATGAATTTGACAGTCCTCTTATAATCTTATCATGGAGAGATGAGATATCTCCCCTTGAACCTGAAAAGGCATAAGTGCCTCATGTGACTTCTTAGGCTGGGTCTTCTTGAATCTTTTGGGACACCTGCTGTTGGATACCAGTCACCATGCTATGAGAGGTAGCCCAACTAGTCTTTGGAGAAGCCTGTGTAGAGAAGGTCTGAGATCCTCCCACAGCCCTAATGGAGTTCCAAACCATCAACCAGTACCAACTTGCCCATTCTACACCCAAGTTAATTTACTTCAGCTGACTCCAAGTAGAGCAGAGAGGACCCAATCTAAATTGTGCATTCATGAATAAAATAAATTATTTTTTCTGATGTGTTAAGTAATGGGATGGTTTGTCACATAGCAAGAAATAAAAATAATACCAGGTCCTCACCATGCACTTTACAGGATTATGTGAAGATCTCAAGCATAGCTAAATACCAGAAGGAAGGAGTTTTGGTATTGAGGCTTCTGAACGGAACTGAGGTCCCATTGGCAAAACTAGTAAGGGATCCTGAGATCCAGAATCTTTGGTTCCTCACTGACAGGAAATTAGCCAGGGGTTTTGTCTACTACCTAGGACTACTCATAGCCAAATTTCCACTGTACCAGGACATATGGACCTGCAACCCCTGTAAAAGTCATGACTATTGTACCTTAAGAAAATTCGTGGAAATTTTGGTAAAATATCAGAATTTTCTCCAACTCTGTGGAACATTGTAAAACATTTCATTGGATTTACATAACTTTGTATACCTCCAAAGTAGCCAGGACTGCACAAAGAGTCATATGGAAAATGAATGGCGGACACATAGACACATTCTATGAATACTCATCTAGTGATAACTAAAATAGTCAATGACAGGATGTATTTACTTTATCATTTCATAGATATCAGTCCAGGGGGTACATAATTTTTTATATGCATTCACACATGTCCATATTCACATGTATAACAACAGTTATTGTAGTTTCTTGATGAAGCAAATAGTTCGTCAATGGTTTTATAATACGAATATCCATGTATAAGTAATGAAGGAAATCACAGTTGTCTGTAATTAATTTTCTTAACATTTTATATTAATTTTTTACTTTTGCTTAAGAATACTCATGTAACTCACATGTCAAAACCCCAGGAGGATGGCGAGTGAAGAGTTTAAATCTTAGGAAGTCTGGTGATAGGGGATGATTTTGAGAGAAAATAACTATGGACAGTAGGTTTAGGAGGGTAATTTTGTATAGCAGAAAATAGCAATCAAATTTAAGGTGGCATTGAGAGAGCAATATTTTCTCTTTCCACACACACAGAAATGGCCATTTGACAATGGTTTCCAAGTGTGGCAGAATAAATTTTATATGAGAATCCCTGATCAAAAAACTTAATACTTTATGGCAAAGTATAATTTGGGGTGGACTGAATTTGATCGCAATTCAATAAAATACTCAACATTTTTTTAGCATTTCATAAAAATTAAAACTAGTCCACTAGAATGTGACTCTAAATATTTCTAGTAGAATTTCTTATAATAATAAAACATTGGAAATAATAGAAATATTTATCAGAAGATTATATAATAAAATTATGATTCATTTATACACTGGAAAATGATGTTGCCATTAAAAAGAATAAGAAAGCATTATATGTAGTAAACTGTTGAAATAAAGACAGCATGGCAAAGAACAACGTGATTAACATGAACGCGGGGTTTTCTCAATGGCAGATGCTGGAAGGATGTTCTTAGGAACAATTAAGCACAGATGCCTCTGGGATGTAGGAAGGACAGCTACTGTAGCAAAAAGAGGGTGACCCTTCATATTTACTGTGCACTCTTCTGTAACTTTTGTGTTTATATAACATGTGCAAAACAGAAAAATTAAGCTGAAATGGGAACACAATAAAGACCACATCAGTCCCACTTTACATACATGGAATCATTCAGTTTCATATATTAAACCTCATACATTCTCTCTACATTTTTGTATTCCCATTCTCCAACTTTCTTCAAATATTCCCAATAAAATTAACCTGAAACATGCAATGTGAAAAATAAAGTATTCCTCCAAAACAAGAAAACAAATTAAAACAAGAAAATATATTTTCATAGTTAAGGAGAAGTTAGAAGTCAATATATTTACAGATGTAAACATAGATATAATTAAGAGAATGTTGAAGTTAGGTGAAATGATTTGGAAGAGTAGAAAACTGTCATTAATCTGCATATACTAGATTTCAGGAAAATATTTTATAATAAGGAAAAGATACTGTGTTGTCTACATTATTACAGCTTTTTTCCCCTATAATTTTATATTGAATAATTACACCGAGGCAAGGTTTCAATGGGCATGAAAGAAGGTGATTAAAACCATGCCCATAGAAGAGATATTTTCAGGAATAAGAAAGAACTATTATCCACAGATGATTTCTCTAAAACTAGCTATTTATATAAGGATGGTAGGGATGTATTTGCATTATATTTTAGTGCATATTGTGTTTCCATAACAAAATACCTGAGGTATGTGTTCATAATTATAAAGAAAAGAAGACTAGTCAGCTCATTGTTCTGAAGGTTCTAGGGTGGGCATTTGCTTGGCTCTCATGAAGGCTTCATAGCAGATAGTACCACAATGGCAGGAATTCATGTGAGAGTAGTAAGCAATGCAGGTAGCAGAGAGGTTCAGCAGAGGTGCCATGCTTGCTTATACCAACCCGTTCTTTTAGAAACTAATCCAGTTCCATGAGATCTGACCTATACTCATAAGTCAGCATTATTCCACTCGTAAGGATGGAGCCTTCATAGCCTAAGAACTTCCACCAGGCTGCACCTCTTAAGAGGTGCACCACTTCAACATCACACACTGGGGACCTACCTTCCAACACAGGAATCTTTGGGGGACAAACCACATCCAAACTATAGGACCCCAGGAGAAATTTAATAATTTTCAATAGGGAGGCAGAGTATTTTATGACTTTGGGATGAAAGAGAAAAAACAACTACAGTTATGAGGGCTTTATTATATTGACTGTATATTTAAGGGAATGTTGAAGCTACATGAAATAAGGTAAACTAAAGAGTAACAAGCTTTTACCAAAAAATAATTACAATTATGATGATACTGATAGTGATGGCAATAATGATGATACTGATGGTACTGATGAGGGTAATGATGATAGCTCTCTTTTATTGTTTCATATGTATCAGGCATTGTACAAAAAGTTTTACTTACTATTTCATTCAATTTTCAAAACAATTGTGCAAGATAGAAATTATCTCATTTTCTAGTCTGGAAACAAGAACTCAAAGAGGTTAAAAATAAACTTTAAGAAACTCACCACATTTTCTCTCTGGTTTAAAACTAGAGATGAAATTAGTGATGATGTCAATCATGCAATATATCTGAATTCACACAGATGCCATATATGGTATCTTCCCTTTCAACTAAAAGTATTTTCAACAGTCCTAAGAACTCTTCTTTGAAGCCACGAATGTGGATACACCAGACGATTTCTTGTCAGCAGTTTTGGTGATCATAAAAATGTTTTTCCATCATTTTGTTTATCATCAGGAGGTCTAGTTAAAACCTAGTGCCACATGGCTCTCTAAAATAATGGTTCTAATATACCGGGATTTTAGTTAACACTGGAAACTGCATGTAATCTCCACACTAACTCATTCTTGGTTCAGGGTATAAAACATTTGGGTTGGCTGATGTTACCCAAGCAAGCATATCTCAGCTCACAAAAACTGAGGATACCTTCCTATTGTTGAGATAGCAGAAACCTCTTTGCTGCTGATCAATATGGTGGCACAAATGTTTCCACTTACTCTTAGGCCCTATAGCATAGGAACTTTTGACCTCAATTACAGTTTGGGGAACCCAAAACTGGCAGGTATCCTAGGAAATCGGGGAAAGAATTAAGGTCATATAGCAGCACCCAGAATATTTTATTATCATTGTTAGAAAAGACATTAATTAAAGGCATCTACTGATTAGTAATTGGTCAAGGCAAACCGCTTTTGCTTACCATCATGGGAGTCATAGGAGTCTAGCCAGAGTTGGTGGATTGTCTGCATCAACCATTTACTTCAGTCCTTATATTCTTTATTATCCAGTTGATTATTTAGTTGGAAGTTAGAAATCTTGGTGAAACCCATCCAAATGATATGCCTGTCCTTAAACTCACATAAAGTAAAAACAACTTCACAGTAAGAGGCAGTGGGATAGCAGATCTGAGCTGTAATTTTTGTGGCAGATCTCAGAAAAATTGAGTCCTTTTGCAACAAAATTCACTCTACCACCAATTCTTCTGCAGTAGCCTCTCTGGACACAATGACCTGTGCTTCACTGAAGATTAGAGTTTGACTTAGATTTTATTGTTGTATAATAATTACCACAAACTTGGTGGTTTAAAATAGCAGCTATTTATTATCTCACAACTCTTAGATTAAAAATCCTGGCACAGTGTATTAGGTTTTCCATTCAACTTTGTACAAGGCCAAGGTAAGAACCCCAGCTGTATTCTTAACTATAAGTCAAAACTTGTGCCCTCTTCTAAGGTGACATCTGGTCCTTTGAAGTTATAGGATTGAGTTCCCAGTTTCACTGTTGTCTATTACTGGGCACCACTCTTACAGTCCCAGCCATGTTTCCCCTTCCATTTTCAAAGTCAGCAACAGGAACCCTTTTGGATCAATCCCTGTTACAGTTTAAATCGACTTCACTTTTCAAAGGATCACTCGATCAGTGCAGGATGGTCAAGGATAGTTTCCCCTTCAATTGCCAGATGGGTCATGTAACATAACCTAATCACAAGAATACCTATTTCATCATAGTCACAGATCCCACGGTGTTATGCTTTATTTATGGTTTGAATGTGTCCCCCTAAGGCTCATGCTCTGGAAACTCGGTTCCCAGTGCAGCAGTGCCGAGGTGGTGGAAACTTTAAGAGGCAGGGTCTAGTGGAAGGTAAATTGGTTATTGGAAACCCTGCCTTTGGAAGTACTAATGTAGTTCTCATAGGATTACAATTAGTTCCTTCAAGAGTAAATTGTTCTAAAAAGAGAAAGCCTCTGGCTTTCTGGGTTTCTGTTCTGCATATACTCCAGCATTGCAATGCCATTTGCCACAAGGCCCTCATTAAAGGCTGAGGCAGAAGGGACTGTCCAATCTCGGGCTTTCCACTTCCAAACTGTAAGTTAAATAAAACATTTTTCTTTATAAAGTGCCCAATCTCCAGTATTTTGTTACAACAACAAAAAAACTGAGATACAAAGATTTTACAAGGGTATATAAACTAGTGGCCTATAATCTTGGGGGTATCTTACAATTTTGAAATGTTATGTTTTACTGAGATATACTTGTTCTGCTGAGACCTGAAGGTGTGAAATGAAATTCCTAAGAATGAAGAACTTCCTTAGGAGCAACATCATTATCCCAGGTAAAGCCTGGATTTCTTAGACAGGAAAAAGAAATTTCAAAAGTAGGATTAGAATAGTTAAGAAATAAGGCTGTTCCTTTTCTTGACCTTGGCTTTAAGAAACTTGAATGTTTAAGAATCCACCCCTTTGAAGTGCTGGTTAGAGATCTTCACTGCCATTGGGAATAGCCCGGATGTTGGGTAAAAGGGGACCCCTAGAATGGACCTTGGCTAAAGATGAGCAATCTACATTTATAAGTCAAAATAGAAAAGGTATTGCATGTTTTTGTATCTCTTTTCCTTTGCTCTTTCACTCAAAGTGCTTTTACACATTGTAACTCTACAGCCAATTATAAGTGCCACATATGGATCAGGATGGTAAAGTTGAACAGAAACTTCTCCAAGATATCAAAGTAGTAGCAGAAGTTTTCAGCAAAAGTAGTAAGGAGAATGTGAATCCTAGAGACAGAGGTAGAATTGGCTCTCTGTGGCTCAGCAATAGATTCCCACATTTAGCAAAGGAATTCCGGGTTACATTTGTCAAAGAATATGGAGTTTCCTAACAATCATACAGATCAATATGCATTCATGGAAAAAGTAAAGCAATTGGTAAATTGTACAGAGAAACTGAAAGAAAACACATCTCATTACCTACCCTGGCCACCAGCCCCTCATGCCATTATCATAACCAATTCCAAATTATCAGACTTGACATCCATTTAGTGGCCAATTGAATTAATGCTGCCTTTGTATTTACTGCATCTCTAACATCATCTAACATCCTGGGGCCTTGCTGATTCTGGAGGGATGGACTACCTCAGGACTGGCAATTCCTGTAGACAGTAAATGGTGCACCAAGCACACATTTCATATGCAAATCAACCTATCCTGAGTTTATGTCCACCCAGCCCACCTCCTTTATCTGAATCTCACACTTCAGACCACTATTTCCTTGCCTGAATCAACCCAGTGCTAAGTACCAGACAACTAGAAATAGCCAGAGTCTGCTGAAATTACTCAACATAGTCAATCCTAAACTGCTTACTTTAACTTGAAGGATGGAGGACACAAAATTGCCCATGTTTTCCTTCATGTCCTCTATTTCCTAACAGACCATTTCTTCCCATATTTGACAGAGGAATTCTGAGTTCCATTTATTAAAAAAAGTTTTCTAACACAGTCATACTGATTAATATGTATTTATGGAAAAGGGAAATCAATTGAAGGATTGTGCTTCCCCATGTGGTCCTGAAAGGTGTGGCATGCTCCCTTACTTCCCTGGTACTCTGAGTAACAAACTATCTTTTCAATGGCAATAATTATGTGTTCTGTTACCCTCACCATACCTGAATAATAATAAAAACCTACATTCAAAAATGCCAGTTTTCAGATGCGCTGTAGGTTTCCTGGACTAGATAATGGTATCATCAAATGTCTTCCCATGAAAGACATTCTTGATATGGACATAACTGCAGTGGTGTATGTGGATAGTATGAATTCCAGGCACTTTTTTTGCTAGCTGTTTCTTCAACCTAGAGAGTGAGCAACAAAATCAGCAGTTAATTGTATAATTTGAACCCATCCCATAACAAGTCAGGGACATTTTCTAATGCCCAACACTCTTTCACTAATGGTTGTACAATGTGCTTTGAACTGATTTGAAGGCACTAACACCAGCAAGGAACTCAAGTGTCCTTCCTGGTTCAATTCCTTCAAAAATTTCTGCCAATGGCATGTACCTATTATGACTTTCCAGAACTGTTTTCATTACAATGTAGAATCTAATGAAGATCCTGCTATGGTGCAAAAGTGTCCCCTCCAAAACTGAGGTGTTGCCAATGTGATAACATTAAGAGGTGAAGTCTTTTAAGAGGTGATTAGGGCCACGCATGGTGGTGCATGCCTGTAATTCCAGCAGCTTGGGAGGTTGAGGCAGGAGACACAAGTTCAAAGCCAGTCTCAGCAACTTGGCGAGGCCCTGACCAACTTAGAAAGACCCTGCTTTAAAATAAAAAATAAAAAGGACTGGGGATGTGGCACAGTTGTTAGGTGACACTGGGTTCAATCCCTGGTACCAAAAAGAAAAAAAAGAAAGAAGTGACCAGACCATGAGGGCTCCTCCTTCATGAATGGGATCAGGTGCCCTCAAAAGGGGCTTGACAGAGGAAATTTGTCCTCCCCTGTCCTTCTGCCACATATGGACATAGTATTCACCCCTCCAGAGATGCAGAGTTCCAGGTGCCTTCTTGGCAGCAGAGAGCAACCCTAGCTTGGTGGCCTGGTCTTGGTCTTGGACTTCTCAGCTTCCAGAACTGTGAGAAGTAAATTTCTATTCTTTATTATAAATATCCAGTCTACAGTTTTCTGTTATAGCAACACAAATAGACTATGACAGATCCTTAATAATGTATTAAATTATTTGTTAGCTTTTCAATAAAATGAGATGAAAATGATCTTAAGTAAACTACTTCATTTTTTATAAATATATTTTATAGGTTATAAAATTAAAGTAAAAAATAAAAACAATAGTATTATTCAAAGACAAGTTCTAACTTTTCTAAATTAATATGATTCAATCCTCAGGCAATTATAAATTAATTTTGTAAGGAAAAAATGATTTATTGATAAATATGTGAGCAAATGATGTTTTGTTTACATAAAAATACTTTTTAAATCACAGATTGAAATCAAACAATTTGTCATAGCCTCACAATTGATATAAAAGTTCTTTTATTACTTGATATTTGGAATTCATTAATCTTGCACTTAAAAAAATTGTTCTAACAATGGGGTCTCAGGATAGCTTTGAACTTCTGGACTTAAAAAGTCCTCCTGTCTTAGTCTCCCAAGTAGCTGGGACTATAGGCACACTACTGTGCCTGTCTAAAAGTTATCTTTTAGGTTTTTAAAATGATTTTCCTGTTTTCCCTCTAAGAAGTGAAAAAGAAAAGGTTTTAAACCACTGTTTACAATCTTTTCACAGATTAAGTGTTATGGGTACAAGGGGTCTTTATTACATGTAAAACTAAGGTGCATGTATAAAGCCTAATATCTTCTCTTCCTACACTGTGGTTTGATGTCCCAGGTGTGCTATAGAAAAAAAAATTATTAGCTCAATAATATTTACTGTTCTGCAGGTAATTTTTCAGAATTATTTTTACTTTTGCAATCCTTGCCATCCTGTTGTGTTGTGATTCCTTTGTTTCTAACAATTCTGCCTCAAACTAGCAATGCATGTGTTAAACTTGTGTATTCCTATAAAGGAAAACAATTTTAAGGCAAATCATAATTTTAACTTTTGACTTCCATGAATTGCCATGCATTCTCACTGATATTTTAAGGTAATGAGAGCAATATCTCATTTATTGATGGTCATAATACAACTTAAATAGATCTCATAACACCTCAATAAACTTGCTCTATGGGAACACCTTCTTAACCCCTATAATCCACTTGCTGGAAGATGCTTCTTATCCCAGCATTTGTGACCTCATATTCTGGCCCTTGTCTCTCTCTGTAGCTACACGTACATTTGCTCTGCAGATGAGCTTCCAGGTCAATAGTACACACCTTGAAATACTCTTCAGAGCTTGCACATGTGTGAAATTCCACCACTTTCTACCATATTTCACCTGTGTGCTCTCTTAAGGTCACCTTTTTATGCCTTCCCCTGCTCTTCTAGCCTAAATAAGTATGTGTCCTTCTGTGTATACCTTTCTTAGCCTAGAGCAAGAACACTCAGAGAGCTGGTACTGAATCTTGTTTATTTTGTAATATGGTAGTCCCCTCTCATCCATGGTAGATATTTTCCAAGATCCTCAATGAATGCTAAATCCAAAGATACTACCAGATCCTATGTATACTATGTTTTTCCCTAGATATACCTACCTCTGATAAAACTTAATTTATAATTAAGGCATAGTAAGATAACAATGATATTAATAAAATAGAATTATAACAATATATCATAATAAAATTTCCAGCATCACTATTCTTTTATTTACCACCATTTTTTAAGTAAAATAAGGATTATTTAACATAAATACTGCAATACCACAGTAGTAAAACAGATAACAAAGATGACTACTAGTGGGCAGCTAGTATATATAGTGTGGATATGCTGGACAAAGGTATGATTCACATCCCTGGTGGGATGAAGTAGAAAAATGTGATTCCATCATGCTACTCAGAACCACAGTCAATTTAAAATATATGGATTGTTTATTTCTGAGATTTTTCCATGTTATATATCCAAATCATGGTTGCCCATGGGCAAATTAAACTGCAGTTGGTAGGGCACAGAGGACTTCTATACAGTAGCAAGTCCAGCCAACACCTGACAGCATTGGTACTCATTAAATTTGGGTTGACTGAGTGAATGGATGAACAAACAAATGAGTCGAAGGCAAAAAAAAACAAGAGAAAATAAAACAAAGCAAAAACATTAAGGCATAAGTGGGCTGCCTGCTCAGTGTTTTCAGTTTGCCTTTTGGAAATGGCTGAAGAGATGAGCTTAAGCAGTCACGTTTACGCCAGGAGATCCTGTCTTTTGCTCACAATTGATTATAACAGAGTGACACGTGGCCACGTGGAACCAGGCAGCACCTCTCTACATCAAGAACTTGCATGAGAGACCCAGTTCAGATGTTATTGGATACTGGAGTTAATAGGACCAACAGAATTAGGACCACAGCCATCACCACTGTAATCCACTGCTACAAGCCAACCAACATGTGGAGAAGAGAAACCAAGAGCTGCTCAGGGAGCCCCACTGCAGAAAGGTCAAAGGAGGAGGCTTCGAAGGCAAAGTAGACATTGGATCCTCCAGAGTCCTGAGGTGGAATCAGGGTTCTGTTTTGCCCTTTACCTCTTGATGCAGTAATTCTGTGAAATTGAGCTCTACACATCAAAGTCTAAAGTCTCCATGAAGCATTGAAAAATCCCAGAAATTCTGAACAGAAGCAAATCAGTTCTAAATGCTTTTGATTAGCATCTCCATGTAACTGACAAGCATGGTTGAGGTATAGCCAATACATCAGGAGACAACAATGTTGACTACAGTCCACAGTCACTGACCATGTTTCTGAATAAATGTCTTAAGGGCATTTCTAGTCTACACAAACTCATACTTCATCTAAATTTTATTCTGATTCATTGGAAATTGAAACCGACTCATCCCATCCTTCCCCTGGCCCCCACCTCCCTGTTTTCGGTCCCTAAGCAAATTGAACATTTTGTTCTGTCAAATATTCTGGTGCAATAAGTAGACTTTATTATCCCCCCTTATAAGAATACACATCTCAGAATATTCCACATCTGCTAATGTAATGGTATGCATTCCTGGAAGGAATGGCATACTTTCCTGGTGGTGCTGGTTCACAGCTTCCCAGATAGTTCCTACCGATAAGAAAGAACAACATTTGTTTGCCCCTGTAACAAGATTATCACTGAACTCTCAGGTAAGACATCTTGCAGTACCTCTTCCATTACTCTTTAGTGGATTTAATAATGCTCTAAAATAGCTTTTGTGCAGTACTACCGAGTAAGCCTCTTTCCTCATGACCATAATGGCAACATCCCACGGCCTCACTGGCAGATGGCAGGTGAGTGAAACACTTCTAGGCTCCTTTTTGATGGGTATTGAACCAAAGGTTTTCCTGTGACAGGTCACCCTCTTGCAAAATCTTCCCTCTATCTTCCTCAATCTCATCCCAGGAGGTTGTGAGATCATTACCACCAGGGCTTGGGGGAAGGGTGTACAGATAGACAAAGGCCACCCTGGATACTGACAAGTGATTTCTTTCTTTGTGTTACATACACTGATACTGTAAAGTGCTCTGAGCTCTGTGTGACATGATGATGTTGAACAAAAAGGCTGAGATTTTTTTTTCTTTTTTTTTGCAGTGCTGGGGATTGAACCCAGAGCCTTATGCTTTTGAGGTAAGCACTCTACCAACTGAGCTACATCCCCAGCCCCAAATTCTCAGGTTTTAATTCCACCATAAGTGTCAAATTTCCTTTGAGAGTTGTTAGTGGAACAAATATGAACTACTTCATTGATGAGAAACAATGTGTTCTTTTTTTAAAACCTGCACTTTTATTTCAATAACACCACCTGGCAATCTATCCTAAGGAAATACCAGTAATATAAAATATCCGAGCAATTTCACAAATAAAAATGTTTGGAATAACAATATCAGAAAGTGGAAAAACATAAGAAATTGTTTGGAGAATTATAGTAGATAATTACAATGATACATTATTGAGCCTAAAGAGAAAAATAAATGTGAATATTAGCCACACAAAGAAGTATATAAAAAAAATTGGAAGTAAAGTAACATATTTACTTTATCTTATTGTACAAAGAAAATCTATATAGGTGCATAAAAATTAAGAGACCACAAAGAAATTTAGATTGTTTCTAAGCACAGATTTGGTGCTTTTTTCTTCTGAAAAACTTTCAGTTTAGGGCTGGGGAGATAGCTCAGCTGGTAGAGTGCTTGCCTTGCAAGCACAAGGCCCTGAGTTCAATCCCCAGTACCGCAAAAAAAAAAAAAAAAAAAAAAAACAACTTTCAGCTTAAATTATCATCAAACAACTTTGCAATGTTAACTATAAAACATTAATAATTCCTTTTACCTTTGCAATCTATCATAGAGCAAAAATGTAAATTTCTTTATGGTCTTTCAATTTTTATGCACCTATGTAGATTTATTTTGATTACATGATAAAATAAACTAAATATGTTGCTTTATTTCCTGTTATTTTCTATATACTTTTGTGCGTGGCTAATATTTACATTTATTTTTCTACTTAGACTGAATACTATATCATTATAATCACCTGCTATCATTCTCTGAACACATTTTTATTTTTTCCCACTTCTGGATATTGTTATTCCCAGCTGGAACAACCCTCTGAAAAGTATGCATGTCATAGTCAGACATAAACTCACATAATTATATGATACCATTTCAAAATAAGTTGATCCATAAATACAGAATGCAGATTGGTGATGCGATGGCTAGAGATAGGGGAACTTGAGAAGAAATTGCTTAATAATAGGTATAGGATTGTATTTTGGAGTGACAGAAACACTTTGGAAGTAAATTAAGAGTCATGGTTGCACAATACTGTGAAAGTACTAAATCTACTGAATTGTTCATTTTAGAATGGTTAATTTTCCGTGATATGTCATTCACATCATTATCTGTTTAAAAAAAAGTTTAATGACCCTGACTTGGATCCCAAACTAGAGGAGCTGACTGTGTGCAACAGGTTCTGGCAAGGGTCTATATTTTATCAAGTGTCCCATGTAAGTATAATGCTTGTTCAAAATTACATCATGGAGAACTTAACAACCAGCTCTGCCTATTTGCAATGTTAGCAAAGAAGCTCCATATAAAATCAGTGTTATGATAGTGAGCTTCTATTTGTGAAATTTAAATCATGAAAACCTGACTGGTAGGCACAAAAAGAAATGAATTTCAATGTCATCTCATCAGTAGCCTCATCATATTGAGGATGAACTTCAATGGTTAGGGCATCCCAGGGAGGGTGTGGTGTTAACTCATGGTAGACCTTATTTGAGCATCCCACAGTCAAGCAGGAGCATGATCTGCATCTTTTATTTTCTTCTAGCACCTCTGTATAGGCATCCTTAGAAATATGGACCTACCTACCTTCCTTAAGGAGAGGATATTATTCTAATCATAATACAGATATCAGATAAAGTACAGGTTGAGTACCCCTTGTCTGAAATGCTTGGAACCAGAAGTATTTCTGATTTTGGAGTTTTTCCAGATTGTTTACTGTTTGGGTTTTGTTTGTTTGTTTTTTTGGAACCAGGGATTGAACCCAGGGGCACTTAACGACTGAGTCACATCTGCAACCCTTCTTATTTTTTGAGACAGGGTCTTGCTAAGTTGCTGGGGGCATCCCTAAGTTGCTGAGGCTGACCTTGAACTTGTGATCCTCTTATCTCAGCCTCCCAAGTTGCTGGGATTACAGTGCCACCACGCCTGGTTTACCAATTTTTCAGATTTTGGAATATTTGTGTAGATAGTACCATTTGAATATCCCTGATCCTCAAGTCCCAAATCTGAAAAGCTCTAACATCTGAAAATTTCTGAGTGTCCTGTTGGATTAGGGGTGCTTAACCTGTGTTTTATTGTAAATAACAGATTTACTCTATCTGTCCCTAAAATTTATTATAATTGGATCCCACTTTTACCACTAAAAGAGGATTCAATGAGTAGTAAATATTTTAGGAAATGAATCTTTGATTCATCTGAAGCTTTTCAAAGGTAACTTGTCTTCATAGCCATTGGTGAAAACATAATGTTTTAAAACAATGAAAGAAATACAATTGGGTTGAGGGTCACAATATCGAACAATAAAGGAACATCTATCAATTCAATACAAAAAGTAGTATTCGTAAAATCAAACTGACTTATGATATTCCATGTGAAAGTCTCTGAAATGTTAGGACACAGCAGCCACAGGATAGGAAGTAGGCACAAAAAGCAGAACCCAGAGGAATTCCAGGGCTGACTTACAGAGCTCACATTGACTCATTTATCCTCTGCAAAGGTAAACTGCCAAGAGAAAGCTTTGAGGTTTTACAAAGGTGTTTCAAAGTATACATTCGAACATTTGCACTCTTATATTAACTCAAAGAGTATTCCTGATCCTGAGATTCTTCTCTAGGACATTATGAGTAATAACTTTAGGATCCTCAGTTCTGCAAAATGTCCCTTTTGTGGGAAAAGGTCTTGCCAAGATTTAAACAGTAAGTGTATGCACATTAGGATGAGGTTTTTCACCTTTTGTTCTCAGAAATATGGAAAATAAGGGCGGATCAAATGGGTCTGGTAATACCCCACTTTTCCTTTCAGCGGTTTAATCACACGGGAGGTCTCGCATTTCATCAGGGTGTGAAATGTCTTATATTTCTCCTGGTTTCTTTTTTCTTCTTGCACAATGAATGCAAGTCCAGGAACGTGAATAAGGCCTTTCCCCACCACACACAGGCCCTCTCCCACCCCCTGCCAGCTATCCCTGCTCTGACCTCCGCGGGCCTCCCTGAGGACGGTGCCCCCTTCCTCTACAAGTTCCCGTCCTGCAACCCGCGGAGACCCGCTCCTCTCTGGCCCAGACCTCGGTGGGGGTGCGGCGGCCCGGGAAGGGAACGAACTGTAAAACCATCGCCTCCACCAGGTCACCTCCAGCGCCTCCCATCACCTCCACCGCCGCAGAGACGCGGGGTCAAGGCAGCCCCATCGCACAAGCGCCTTCCCAACGCGCCGCCCCGAGACCCCCATTTCTATGCACCCTGGAAAGGGTGATTAATTTAAAGTGAGTGGAGTCTGTTTCTTTAAGACAAGCTCATAAATCGTGAAAGATCACCACTTCTTTTCAAAAGCCTCTCCACGGTCCGAGTCTCCCTTCTGGGTCAGTAAAGTCATTGAAGCTTTAACGGCATGCCATGGCAGATTACACGATACAGCTGTCCCAGCACCGTGAAAATTAAGTTATGCCCCGTGTCAGCAAGGGGGTTTTCCCCTTTCTTTTCCCTCCCCTCCCCCACCCCGTCTCTTTTTTTCTCCATTCCTTCCCACCCCTACTCCTCTCCCTAGGCTCGCTCTTGCTTTCTCACTCCCTCTCTCCCTCTCCCTCACCTCATTCCTACTCTGTGCCTCTCCAAAACCCCCTGTGCCCTTTCACTTTCCCGCTGGGAAGTGCACATCCCAAGAGAGGCAGAAGTTGGCCCACAGGCGGCTGTGCTTTGAGCCTCAGCTATTGATACTCAGTAAATGGAGATGATGGGCTTCTCTTTCAGAGAAGAACTAGCAAAATGGTGCCTTTTGTTCTCACCCCCCCCACACACACACATACACACACATCCTTTGCTTCCTTCTTTCCCTCTTCTTCCTCCTCCTCCTCCCAGCCCTCCCTTCTAGAACTGAGTTGAACCCTCAACATTCCAAAGTGATGCAGCAGCCCAGAATGCGAGGTGCATCCTCTCTGAGTGTGCAAATGCCCCCTTCCATTCTGCCTTCCTCTCCCAACTCACCCCTTTCCCCTGAACAGTCCAGGATGCTTGGTGACCACCTGCCCCCATTCAAGATCAGGATGATCAAGCCTTAGTTAAACATTAGCATGGCTGTAGCTGCATCTCGTCTCTCTGGGAGGAAGGGATGAAGAGGGTTCCCTTCAAACTAGGAGAGCTTCAGTACCCCTCCCTGTGCTCCCTTCCATGCCTGAATGTGATCCATATATACCTAACCTCTTAATAACTCTGGGGGTCCTTCAACACAGAGTAAAAATTCAGAGAGGTAGAGGTAGGGAGAGAGAGAGAGAGAGAGAGAATGAACATAAGCAAGAGAGAGACATAGAGAATTAAACCCTCGACATCATTCAAATATAGTCTTCCCTCTTTAAAAAATTAAAAGGCAATCTAAATAAAGAAATGCACGTGTCTCTTTTCATACACTTGGCATCTGCTCAGAACATGGGAGAAATGTTTGCAACATAAAAAATTATACTTTTCTATCTTGCTTCTCCAAGGAGGTGAAGGGGAAGTTTCAGTTGGTGATTTTGCAAGAGACTCTGAATGGCATTTCCAGTGGCATCCAGGAATTAAAAGATGCCACAATGTAAAGTTGAGAGCAATTGTCAACCTGGATGGAATAATGACTTTACCACTGAGAAAACAAAGGTTTCCTAGAGACTAACTCAACTGGGTGGAAATTTAAGGCAGTAACATTTTAATATGTAAGTATAATATGTTAGATATATGTAGATATATGTAAATACATATATATATGTGTGTGTGTGTATGTATGTATGTATATATATATACATATATATATAAATTCCTGGATCTTCAGCAGGGAAGAGGTAGCTCAGGTGGGACCTAGGTGGTGAGAAGAGCAGTCAGAGAGGGCCTCTGACATGAGGGAAGTCCTGAACTATTGGAAATGGCAATGGACTCAGCCAACCATGGACCCAACCTCTATAACCATGACTCAAAATAAATGTTTCTTCCTCTAAGTTGATCTTATTGGTTAATTTGGTCACAGTGACAAAAACACTGGTGAATACAACAGTCTCCAACACTCCATTGGTCATGGGTTATTTCATGAAGTTAATTTCTTGAGCTGAGCAGGCAAGTAAGCTGGCATAGAATTGGAGGATCTCAGAGCAAATGTGAAGGTGTGTGGCATTGGCTAGAAAAGGAGGGTCCTGTATTGCACACCTCCTTAAAATTGTGCCTTCTTATCCCATGGGTTCCAAGAGAGGGGCACACTCTATAATTTAGAGGTTCAGTGAGAAGGAGGCCTTTGCCCATGATTTCTGCCTAGTGAGTCATGAAAGCAGAGTTTTAATTCAGGAAAATTTCTTCCCACTTTAACCAGATTATGTAACTGAATTGTCTAGCTCCCAATTTGTATCTTGCCTCTTCATCCTTAACTTTTACTACCCTTCTGATTACCATTTGAGGACTAGAGAAACCAAATATGATTAATTGTCCCCTGGTATCTGCAGGAGATTGGTTCCAAGACCTCTGGTGGGTATCAAGTCCCTGCAGATGCTCAAGTGCTTTACATAAAATGACAGCGTATTTGCATATAACATAAGCACATCCTCCTATATACTTTAAATCATACCTAGGTTACTTATAATATCTAATACAATGTAAATTTTATACAAATTGTTGTTTGTTTTGTTTAGGGAATGATCACAAGAAAAAAAGTTTATTTGTTCAGTACAGACATATTTTTAAAAATATTTTCTATTTTGGGTTGATTGAATCCATAATTCAAAAGTATTAATCCATCAAATGAATTAATTCTTTGATTAGGTTACAGTTATCATAATCAAATCACTTTACCTCTGAACATTTTTGCATTGTCATGTGAGATTTTTTTGGGAGGACACCTCATATCCAAACCATTACACAAGACAACATGGATTCTAGTAGATCCCCATCAAAGATCCAGTGCCTCTACTAGCAACCAGGATGGAAAGTTTTCACAGGAAAGGAGACCAGAGAGACAGGACAAAGCCTTGATTGAGTCAGCTGTGACCCTATAGGCATCTTGACCTTCCAGTGACTTTTGGAGGCCTGGAGTTCATCCTGAGCAGATTTTTGTGAGCTCTTCTCATAATAAAAACCTAAGATGTCAAGGCTTGATATTGTGTTTAGAGATACCCTCTTTACTCACTTGCTTTTATTCTTCTCCCTATGTTGTTGCTTTTACCTAGAAAATATCAAGGTATCATATTCCTAAGCATGGTATTTTTCATACAATGTATGCAAACTCCAAACATCAATAAATGCAAAAATATCATAAACATTTAAAAATCTAGTGTAAATTTATGTAAGATTTAGGAGGATGGCTCTGGAAGACATCTAACTATAAATGCCACAAATAAAAAATAGCAGGGCTCCTTCTTACAGGTAGAGCCTTGATCACATTTTGGAAGTTATAGAGCAAGATCTGGAGGCATATGTGCTTGTCGGATAGATTCTGAATGAATGCAATGCCATCTACCCACTACTAAACCCAATCTCCTCGTGCTTATGAGTTTTGTTCCTAAGATCCTGTTTTGCGTGCATAGGGTACAACTTAAAATATTACATAATGTTATAAAGTGAATTTAGAATATAGCATACAATCTCTGTTCTCTTGCAAGTACTACTAAAAGAAAAGGAAAATAATTTTGCAGAGTAAATGACAGTTATAATAAAATTTCATAATTCTTGCCATTTATAAGAAAGTAAAATCAAAGGCAAGTTATATCATAAAAATGTTTGTTTGATGACAATGAAAACAATAAGTTTAGACATTAGTCATTTCCATTCATTTATCCTCTGCATAAATATTTCAAGCTTATTACAAAATAAACTATCATAATCTCAGTATTCTATTTTTGTTACTCCAAACTGAAAGGCTTAAATTTATTTTATTTTAATAAATTTTAATCAAATTTATTTTCAATAAGTCCTGTTTTCATATTTATTGCTGATCCTTAGAGACAAAGGATAGCATTTTGTCACTAAAATAGACCAACAGTTACAGGAAGACTGGCTTATAAAGAACATTCTTATCCTGATTTTGTTCAAATGCTAGTGCTGATATAATTTGATTAAAGTAGCTGTGAAATATGCTGGGTATGTGAGAGGTAAGACGATGGAAGGGGTTTGAGAAATCCTAATCTTGTGGCTCTCAAGACTGCAAGAGTTGGACCCCATCTGGTGTAAATGGATTAAAAATCTTTTCCCATTTCAAAGGTTTGATCTCAACAAAGGCTTGATTTGATGAAATCAAAGTGGCAGCCTGGATTTGAAAACTATTTAGAGTGGAACTTCCTGAAGTTTACATGTAAGGGAAGAATTGGCAGAGATATGAATGTGGGGTGACCATGTATTTATATGTGTGTTTCACTGGAAGTCTGTTTGCAAAGAAATAAAGAATGGCTGGAAAAACAAAGAAAGAAAAAAATAAAGTGAGGTTAAGTATCAGGTTACTTGTCTAATAGAATAGGATGCTTTTATAATTCTTAACTTGGAAGATAAAAAAAGTACATCTGCTTTTAAAGAATAGGGTCTTCTGCAAAAGCCATTGTCCACGTTATCTTCCCTTCCTCTTCCTTATTGCATCCCCAATACATACTCCCAGAGTCTTCCCTTTAATTCCATGCTATCATTACAAACAAGTACTCCAAATGGACACCAGAGAGAGAAAAAATTAGAAAAACAAATGTGTGCTGCATTGGTAGATGATAGGTAGAAGGTTGAGAGTGAAGATGATAGGTAGAAGGTTGTGCTCTTTAAAGCCTATATTCTTAAGGGTTGCATGCTGTTTTCTTTAGAAAGGAATTCATCTTCCTACCTTGCTGGGGTCTTTACTTGCCTCACTGGTAATTTGTACTTATCTCACTGATAATTTTCTGTTGTCTATGGGATGATCCAGGAATAGTTGAGGATTATCTCCCATTCTTCAACCTACCACTTCCATGGTCAACAGGAACTCTGAGAAATTCTGCTTTTGCCATTAGGCAAAGTCCATGCAGCGTTTGGAACAGAAAAGATACTGGGGGCAAGTCTGGTTCAACTTCTTGCATAAATTCAGGGAGGATGCTAGTAACTAGAAATATGGCAGTGGAGGATATGATACCTGACAAAAGACAAAGCAGTGGCCCAAATTAGCTATGCCTCTTGTAGTTAGCAAATCAAGTGTAGCGGTCATTAAACAGGATTCTTATAAATGTGTAAGAAATCCCCAAGATATAAAACAAGTACGTCTTCAAATTTTAAAAACTGTCTTAGACTTTAAATTCATACTCAGTTCTGCTTTCATCTTGAATATAAAGGTATCACCAAAAGCATGATGCCTTCTACAAAGAGGCAATTTAAACTCCACAACAAGCTTTCCTCTTAGCTGCACTTGTAAGATACTGAACTCTTCACTTTCCCTATTTTTTTCCTCCTTTAGTAATCTTATCACCAGGATAGGGAAATACATCTTGTGTATAGCAAATAGATTTTGAATTCCCTCCAAGAAGATACACTAAGGTACTGACTTAGTTTTCTATTGCTGCTATGACAAATTACCATAAATCAAGTGACTTGCAATGATAAAAACATCTCATCTCATAGTTCCGGAGGTCAGAAATGCAAAATGAATCTCACGGGGCCAAAAGCAAGTTTCTTCATAACAAGCATAGAGCATAATTTATTTCTTTTGTCTTTTCCAGCAATTACAAACTGCAGGTAATCCTTGGTTTGTGGTTCCCTTCCATTCTTAAAGCCAGCAATTATACTACCCCAACTTCTTCCAAATCTACTTCTCTGACTCTCCTACTTCCCTCTTTCACAAATAAAGACCTTTTCTTTTACATTGAACCCATCTAAATAATTCAAGATAATCTCCCCCATCTCAATATTTTAACTTAAGCACATTTACAAATTCTCTTCTGCCATGTAAGTCACTGGTTCTGGGAAGTAAGATATGGATATCTTTGCGGGGGAAGTAAGAAGCATTATTCTGCCTACAAAAAGTATGTAAAGCAAAACACACAACCTGGAAAAAGCACTGCTCTATCAGTTTTTAGTATGATAAATTTATTCTTTATCTTGTTCTCTAAATTTATTTGGTCCTATTACCTACCTTCTTTCAATTGAAGAAAAGTAGGGATGTCTAACTTTTGAGACTGGTTAGTGAATATCCAAGTAGCTTCAAAACACTGTTGTGGCCTTCAAGGGTTTAATATGGACATCTGTGATTAGAAATAAGTCAACTAAAGAAGTTATCCATGCATTACTTCCAATCTTGGTCAATAAGGACAGCATGAATAACTAACTCTACTTGATAACTCTTTATGCAGATAACCAGAAAAAGGAGAATGCCAATGCCAGGAAGCC
Organism: Sciurus carolinensis; assembly: GCF_902686445.1. Classification (NCBI taxonomy): domain Eukaryota; kingdom Metazoa; phylum Chordata; class Mammalia; order Rodentia; family Sciuridae; genus Sciurus; species Sciurus carolinensis. The sequence goes on from NC_062226.1 coordinate 87,180,723, forward strand.
AATTGGTTATTTCAGATATTTGACTCTGGCTCATCCAATTCCATTTCAAATGTGAAAAATCAGACTTCAGAAGTTTAATGGATGAGTTGGACTTCCAGAATAGTAGAATGGGAAACTTTTTAAATGTGCTCCTCCATAAAAGCAACAAAAACATTAAAAAAAAAATCCAAGTCAAAATTTTCATAACTCTGGAAATTAACTAAAAACTTCAACAACCTAAAGAGTATACATATATTCAAGAAAAACTGCCAAACATTTTGAAGAACAACAGGATTCGTGGCTTTTTCAACTCACTCTGCACACATTCCTTTCTCCCCAACTCCAGAGTAGGCTTGAAAGCCAGCAGCAGATCCTGAGAGAGAAGGCCAAGTTTGGAGTCTAACCCTAGTGCATTGTCACTAGTTGATCTGTCTTGTAACTTCTTGGAAAAGCCACTTTTACAAGGCTATGTCATTATTTGACCTGTATCTTAAACCACAGGAAAAATCCTAGCCCCAAGGCATTTGTCGAAAACAAAAAAGAGGTAATTATTTAACATCACAGATCCCCAAGGCTTCTGTATCAGAGAGAACAAGAGACTTGCCACAACTCAAAAGGAAGATCTGTAGAATGAAAAGTCATAGAGGGCTTCGAAAAACTCTGACATATTTCTGGAGATTTACAAGATTTTGTAAATGTGCAGGGCCATGTTCACCCCATATTCTCATCTTTGGCTGACCTTGCAGCTCTGAACAAACAGAAAGCGAAAACCAAGGTGGAGTTGTAAAATGTTGGAGTACTGAGTTTGTACCCAAACATGTACTTAGACCTCCTTGGCAAAGGATGAAAGACTCCTTGATCTCTCTCATGGATTGACCATTATGCTTAACAGAGAGACTTTGATGACTGCACATTATGGGAAATACAGATTTTACAGGATTTATTCAAAAAAGTAAATGAAAAATCAGTGACAATAACGACAAAGTAAGAAAAACAAACTGTGGGTTGGGATGAGAGTAATCTTATTTTTAGAATTGTCACATTATAGTACATAAAATGTTCACTTTTCAACAGAAAGTTATAAGACATGCAAAAATAGGAACAAATCATTCCATATTGGGATGGAGGGAAGAAAATAGAATATCTGAAAGACCCAGGTATTTGTCTTACTAAACAAAGACTTCAGATCAGCTATTATAAATATGTTCAAAGAACTAAAGGAGACTATTTTTAAAGTTAGAGGAATATCAGAAAAAAATGACAAACAAAATAAGGAATATAAAAAAAAGAAATGGGAATTATTTCAAAAAGAACCAATTACGAATCTTTGAAAAATATAGTAATAGAAATGGAAAGTGTACTAGAAGAAGTGACATAAAATATAAACTGGAAGAAGGTAGATTGGGGAACTTGAATTGAGATTATTCAGTTTAATGAATACAAAGAATAAAAAGAATTAGTAAAAACGAACAATTGCATAAACTCCTAACACATCATCAAACATACTGGTATATGCATAATAGGAGTACCAGAAGGAAAGTTAGAATAAGGAAGATAGAATATCTGAAGAACTAATAGCCAAAAACTAAAATCTGATGGGAAAAAAAGATAATTTTTTTAAAAACTCACATGTCCAAGTAAGATTTATCCCAGGATGAAAGATTATTTAACATCTGAAAACCAATTATATTGACAGAACAAAGAACAGAAACCACATCACAATAGATGCAGTAAAAGCATTTGACAAAATCCATCAGCCTTTCAGGATAAAAGCACTCAACAAACTAGGAACAGAAGAGAATTCTCTCAACTAATAGAGGCCAACTCTGAAAAACCCAGAGCTTGCATTCGACTTAACTTTTATATTCTGAATGTTTTCCCCTAAGATCGGGAACAGAACAAGAATGTCTGTTTTTGCCACTTCAAGTCAACATTGTTTGGAGGTTATAACTAGGGTATTTAGGTAAGAAAAATAAGTGAAAGTCATCCAGATTGAAAAGGAAGTAGTAAAACTATTTCTATTGACAACTGACATAATCCAAAGTGTAGAAAATCCTAAAGAATCCACAAAAAGAGTATTAGATGTAATAAACAAGTTCAATGAAGTTCCAAAAATCAAGATCATTGCAAAATAACTAATGAATATTTCAAAAATAAAATTAAGAAAACAATTCAGGAGCCAAGAGTATATAGCTCAGTTGTATAGAATGTACTTTGCATATGTAAGGCCCTGGGCCCAGTTCCTAGTACACACACACACACACACACACACACACACATACCATGGAGAAAATGAAAGGGAAGGGGAAGGAAGAGAAGGAGGAGGAAGGAAGGAAATAAAAGAAGAAAAAAGAAAACAACTCAATTTAGAATAGCAATTAAAATAAATTAAAGATCTAAGAATATGAAAACACACACATGTTCATGAATCAGAAGAACTTACTAAGTTAAATTAGGAACATACCTCAAATTAATCTTCTGATTCATGCCAACCCTATCAAAATACCAACTGACTTGTATATGTGTGTGCCAAAATTGAGTTGATTTTAAATTTCTGTGGAAATACTAGGAATCCAGAGTTTTAAATAAGTAATAAAAAAAGAGTTTTTAATAAGTAACAAAGTCAGGGAGGGACTCACACTGAACATCACGGGATCTTCTAGATCATGTCACTGGGGAAAATATGAGATACTACTTCATAACGACTTGGATGATTAAAATTAAAAAGGTAGGAAATAACAAGTGACAGTGAGGATGAAATGGTATTCATCATAGAACACTGGTAAGGGAGGTTAAGTGATGTGTGTGCATTGAAAACAAGTTGACAGTTTCCTAAAAAAGTGAGTCATAGCGTTTCAATTTCAGCCAGTATTTCCACTCCATTTCTTACCCAAAGATGAAAATACATGTTCATGCAAAAACTCGTATACAAATATTTATAGTAGCATCTTTCATAATAGCCAAAAGTGGAAACAACAAAAATACACATCAACTGATGAATGGATAAACAAAATATGTATATAATGGAATACTATTTGCGATAAACAGGAGTGAAATATTGATACATGGATGAAATATTGATAAATGGAATACTATTTGTTGATAAACGGGAGTGAAATATTGATTCTTCGTAAGTGAAAGAAGCTAGTCACAGAAGGCCAGATATGGCATGATTCCCTTGATGCGAAATGTTTGTAATGTGCAAATCTATAAAGACAAAATATAGATTAGTGTTACCTTAGGTCTAGAGAGGCAGGGAGTTTGAGGTGACTGGGGAATGACAGCTACAGGGAAATGAATTCCTTTTGGGGGCAATTAAAAATGTTCTAAAACGGGAGAGTAGGGCTGGGGAGATAGCTCAGTTGGTTGAGTGCCTGGGTTTGATGCCCAGCACCGCAAAAAAAAAAAAAAAAAAAAAAAACGGGAGAGAAGTAGTTGTTGTGCATGTCTATGTCTATGCTAAAAATCACTGAATTGTGCACTTTAAATGGGTGAGTTCATTGTATGTGAACTATATCTCAATAAGGTTGCTTTATTGAGATATAAATACATTATATATTATAAATATATATTATGTTTCACATATACATATATATGTAATTTATTTATTAGAAAATATGTATATTGGGGAAAATAACAGCCAAAAGAAGGTTGTCAGTTTGAGTATCAGCTCAATAGCCAATCTAACCCAAGATTTTAGGTCAATCACTTTTCTTTTCTTAGCCTATATTCTCAGCTGGAGTTGATACTTCAGAGATGCCATTCTCAAAGTGTGAACTTCAGGCCATTTTCCGGGCCTTACAGAGTTGCTATAAAATCCAGTGAGGTGATATAGATGGAACCAGGGTTCAGATGGACAGATAGAAACCAGGAAGTGTTTTGGTGTAACTTAATCTGTAGAGTATCATGGTTAAGTACATGGACTCTAGGACCACGCAGTCTGTCCAAATTCAGCTACAGCACTGGCTTGCTGTGTGACCAGAATAAGTGACTTCACCTTCATGTGTGTGGTCTCTTCTATAAAATTGGATCATAGAATTGCTGTCTTCTTAGGGCATTTTGCAAATAATATGATTTGATTAAACACATTAAAAACTTTTTTTTAAAAAGTGGACTATGGGATCAAAATGAACTTTTTGAGAGTATATGTGCAAATTCTGGATTTACAAAAATGAAAATGAGGAGGAAAGAAGGAGGGAGTAGAAAGAGGTAAAAAGAAAGAAAGAAAAAGTGAGAGGGGGAAAGGATAAAGAAGGGAAAGGAAAAGAACTATTTCCCAGGTAGAATGCAGAAATGACAAATTTTGGAGATACTGAGTCAGAAAGTTCTTACATCAAATTGCCATTATTGGAGATGATTTAACAAATTATATGAGGCCATTTATGTTGGTGAGGACTAGCCTCAGAAACCTGGGTACCATTTATTAATCAGCTATAGACATTTTGAGAGGAGAAGGATATGACTTTGTTCATATTCCGGATTATTCCATTTTATAACACTGTTATGCATGATGGTGGAAAATATAATAAGGACATAGTCAAATACAGTTTTTTTCTATAGTGTTATCTAAAATGTCTTATGTGACTTTGAAAACGTGATTTCTGAAAAAATCTTGAGCTTACAAAGAGCTCATTTACTCACTGGAACTTTCTAAGCATCTCGATGAGCTCCCAAAGTTGGGGATGCTTTGGACTTAAGGGGCACAAAGGCAAATATTCAAAATGAAGGTGTTTGGCTCATTTCCCAGGAGAATAAACTAACCAAGGCCAATGTAATGTTTTCCCCTGTTGTTTGAAAATTGAACATAATGGAATGAATAAATACATTTTTATTGTTCCCTCAGAAATTTATATTTTCATATTTAACAGGTTCTTTGAGAATTCTATTTGGTTTCTCACATTTCAAGGTCTGAGCCAAAACGTTCAGCAAGTGGGTTTTCAACAAAAAGGTCTTTGTTGTGGAGGATGCCACAGCCTGACAAATGCAGCTCCAGCAGATACTTGGGATAGGTAATGTGCTGTGGAATTCAGGAGGATTGGAGACACAGAGAAATCTAGAGGGAAAGATTTGGAGTTGTTACTTAAGAGATGCCATTTTCAAAGTTTGACCTTCAAACTACTGTATTCCAGACTCTGGGGGTGGTCTTCATAAGTTCTGTAGGTCATTCCATGTAAGTTTGAGAATCACTACCTCAGAGAAGAAAAAAACAGACCAGGCCATATGTTATTAAATGCACAAGTGACATAGTGAAAATGGAGTTTGGGAAAGGTTTTCAAGTCGGACAGGTGGGTTAGCAAAAAGAAAAAGTGGAGGAAATTGCAAGAATCTAGATTTAACAAACTGGATAGGGCAATGACTAGAGAGAGAAACCCTAAACCTAACCCTAACCCTGACTGTACATGAGCCACAGTGAAACAACCAGCTTCTCAACTGTGGCAGGGACATGTTTTGTGCCACATACACGTGTGTACATGCATGCACACATTTGGTGAAAGACAAATCTTCTTTATTCTTCTGTTTTAAATTTCATGCATGATTTTGTTTTTATTTGAAAGGAATACTCTCATGTCACCTTATAATTTCAGTTAATGCTTTAAATTTTTAATGGACTATGTTTTTTGGTACCCAAGATAAATTGGGAAGATAGTATAAAGGGTTCCCAGATACCCTCTACCCTCTCATTCAATTTTTGCTATTACTTATTTTTTGTTGTTATTTGGGAGTGAACACAGAGGCACTTTACCACTGCACAACATCCTAGTTCTTTTTTGTCGTTGTTGTTTTCATTTTTTATTTTAAGATAGGCACTTGCTAAGTTGCCTTTAAGAGTTTCTTAGAATTTCCTTGTTTTTGATGATTTTCCTTGTTTTTGAGAAGAATTTGATGCTTTATTTTGTGATGTGACCCAAAAGAAAGGTATAACAACAAATATTTCCTGAGAATTTCACAACTTATGATCCTCCTGCCTCAGTCTCCTGAATTGCTGGGATTACAAACATGTGCTACTACACCAGGCAACATCTCATGTTTGTATGGTGTATTAGATGCAATCAATGAACCAATATGGATATGCTATTACTAACTAAAGTTTTTTCAGATTTACTTACTCTTCATGTGTGTGTAAGTGCACATGTGCATGTGTACTCCAGGATCCCATCCAGGATATCTTAACACTTACTTGTCATTTCTCTTTAGCCTTATCGTGCCTTTAAGAGTTTCTTAGAATTTCCTTGTTTTTGATGATTTTCCTTGTTTTTGAGAAGAATTTGATGCTTTATTTTGTGATGTGACCCAAAAGAAAGGTATAACAACAAATATTTCCTGAGAATTTCACATGTAGCATCACTGACCATTCACAGTGCTTTCTGACTCCTTTGCATTACTATTTTTGTGATTTCATTGGTGGAGAAACTGAGGCTTTAAAAAAAAATCTCCCATAACACTTCTGACAATCAATTGCAGAAACTGAGTTGGGAAATGATGCTGAAGACAGAGATGTGTATATTTTAAATCCACAGATAAATTTCTGTATTTGGCTGCACCACTTTTCCCTGTGTCTTCCATCTATCCCTACCACCTGGGAGGGCAATTTAAGTTTTTCTGAAATGTACTTACACCTTGGTAATTTATTAGACCGTGTGATTGTCTGTCACATTCCAGTAGAGGCTGCTTCTCACCTCTCCAAGTAGGTCATTGAGAACATAGGTCACAACATTATGTCACTTCAGAGACCTGGGAAAATGGTCTTGGTGTCACATACTACAGAGGCGCGCCTCAACTGCCTTCAATCCAGCCCCGCGTTGAGCAGTCACAGTTAAGCCAAATGTCTGACCATTTTTTCATCAGTGAGCAGATAATAATTCAAAGGCCTGGGCCAAAGCAACCTCTCTGAATAGGTCTTATGAAATCATTTCTCTTTGCAAATCCATAAAAATCAACTGGGACTCCTTATCAATAGGCAGGCTTAAATGGAGAGCAGAAGTCGCTGGATTATGATGTGCTCGTTTTAATGAAATTCCTCTCCTGCTGAGATGCTCCCTGCAGATTTTCCATATTTCAGCCTGGGAAAGGTTTGATGCTTTCCTGCTGGTGCCAAGAGTTAATTGAAAACATTTCAGGATAAATTCGGCTCAGAGGCCAATGCTTCCAGTCCATCATTATTCTTAGCAATAATAGAAGAGTAATACAATTATTAATAGGCATGTTGTATCCTCTTAAAGTGGTGGTGAGTTTAGGAACCGTGTCGTCATTCTTTCTAAAACTCCACACAAAACCCTGAAATATGAGACTGGGAACTTAGAAGAAAAACAAGCTTTTGCTGCTAAATTATACAGTTTGTCTCTTCCTGTTTGTAGTGGATGCATGGTAGTAGATGATTGCTGTTTTTCCCCTAAAGTTCTATTTTCAAATCTAGCATTGGGTTTTGAGAAGTACACACTTTTGGATATTAAAAGAAAATGTCTATAAACATTGGCAAAACAATTCATACCATTATAGTTGTGTTAGGTTTTAACATGTACTTGCTGGGAGAACTATTTTGACATCATCTATTAACATGAAATTAGTTTTTAATGAAAACTACAATCTATATTGCCCTCTGTATATGATTTGACTGTCTTCTAAACTTTATTGAATAACTACTAATATTTAGTAGTTGTTATAAACAAGAATTCTAATTTTTATTTTCTTTGCTTTTCAATGTGGCTTGGAATGTTAATTCTTTTATTAACACCTTTCCATTGTGTTCAAAAACCTGTGATCAAATCTTCTCTTGAAACTTAATCTCTCTGGAGTCCTTGAAGAAAGGTTAGGATCTGAGCAAATCAGCAACACATCTCTGACCTGGATGCTGCCTGCTGAAGGGAGCAATTAACATCATCCAACCTTCAATCTTTCCTAGGATTTCAAATCTTCTAGCCAGGATCCACAGACAGAACATGTATGAAGAAATGGGTAAGTGTTATTTTTTCAGAGCAATAGTATAGCTTTCAATCTCTAAAATGACATTTAAATCACTTGATCAATGTATCTCTTTTTGCTCTCTAAAAATACTTTGGAGTTTTATACATGTATATGTAAATTTTAGATGTGTGTTTTTAATATCACTACATACTCATTTTCTACATAGGAAAGACTGAGACACAATTGGATAAGATAGTGAGTGGCAGGAACGGCTGGGATTCTCTGCCCTTGGCTTCCTACCTAGAGTGGAATCTCAGTGAAGGCAGGGATCCATTTAACCACTGTGTGTGTTTGTGGTTTTTTCCTCCTGTATTTAGGAAGGTTCTGAACATTTATTGAATAAATTCTCTAAATGAATGAATTTTCTGTCTCTTTTAGACTCTTGCCTTTCCTTGGGGATATAAATCCAATTAGAAGTAATTTTCTCCTTCATTAAACTATAATGGTGTGGTTTTGTGGCGTTCTCTAATAAGATCATTTAAACTTTAGATACATAATGAGTACTTTGGGAATGTGCCCTCAGATGTTAGTAGGGAGATTACTACTTCCATATTGGGATTTCAGTATTCTCCATAGAACTATGCTGCTATGGTTTGAACATGTCCCCCCAAATTTATGTATTAGAAACTGAATCTCCAATGCAACAGTGTTGAGGTAAAACTTTTAAGAGGTGATTATATCATAAGGGCTCTACCTTCATGAATGGATTGATACTATAACTGTGGGAGTGGGTTAGTTATCATAGAAATGGGTTCCTGACAAAAGGATGAGTTTGGTCCCTTGCCATTCTTTCCCTCTCATGAACTATCTCTTGCTCTTCCACCTTCCACCATGGAATGATATAGCACAAACGTCCTCACCACATCCCTCGATCTTGGATTTCTTGGCCACCAGAACTGTAAGAAATACATTTCTTTATAAATTATCCAGTCTGTGGTATTCTGTTGCAGCAGCACAAAACATACTAAAATAGACACCAAGTAGACTTTGCATAACATCTCATAATTTCTTCAGCTTGTGTCAGTGTTCCTCAAAGTATGATCAGTAAACTCTCCCAAGGTGCCTGACAAAAACAAGGAAGTTCATGCTTGAGCCCTGGGAGGTTCTGATTCAGTAGATTTAAGAGATTTTCACTGGGGACAAGTTCCCTAGCATTCTTTTTTTTTTTAATTCATTTTTATTGTAAACAAATGGGATACATCTTGTTTCTCTGTTTGTACATGAAGTAGAGTCATACTGTTTTTGTAATCATACATTTACCTAGGGTAATAGTTTTTGATTCATTCTGTTATTTTTTTCTCCCCCCCCCCACCCCTCTTTTCCCTCTATACAGTCTCTCCTTCCTCCATTCTTGCCCCCTCCCATCCCCCATTATGTGTCATCATCCGCTTATCAGCGAGATCATTCGTCCTTTAGTTTTCTGAGATTGGCTTATCTCACTTAGCATGATATTCTCCAATTTCATCCATTTGCCTGCAAATGCCATAATTTTATTATTTTTTATGGCTGTCCCTAGTATTCTTATATATACTAGTGTATGGGAAATATTGGATTCAAGTTTTAACCTCTGTTAAAATAAACATGATCTTAGAAGAAGCTATTGTCATATATAATAAGACATTATGTGATGTTTACTTTAGGAGAAATGAGTTTCCTTTAAAGCAAAACTTAATAAAAGTATACACCAAAAATACTAGAATTCACAACAAAGGGAATTGAATATTTAACCACAACCTTGTTATTCCTCTAAATTCAACTTCTTTTTAAATCTCTTATATTCATTTTCTAGGGCTGCTGTAACAAAGTACCACAAACTTGGTGGCAGAAACAACAGAAATTGCCTCAGGATTCTAGAGACTAGAAATCAAAGATGGAGATTTTAGCAGTTTGTTTCCTTGTGTGGGTTGTGAGGAAGCATCTGCCCCATGCCTGCCCTCCAACTTCCAAAGGTTTGTTGGTCATTCTCAGTGTCCCTTGCTTGTGGGAGTATCACCTACATCTTGGCCTTCATCCTCACACTTGTTCTCCCTGGGTGCCCCTGGGAATTTCACATGGTCAGAAACAGATGAAAGAACCTGGGACTTTCAATTGTCATCTGAAGTCAGGGTCAGTCTTGTGGGACCAACCTCTCAATCTGTGGAAGCTGATGCTACTTCCAGGTAGAATGTCAAAATTCAACTGAATTAGGAGGACTGTTTGCCTGGTGTGTGGAGGGAACCTCCACACATCTGGGGTTACAGAAGGATTTTGTATTATGAGAGGATAGAGAAACCGAGTTCATTGTTCCACTATTCCCAGACAGTGACATCTCAAAATCTCTAGTCCAGGAGCATAAGGACTCAGTGAGCATGCCATCATTTTCACATAGCTCATATAAATATTTTGAATGGCTGGGAGAGATATATTAGAATTGTAGGGATGTCTGAAGCCCCCTGACCCCTCAGCACACCTTATCTCTGCTATTCTTTGCTGTTCAGTGATGATGATGATGGCAATAATAATGATGATATCATCTCTATAGTATGCAGCACAGTTCCTGGCACATATAAGACACAATAAATATTGGTTCAATAAGTAGCTTGATAGGGCAAAGGCCTTACTTAAGAACAAATAGGTTTTCTTCCTGGGAGAAATGTTCTCACTGGTGACATCACAAACAAATTAAAGTGAGGTGGTATGTGTGGAATGTGTTTAGTTGACAAAAGAATCTACTCTCAAAGATCTGGTTTGGCTCTGGAATGTTTTCATATAACCTGAAATGAAAAATGAATGTTTAAAATGACATTCAGCAAGGGAAGTGAAATGTAAGAGTAACTCTGAAGAATCCTTAAACTTATCACTACTGAAAGCTGCTTTTGCTTCCCCTTCCCAATAGACATTGTGTGGATCAGAGATTGAAGAGGAAAGCTGATCTTGAGATGATTTTACTTCTATGACTGGGACAGTATGGTTTGCAGGTCCAGTCATCACAACAGCACCTTCATATTAGTGAATTTTGCATTATACATGAAAAACCTAAGGCAATTAAATTCTAAAGACTAAAGGTTTATTTTGGCTCATAGTTCTGAAGGCTCTGATCCAAATTTGGGTGGTCCCATGGCTTTAGGTCTTTGGCAAGGGCAGCACATCATGGTAGAAGTGCATGTCAGAGAAAACCTCTTAAATCACAATCCAGGAAGCAAAAAGAGAGAGGACAAGAAGCTACAGTCCCACAATCCTCTTCAAAGGCATGTCCTAAAAACCTCTCATTAGGCCCCACCTCCTAAAGGTTCCATTACCTCCCTGAAGCACCACCCTGGGGACTAAATCTTTAACATAGGGACCTTTGGAAGGGATACTCATCCAAATTACATCATCTTCACATTTGAATGGGCTTCTACAGAACATAGGCTACAGTGCTGGGGATGTAATCCAAGGCCTCAGGCATGCTGGACAAGTCCTCTACCAGTGAGCTGCATCCCCAGCAGCACAAGAGGAACATCATAGTATGAACTCATGTGGTCCACATTTTAATACTCTGATAAGTTGGGTAGGGAATCATCATTACTTTCATCAGTGAGAGTAAAAGCTGTCACTTATTGATCATCTGCTCCATATCCCTGCACATCGAGATATAGCTAAGAGCAGTTTGAACTTCCATTCTTGGTTCTACAGGCTCCTGTATTCTAAGAATCTACTAAATTATCAGGGTATCTTTTTTTCTAGTCCCCTCTGAATCTAATTTTCTGATTTCTCTGTACTCTTATTCCCCACTCTGCATCTCAGATCTGCATTTCTCTACTGAGCACTAATGCATAGTAAGACAAAGCTTTTATTGTCTGAGACACTAAGCTCCTCCATTATATACAAAATCAAGAGTAGACAGTGAGGGAAAGTGATGGGTGGCAGACTTTTATTAGAACTTATAGATAATAATGAAGGACACATATGTCAGGATATAGCAAATAATTTAAAGCAAATATTAGATATCCCTCATTATCTGTGAGCCCACCCACTATTTCTGTCACCCAGTTTCTGTCTCTTGCCATGTTGCTACATTCTACATTGCATCGCTCATTCTCTTTTCCTCTCACTTCTTATTTCTCCACCACAACTTATGATTTATTTACCAAATGCACTTGAATCACCATCTTGTGTTTTCCATTCAACCTTTCCATTCTGTAACCTCCCTCCATGTCCCCACCCAGCACCTCATTAAGGTTTTTCCTATGGAGACTGTTTCTTAAGAGAAACTTTGGTTCAAGGTAGTAAAATAAGATGTTTTCTTACTTTCTTTCATATTCTTATAACAATTCTTTAAAGTAAATATGATTTGAATACTTCTATTTTTCTCTCATCCATGAAGAAAATGTATGTTTACTGTTCATTCTAAGTAAAGATGGATTACAAAGAAAAGAATCTCAATAGCAAAACAGAGCAAACAATTTGTGTGATACGACATAAAAGTGGTGAGGATGGTAAAAAAAGGGGTAGCCTTAAGAAAAGTCATTGCTTTCTTTAGGAAGAACATATAGAAACTGATTAACTTGAGATATCAATGGAAAGTAATAGTTTTTTTTTTAATGGGTTAAATTTTAAGATAGCTTTGGGGAAAAGGGAAAAAGTAATTTATAACTTCAAACATTAGAGGAAGGCAAAAGTGCAATAAAACAACAAAAAGAAAACATGATCAATCCAACAAAGATAAATAAAGTAATATTAAAATAAATACACAAGAAAATATGATAAATTTAAAACACAAGGTAAACTGGTAGGAATACATTGAAACAAACCAAGAACCAGTAAATATAAATAGACCTAAATCATTATGAAGAGATAAAAGCTTCAATGGATTAAAAAAATTTACTAATTAACCAACCAATCAAACAAAACTTGTCCTAATAACTATGTGCTGTTTATAAGAAGAGGATGGAAATGAAGAGTTTTAAGAAGCTCTTTACAAGTAATGTTAAAGGGGATTTATGATGAAACAATTTATAAAATAGCATGTATTGTACATTTTTATTTTATTTAAATACTTAGAAAAGATTAAAAGATTATATCTAAATATACATAGATTATCTCTAGGTGTCATTATTATGAATGATTTTTATTCTCTTCTTTTTGACTCACCATATCTTCTAGATGACCAATGTGTGTTATTCTGCAATAAGAAAAAACAAAATGAAAAAAAGTATACACAGTTTTTTAAAAAATAAAATTAAAATAATTAACAAAACAAAAGCGATTGCAATAACATAATTATTACACAAAATAAAAGTTACAGTTCATATTATTAAAAGATACTTTCTGCCACAAAGATAAAATATGTACCTAAATGCTATACCTTCAAAATATAGAAATAAAAGGAGAAATTGATGAACCCATAGTACGGTGGAAGACTTTAATATATTTCTCTAATAAAACAACAAAGATGGAGATATGGGAAAATAAAATAATTAGATGTACATTCTAAGAAATATTTTAAGAAAGAACATTGACAAAATCAGAGATTATACATTCCGTTTTTATGCACTAAAATATGTACAAAATTTTATCATATGGATATTGATAACCACAAATGAAGTAGCTTGAAATTGCAAAAAGGAACTCAACCAAAATGCAATAAAGTGAGAAAATAACAAGCTTAAAATTTGAAAACATAATCTAGATAATCCTGAGGTTAAAGAGCTGATAAAAATAGAAAGTATGTACAGTTTGAAATTAATTACAATAAGATAATTACTCAAATATTTTTCTGAGGGAAAAACTCTCATGTGTTTGTTTGAGTTGTGAATAAGTTATCCACCTTTTAAAACTGAACACCATTTTTACCCAAAAGAATGACTGCAGGACAGCTAAGTTTTTTAGATTTGGAAATGGGCAAAAAGTTTATGTATACATACATAATTGAAGGAAAATAACAATTTATTGCTAATATGAGAAATTTGATATTCATGCAAAAATTAAGAACTTGGAAATCCCAATGATGTACCTTACAGAAATAGAGCAAGAAATTATGAAATTCATCTGGAAGAATAAAAAACCCAGAATAGCTAAAGCAATCCTTGGCAGAAAGAGTGAAGCAGGGGGTATCGCAATACTAGATCTTCAACTCTACTACAAAGCAATAGTAACAAAAACGGCATGGTATTGGTACCAAAATAGAAAGGTGGATCAATGGTACACAATAGAGGACACGGACACAAACCCAAATAAATACAATTTTCTCATACTAGACAAAGGGGCCAAAAATATGCAATGGAGAAAAGATAGCCTCTTCAACAAATGGTGCTGGGAGAATTGGAAATCCATATGCAACAGAATGAAACTAAACCCATATCTCTCACCATGCACGAAACTAAACTCAAAATGGATTAAGGATCTCGGAATCAGACCAGAGATCTTGCATCTTATAGAAGAAAAAGTAGGTCCAGAGCTTCAACATGTCGGCTTAGGACCAGACTTCCTCAACAGGACTCCCATAGCACAAGAAATAAAAGCAAGAATTAATAACTGGGATAGATTCAAACTAAAAAGCTTTCTCTCAGCAAAGGAAACTATCAGCAATGCGAAGAAAGAGCCTACAGAGTGGGAGAACATCTTTGCCAATCATACTTCAGATAGAGCACTAATCTCCAGAATCTATAAAGAACTCAAAAAACTCTACACCAAGAATGCAAATAATCCAATCGACAAATGGGCTAAGGAAATGAATAGACACTTCACAGAAGAAGATCTACAAGCAATCAACAAACATATGGAAAAATGTTCAACATCTCTAGTAATAAGAGAAATGCAAATCAAAACCACCCTAAGATTCCATCTCACCCCAATTAGAATGGTGATTATCAAGAATACAAGCAACAACAGGTGTTGGCGAGGATGTGGTGAAAAAGGTACACTCATACATTGCTGGTGGGGCTGCAAATTAGTGCAGCCACTCTGGAAAGCAGTGTGGAGACTCCTTAGAAAACTTGGAATGGAACCACCATTTGACCCAGCTATCCCACTCCTTGGCCTATACCCAAAGGACTTAAAATCGGCATATTACAGAGATACAGCCACATCAATGTTCATAGCTGCTCAGTTCACAATAGCCAGATTGTGGAACCAACCTAGATGTCCTTCAATTGATGAATGGATAAAGAAACAGTGGTGTATATATATACAATGGAATATTACTCAGCCATAAAGAATGATAAAATTATGGCATCTGCAGGCAAATGGATGAAACTGGAGAATATCATGCTAAGTGAGATAAGCCAATCTCAAAAAACCAAAGGAAGAATGATATCGCTAATAAGTGGATGATGACACATAATGGGGGGTGGGAGGGGTTAGTGTTAGGGTTAGAGTTAGGGTTAGGGAGGGGGGCAAGAATGGAGGAAGGAAGGACTGTATAGAGGGAAAAGAGGGGTGAGAGGGATTGGGGGGAAGGGGAAAAAATAACAGAATGAATCAAACGACATTACCCTATGTAAATTTATGATTACACAAATGGTATACCTTGACTCCATGTATAAATAGAGAAACAACATGTATCCCATTTGTTTACAATTAAAAAAAAAAGCCACTAAGAACATTCATGTACAAGTCTTAATGTAGACACATATCCTTTCTCTTTGGCAATTACTTAGGAGTGAGCTCACCAGGTCATGTTGTAATATGTTTTAAACTCACAAGAAAATGCCAAACTGTTTTCAAGGTGGTTGTAGCCATTTTGCATTCCCACTAGCCATGTTTAAGAATTTCCATTGTTCCATTGTTCATTTTTGTTAACCTAGTATTTTCAATTTCAACTATTCAAACAGATGTAGAGTGGTATTGCAAGGGTGTTTTAGTATGGATTTCCTTAATGGTAATGATTTTGGGCAATGTTTTGTGTTGGTATATTGATGTATTAGCTGCTGGTATGTTCTTCCTTGTGGAGTGCTGGTTCATATATTTTCTACAGTGGTTTTGAAATATTGACATGGCACCCATGTGGTTCAGTGAATGTGCCTTGGGCTACCATGGTGGGTAGACTGGGTTTGTGCTTAATGTTATCTTGAGAACAAATTTCCATGGATAGAAGCAAAAGCTGAAAACCATTGGTATAAATAAAAATTATGAAGGAGAAAAAAAAAAAAAGAACTTGGAAAAACTACACTGTGAGTCTTACACCTTTCCAATAGTTAGAGAATTTTATGATGAGATCAGTGGTGATATTAACAAAGGTGATTTATTTAGTATCATAAAATAAAATGGATCAATATTTAGATTATCTTCATAACTCAGTGAGAAATATCGTTAAAGACCAAAGCATGGTATTTCTAAATCAAGCATGGAAAAAAATTCATTAAAAAGGAAGACAGACCAGTGGATTTTAATGTAGCAAATTATGAAATGTTCACTAATGTGATTTCAGATTCCACCTTACAATTAACCTTTAAAAATCTATCATGGTAAGTTTTGCCATGCACCAAAGAAGAATGGCTACAATTATTTGAGTTTAAGACTATTAAAATACTTCTTTTTCTGACAACGTATTTAATACCAGATTCATACGTGTGCATGTTAAATGTGTATAAGACATATTGGAACAGATTGAAAGCAGAGGTATATAGAGACTCCAAACTGTTCAACCAGATATTAGTTTTGAAAAAATGTAAAACGGTAATGGTCTTGTTACAATTTTTTCTTAATTTTGGGAAATAGACTGCTTTTCAATATATTTTCAAATATATTGTCTATGTTTACATGTAAAGGGTTTATTATTATTTAAAATTAATTATTAAATATTTAAAAATTTATCTGCTTTGATTTCTAATATAAAAATGAATATATATATATATATATATATATATATATATATATCCCCTACATTGTAAAGATGTTAACTTTACAAAGATGTTTACCTTTGCCTTTGGTTCCTGAGAGGTAATCTTTGTCCCTATGCAGATGGTAACAAGATGACTTAAGATGGGGCTGGCCACAAAAGAAAGACCAAAAATACAATTTTGGGGCCACATGGAATCAGTCAACCTGAATATTGAGATCAACTAATTGGGTAATCAGTCAACCAATCATGCCTATAGAATGGAGTCCCAATAACAACTCTGATCATGGAGGCTTAAGGTAAATTTTCCTGGTTGGCATTGATATGTGTGTGTTGTCCTCCAATGGAATGTGAAGCTCTATGAACTTTGTTCCCCTGGCTGATTTTAATCAGCATCCTTTCCTTGTAATAAATCATAACTATGAGTATGATAGCTTTCAATGACTTCTTTGAATGCTTTCAGCAAATTATTGAATCTGAGAATGGTTCCTAAACCTATAATTGGTGTCAGAAATAAGAGCAGACCTGGGGACTGTGCTCCCTAAATCTTCACTGCCATGTGAACAAAATCTCAATAATCTTTTTAAGAGTATAAATTTTCCTGCCATGTGGTGGCATGCACCTATAATCCCAGTACCTTGGGAGTCTACTGTAGAGAATAGAAAACTTGAGGGGTAGCCTGGGAAACTTAGCAAGACTCTGTCTTTAAAAAGCCGATAGGGAGGTTAGATTTTCTAAGACCCAAAAGGTTCAGAAACATTAATATATTTTCCATCTAGAAAGTCAAAGAGAATCTACAGATAATAATTAGAGTCCATAAGATCAATTTACAAAAACCAATAGTTTCCTACTCTACACTTAATTCAACAATTAATTAGGCAGTGTAATAATGATGATCCAACAGAAACTATAAAGTACCTAGGGAAAAAAAAATTTAAGAAACAAACAAGATTCAAATGAGGGGAAAATATATTATTTATCTAACAAAAAAAATGGAAAGATTCATTATTGTAAAGCTATCAATTGTCTCCTCTATATTGAGCTATAAATTAAATCCAACCCCATCAAAGTTTCAGTAAAAGCTTTTTTTTTTTTTTTTTTGGTGGGGGGATTGAACCCAGGGGCACTTAACCACTGAGCCACATCCCTGGCCCTTTATTATAATTTATTAGAGTCAGGGTGTCACTGAGTTGCTTACAGTCTTGCTAAATTGCCAAGGTTGGGTTTGAATTCCAGATTCTCCTGCCTCAACCTCCTCATTTGCTGGGATTACAGGCATGCACCTGGCTCAATAAAAGCTTTTTAAAGAAACTTTCACAAGTTGATTCTCAAACTCTTTTAGAGAGCAAATATTTGCAGAATTACATGTTTTGAAGCAGAAGAAAATGAAGAAATGATTGAATTGGATATCAAATCACATTGTAAATCTTTGGTAAGAGAAATAGAGCAGTAAGTAGTTCAGTTCCTGTCTGGCTTGTTAGCTCTGAATTCTATAAATTCTGAAACTTAAGTCTAGAAATTACCTCTAACATCTCTTTTTGTGAGGCCATCAGAAGACAAGGGAACAGAACCCAGAGAAACCCATTAATTATTATGGAAGATCATTTACAAAATGGCTGCCATCATTCTTCTCATTGCCAAATAAATGACACTCTGCAATGCCACTTTGCCTCTCTTCCCTGAATAGGTGGAGTCTATTTCTCCACCCACTGAAGCTGGGCTTAGTCATGTGACTTCCATTGGCCAATGGGATATTAGCAAATTTGAAGCAAACAGTTGTTTGTAATAGTGTTTGCCCATCGGATTTTCCTCTCTCTAGTTGCTTTGATAGGCATTATGATAAGAAACTGGAGTTAGAGACACCGTGACTCAGTTGCCCCTCATAGTCCCTCTAGTTGCCAGATATACAAATGAGGCCACCAAGAGCCATCCCTCTCCTACCTTCCCACCAGCTAATTATTGCCAAATGAACTAAAAAAGGCCAGGGAGGAAATTACCTGAGTCCAGACCAAAGTTCTGATTCACAGAATTGTGATCAAATATTTGATTAAAAACTGAAGCTATTAAGTTTTGGGGTGGTCTGTTAAGCAACAGAGGCCAAATAATAAAATCACTAATGTGCTGCCAATAACCTTAATACTGGCAGGTTTTCTTTTGTTTTAAAATATTACTAGCTTCAATAGGTTGTATTTTTGCAAAATTAGAAAAATCAGGAGACTGAGTAAAAATTGCATTTGGCAATTTAAATGAAATTTGAGTCTGTTTATTTCTAGAGCTTACTGATGATTGTTTTAAAATAATATGCACTTTGAAATGTTATGGTTAACTTAGTCATTATAGATAATTTTCCTCCCAAAATATAATAGTACATTTTCATTTTAGCACTTGTCAAGAATTAGGGTATATTTTAACCCCAGAAGGTACCATAAGATTTTTTCAGATTAACCTTTCTATCAAAACTTCACTAGGATAAAAACAACTGTATTTTTACATACTTTTTTAATATACTGAAAAATAATGGGATGTTTAAAACCTCAGAATGATTATCATCTATATGAAAGCTTGATTTTTACCGCATGTCCATAAGGCACAAACATGTTTAGAGAAGGGAAAGATAAAATTCTTAGGGAACAGAAATAGAGAAAGAAAAAGGTATGGTCTCCTTATAAAAGACAAAAGAATGAGATTCTAGAAAGCAGGTGTCTAGCATTGAACCACACTTATTGGTTATTTAACTCATTGTCTCTTCAGCATGGCACTTGGCCCACAAAAGATACCCAGTAAAACTTGAATGGATGGGTAAATGAAAGGATGAATGATAATCTCTTGAGAGTCTTCTTACCCTAACATTTTTATGATTTATTTTCACAAACAGAACAATTTTACAGTTAGTATTATTTTCTGCTTCAAAAAAAATCACTTTATTATGAGAATTTGACACCTGCTGAACACATAAAGGGGAGGTAGGGCACATTTCTCTGAAATACAGGTAATAAGGGAGCAGAAACCACAGGTGCTCAATCTGCCTCTCAATTTCTTCTTTATGGTTCCAAATGTTACTGTTTTTAAAAACTTTTAAACTATGTAAGTAGCATAATATACTATGTATTCAGTGATGAAATTGGGAAATATTTTAATTAGTAATGAAGAGGATAATAATGACCATCCATGACCTTAACTGCTAACATTAAGGCACATGTCTTCTCGTAGATAAAATTTATGTGCTGTGTAATGACATTTCAGTCAATGATGGACTACGAATAGGACTGTGATCCCATAAGGTCTTATCACCTGGTGACTTTGTATCCTGTTGTTAAATGACACATCTTTGTAGATGATTCTACAAAATCATTTTAATTTGGGTCAGTATTTCAAATATTCTTAGATCCTTTATTGACTCTGCATTTTGAGACTCAATAATGATAAAAGTTAGAAGAATCTCAATCTTTTGACAAAAGCAGACCTAGATTATGTATTCACTACCTACTAACAATGACTATAATTAAGTTATTTAAACATCTGTTCCTTCATTCGTAAAATGTCAATTCTAATAAAAATAACAATAATTATTATACATAAAGTTGTGATTGAATGGTGTGATGTATATTATGTGCTCAGCATTGCATGTGTTACATAACATTCACTTAATCTTAACCAGCATTGGTTATCATTACTGTTTTTTATGTAATCTTGCTGATTTTTATTGTTAGAGTTAATTGTGATTATAATTATTCATTATTATTATAATAAAGAGTTGTCTATAGTTATGTTTTCTTAGAAATTCAGTGAAATTATCTTGCTTGTTAAGATGCGTTCACAGTATTGGTCTCTTAAACTTTTTAATATTTAGGGGTCCTTGCCCATAAATTTTGTTATTCCTTACTCCTGCTGCTCTTCAGACCTCTCTGACCTTCAGTCTTTCCTGCTGGAGTTCTTTTCTGGGCACCTTTTCTCTACCCATCTCTTCCTTCTTCCCTGTATCCCTCCTTCTCTTCTCTTTCTCTCTGGGTGAGTCACTCTGAGGTTTAGCCCTGGCTACTATCCATCTTACTCCTACCCTGAGTTTCAGACCTGTGGCAGGTTTCCTAAGGTGTACCATCAATTGGATATCCCAAAGGTCCTCAAACATCACTTTCCTTCCATCCTTTCTTCCCTTAGGACCAAAGGTGGCATCATCCATCAGTTGTCTGAACTAGAAACCAGCAGCAGTCATGTTGACATCTCACCTCCATCTATTCCCATATTTGAACAACTGTAGTATCTTGAATCTTTCTTCTTCTTCCCCTGAACCATAAGTCTCTAGGTCAATCCCTGACCTTCCTCAACTGGGACCTGTGGTAGCTTCCCAACTGTTCTCCCATCTCTGGTCTTTATCCCTTAAAACCTTCATAAACTTTGTTCAAAAAGCTGAATCTCTGAAACTTTCAGGTGGGAACTCCCAGAGAGTCCTTGTCTTATACTGTGCAGAGTAAAGTCCATGCCTTGGCATGATCTTCAAGACTTCCATGATTTGGTTTTAACCCTTCCTTCAAGTCCCATCCCTGCCACTCCCTATATTGTACTTTGGTGGTAGCAAGTGGTCACACACATGTGCCTATATATACTACACTATGTTGTTCTACTCCTCCAGGCCTTTGGGCATGCAGTTCCCCAATGGAAATGTTTGCTTCCCCTTTCTCTCAGCAAATTCCTGTTTCTGTCTTCACTGTCATCTCCTCTTAAGCTTTTCTTAAACCCAACACTGGGCTGTCTTCCTCTCCTGTGCTCAAGGTTGTTATGTTAAAAGTACCTATGCATATCTCTCTCCCCACCCTGTCAGCTGGTCCAGAAAATAAGCTGTCACATTCACATGTTACCACCTGTTACACATAGTATCCTCT
This sequence comes from Sciurus carolinensis, assembly GCF_902686445.1. Lineage (NCBI taxonomy): Eukaryota > Metazoa > Chordata > Mammalia > Rodentia > Sciuridae > Sciurus > Sciurus carolinensis. The sequence goes on from NC_062226.1 coordinate 87,202,344, forward strand.
GTGAATGCCTATGGGACTTTTCTATGTATCCACCCTAACCTGTTCAGGATTATAGAATTAATTTTAGTCATCACAAAAGCTGGCTTCAGTGTTTGTTACAGAAAAATGCTCCAAATAGGTGGAACTCTCTGAAAGGTAAGAAGTGATATGGGTTAAAACTGAAGGTTGAAAAGTACCATTTTCAGAAAAGAATTCTTTACAAGAAAGTCCTCAAGTCTCATTGAAATGTTCCTTATTTTGGTGCTCAGTAATATCTGATCAGGAATAAGATATACATTAAGGTTTTGTTGTGAGCTATGACTCCAGTTTGGTATCCAAGAAACTTCAAATATTCTATAGAACTTATAAAATTTGAATATATTTATAAAGATGCATATTGATATCCAGAGAACACAAGAGTGTCCATGAAATCTGGAAACAGATACTATTGTTTTATTTTTTGTTAAAGATTGAAGATGTCCTTAATGACATTGTACGTGTTCACCTGTTTGCAGACTTTAAAATGCCTTTGGTTTACTTAAGGAGAACATGTCATAACTACCTGTGGTATATGTACCAACCCCACTGATAGCAACTGAGTTTTTGATGAGTTCTATAAAGTTGAACTGAATTATTACAAAATCTGCAAAATATTACTTTGAAAAAAAAATGCCTTGTCAAAAAATGTAGACATTTGTTTTTATTAGGAAGTCCACGCTTCCAAAATAAGGGTTGTCAACACTTTTTGAGTTCCAGCAGCTCCTCTTTCTTCAGTCACATGCATATTACACAGGGTTTGGAGGTAACCCTCCAAAATATTAGCTGAAAGCTTCCTCAGAAAGCAAATCTTTCCCACATCCTTCCCTGCAGTTCCTCTTTAAGAGGTGTCAGCCTGGCTGAAAGAATGAAGTGGCTGCACATTGTTTGGCCTTGCTATTATGTGCTTAACATTTCCATAACAAAAGTGCCACTCGACTTCTCCCCGATTAATGCAGCTCGAGGGCTCTTGTCGTCCTTTAATAAAACATTGTTGAAATCATTTATTTAGAGCCCCTGGTTACTAGTGGGAGAATGACCATCTTTGTGCCAAAATATAGTGTATACAGTCCACTATTTTGTAGTAGATCATTCTGTTATTTAAGAAATTGATTAAATGGATGCCTTAGAAGGTATTTATGCTAATAGCACATTACTTATGTCATTGGATAGCCAAGGGTGAACCTTTTCAACTGTCTTCCAAGGCAATCTCTCAAACAGAATACAGTAATGTCCAACTTAACTCAGGCAGTGAAACCCACTGGAAACTCAGCCCTCCTGTAAGTATTCTGGCCACAGAGCATTTGTAACATGATGCTCCCCAACAACCTTGCTTGGAGTTGCTGGGAGAAACCGGGTCAACTGACAATGGTTTGTGATGTTCCTTGGTATAAGAGGTCAAAAAACAAAGAATATATGCTTTTCCTTTTCCAGCTTTGAAAAGAGATACATGAAGTTACAATAGAGAGCCTCTACAACTAACTCATAAGCTCATGATGCAAAGCCAAAGTATGAAAGTAGAGAGATTTTTAGTGTGATGTTCGATGTCTTGAAAGTTTGGTATTTTTTTCATCTCTTTTTATTTGTTACAACCTAACACTGCTGGGAAGGGGTGAAGGTGATATAGAGCAAAGAAAGGAAATCTTATTCCCATGGGGTTTCTTTGGACTCTTCGGTACAGAAAGACGTGACTTTCTCCAACTGCACTGGAGATCTTAAGGTGTATTCCAGATGTGTACATTTAAGAGCCCAGTGGCCTCTTAAATTTGTGGCAGTTGGGGCCTGGAGTTGCTTCCTTCCTGGTGGACATTTGTAGGGGTGCTGCCCAAGTACAGAGATGTCCACTACTTAGTAGGACAATTTTTTTCCCTACAGCCATTTTTTCCACTTCATGTATGTGTATTGCTAGCATACCTTGCTATATATTGTTAAAGATAAACAGAGACCTTATGCTATGTCCTTTGTGATTATATACAAAAGCGTTGCTGTGTGCTTGGGTGAGCAGTGAAGCCTGAACCTTCTTCTATTTACTGTATGGTCACTGTCAGTTCAATGAACTGCCCCCTTGTTCTCAACCATTGTCCCACACTCCCTTAAACATTTGTCACTGAAGTGGCTCCAAAGACAAATAAACTGTCACTGAGAATTCAAACCTGTTAACTGGGGAAATGGGAAAGGCTGTGAGGACACATGATTTTACATGAAATTCAAAAGGAGTTCCTCTCACTCTGGAAGACTTCTGTGGAAAATAGATGGCAGGGTGCCTGGTGGGAGGGGCACTTTTTGAGAATTTCAAGAAAAGCCAAAGATACCTTCTCTTTCATTAATGGTACTTCCAAGGCATTCTCCATAAGACATTTGAGAGAACCAAATGTCCAGAATTCCAAAGGGCTCCCAGGAAAGGGTGAGATATCACAGATGTCAACATCTGTAAAAATCCTTTCTATCCAGAAGCAGATGGCAACATACAGTTCCATAACCAACAGCCCAAGGGTCCCAATATCTCAACAGCCTGTTCTGGAATCCACTAGATCTGTAGGGAAGGCAGGGGGGTTCCTGGACTCCTGTGTATAATTGTTTAAATTAAAATGGACCACAGATCAGTGTTCACTTTCTTCAAGGAAGAAAGCATAAAGCCTCGTGTCCCCTCTCCCCAAGAGTGAGCTGTGTTGATTTATTCCAGGCAGATGCTTTTGACAGGACCCTGTAAAATCAAGTCGTGAGTTTATTGTAGCAGTTAATTATCAGGCCTTTTCTAGTGCTAATGTCTTTTACTTCTTACTGGGGAAAACTGGGCCTTTTACTGGGACAAAGACTTAACTTTTAGTCAAGAATGTGTTAAAATAACATGGAATGGAGATGATTTAAATATATTTAAGGACAAATGCAGGAGCATTGCAGAGTATTGCTAACTCCTCCTTGTTTTGTAAAGAGAGCTGATTTCATTTACAAGTCTCTTGGAATACTCTTTGTTCACTTCCCAAAGAAACAGCACTCTTAGCTTTGTTTTAACAATATGTTTACTCAACCATTCAGGTGACTAGAGATTCCAACCACACACCGCTTTCCTAGACTCAAGTCTGATGCTACAACTATCTTAGACTTTCTGATACTATACATATAGGAATCTTAGGTTTAGGTGCACCAAGAAGTGTCTGGAATCCTTCCATAAATGCTGGGAAAAGAGTGAGCTAGAAGCAAAAGAAACTTCCAAAGTCGGGGGTGGGAGCTGGTGGAAGGAAGTTGGAAGGGGCATAGCTTTGTTAATTACTTTAGGCAGCAGAGAAATCTGGTTATGTTTTCTCAGTACATGTTAATATCAAATAAAGAGACACCAGATCTTGCTAATCTGTCGACCCCTCAGACAAAGTTTATTTGTGGTGACTTTTAAACTCCTGACTTGCCTTCCAATCACTGCGTTTAAAAGGAAAAGCTTTAAATAAACACCCGGGATAGAAGATAAATAAACTTTTTTTTTCCCCCTTGCAAGTGCCTAGCTTGGCTAGGTTCAAGCTCAAATCCCCAGAGGACAGAGCTCTCTCTTTTGTGTTAATGTTTAAAAGATTTTCCAATGCCGGAGTTTATTCCTACTGCAAACATTTCTATTTACAAGGTCAAGTGTATCAGCACTCGACACAGCTTAAGAGTGTAATTATTTATCTAAGGGCGTTTGAGTGTAGATCAGTAGCTCTGGCAGAAACCCAGCCTTCAGCCCACTGCTAAACAACCCCTCACAACAATATTACAAGTTCTGGTAATTATTCCTCTCCCCAGTGTGTTTACTTTTGTCCGCCTGAATGTTTTGTAACAAAATTTTGTACTTTTCTTTTTCTTTTTTTTAACCAAAAGTGTGAAAATGACTTTGAAGTATTTGAGTCATGTAGGCTTCTTAGAACCTATTGGTAACAGATGTTATTGGCATGTTTGATTGTATGAGAATGTCTGGTAGCCACAGAGGACACTCCTGGGGGTTAGTGGCATAAGGAAGGGGGGTTCTGGGGGGCAGAGGGGGGGTTCCAGTGAAAAGGGGGGAGGGGGAAATGTGCTGCCTGGGTTATTTTCAAATTATACACTGGAGACAAATGTTTTGTGATTTCTTTCCACAAATGCAAAAACCAATGGAGGCCAGTCACATATCTTTTTAACAGCCTCATTTACAGATGTCCAATTGTTCATTAAATTAAAGGCAGAAACAACAGCCTACATTTCTTGTCATGCACTGTATTTTAATTTCAGTTGATTGTTGATGGATTCCCAGTGCCCACTCCAAACACCTCCATACCTATTATTGGGTTAACCACAGTGTAACTTTGAAAAGTAACTACAACATTTTCATTGTTTAAACTCTTTACTGATGCACACATTTTAATAAAACAAATAACAAAAAATACACAAAGTCATAGTTATTAAAACATAGGACTTTAAAAAATGATGTCTATAAAAATACAATGTTTAAGGCAGTTTGGAAATGCATTTGTACATTTCTACAATGTCCATAAATTCTCTTGAAAATAAGAATGTTACTTCAAATCTATAAAATACACTGTACATTTTAAGACTGTTCTAAATAGAGCATACTTCAAAATGGACTGTGGGTTTGGATCCCTAGTGACAAATGGATTCTATACATTTCTGGGGGGGAAGATGTAACATGGATGAGGATTTAAAACTTTTAATTTCTTTTAAAAAATAAATTATTTCTGAAGCATACAATTTATAAAAATTCTATATACAAAATACAGCAACTGGTAACAAACCCAGTTTTAATACACTTTATATACGATGTACCAGGGTTTAATGCCCTGATAGGAGCAGAGGCAATATATAGTCTCTGTATATTTGAACATACAATTAATTTCTTGATGTAAAGTACAAAAATGACGACAAAACCAACGTCATAAAGAGGCTTCATAGATGGCAGTGCAGAGCTTTTTAAAATAAAAAGTTGCATTCTTTAATACCATACATCAGAATTTTTGGACGCTTAATTCTAAGAAATGTGCTAACAGATCAGAGTGGTAGCAATGAGATTAAGGTCAAGGGCTCAAAGTTATCTAACACTAATTTAAGGGTTTCCCCTAAGGCAATCACCCTCCTCCCAACCCAATGTCACTGAGAATTCTGGGTGCTGATGCCAATAGTAAACGAATAAATCGGTAGGTGGGACTTTTCTATTATTTACTTACGATTGCTATGTCCACACTGGCCACAAGCAGTAACAGTCGATACTGGCACTGGTTTTTCCCCTTACCGGGAAAACACTAATAGCCCCTTTGGAAATATAATTCCTTCCTCAATCCCACCCGCCCTCCCTTACCACCTCCAGGTCCCTGGAACTTTGTTAAGCCCTCCACGGGGTCAGCACCCTCTCTTCCAAGTACAGGACTCCAGTTTTCTCCTCCCACGCCCGTTCCCTTCAGGGTATCCTGACCTCAACAGATAGGTTTCTGCAGGGAAGACCACCTGGTTGTTTCCGAAGCCTAAATGGAATGCGAGAGGGGAGGTTCAAGAAATCATGCTCCGGAAAGTGGACGGGTGAAATGCCAAAAGTAGTGGTGGGAAGAATGGCAAGGCCGAATCGATTTGGAAAAAGTTTGGGGAAGTATTCTCGACCATCTTCTTTCTGTCCCGGAGCCACCGGTGCCCCGGAGCGGGGGCGAGCCGGAGAGCTAGCGCCGGAGCGGGGCGCGGGCCCTCCAGCAGCCAGTTGCTGGGGCGCGAGGCCTAAAAGAACCGCCCGAGCAGCAGCAGCAAGATGGAGGCGAGCGGCGTCCAGGCGCCTCGGGGCGCCGAGCGGTCACCGCCGCTGCCGCTTCTGCGCCCGGGTCCGTACGGCAGGTCCCCGCGGCCGCCAGCAGCAGCAGCGCCTCCGCCCGGGCGCGGCGGGTGCGGGACCCCGTCGTCGTCGTCCAGTGGTTGCTCGCCTCCAGTACCCCCCGGGCGCTGCTCGTCGTCGTAGTCCTCGTCGTAGTAATCGTCCAGGCCCCCGTCAGAGCCGCTGCTGCCGGGGCCATTGCCCAGCTCTGAGCCGAAGCACAGGCGGGCCATGTTCTCCTTGACCGACTCACAGATGGGCCGCTCCAGGCCATCGCACACGCAGTCATTGAGTAGTGCCGCCTTGGGCACGGCCAGCATGTCCTCGATGACGGTGCGGCACTCCTCCGTGCAGCGCAGCCCGTTGAAGAGCTTACCGCAGTAGGTTAGGTAGCGGTTGAGCGCCAGGTTACAGCGGCTGTCGCGGTCGCAGCGCCGCCGGGCCTCGGTGCAGCCCATGACCCCGCCCGCGCCCGGGCCGCCCGCGCCGCCGCTGCTCGTCCGGGGCAGGCACGGCTCAATGGCGCGCTTGGTGGACTTGCAGTTCTCGTCCTGCGCGCAATCACAGTCCTCCAGCGCGGGCCCGCGGCGCGTGTGGTTGAGCTGAATGAGGGCCGAGATGCAGTGGCTCGGGCAGCGCCAGCGAGACGAGAAGGAGGCGGCCGAGGCCGGGAAGGCGGCCGCAGCGGCCCCCGGCGCGTCGCCCCCGCTGCGCTGAGCCAACACCGGCGCGCACGCCTCGGCGTACTGGTTGTAGGCGTAGCTGCACTCCGGCTCCCCCTGGCACTGCAGCAGCGCCTGCCAGCAGATGAGGCGGCGGCCGTGCGCCAGTCCCGAGCCCCGCGGCGCCGAGCCCAGCAGCTGCAGTAGCGCCATCAGGCACAGCCAGGCGCCCGGCACGGTTCCCCCGCGGGCCCCGCCGCCGCCGCCCAACAGCGTGGCCACCATCGCGGGCAGCGGCGGCCTCCGGGCGAGGAGGGGAAAGGAGACGAGGCGCTGGGAGCAGTGGACGCGGAGCCGGTGGAAAAGTTTGCCCAAGTCCTGCCCACTTCTTGCATGAGTGTCTTCATAAATCCATGCGCGCCGTTGGCTGATGCCCCGCGGGTGGCAGAAGGTGGGCTCTTGCTCCGCGTGCGGTGGCTTCCTGGAAATGTTTAGCCGCCGAGATCTTGTCCCGCTCCTCCACCCGATAGCACTCTGCTCGGCCCCCAGCGGTGGCGAGAGGCTCTCACTGCCGCCCCGGGGGGCTGCGGGCCGCGGGCCCGCGGCAGGGTTGCAGGACCGCGCGGTACCGCGGGTGCATTTTGCTCGGCGTCTGCAGATACGTGGTGCAACCGGCGGCGTCCGAGCCGGCTGCTCGCGCTGCGGCAGCGGCTGGTCCTTCCTCTCGGGCTCAGCGCCGCGTCGCCGCCGGCTCTCGCATCGCGCCGCTTCCTGGCTCGGCGTCCGTGAGCTGCCCGCCTTCCCGCGGCCCGGCCGCCCGCGTCCCCTCCCCCTCCGTCCGCGGCGACCCCGGCCCCAGCCGAGCTCCCGGAAGGTCCTTCTAGGAGGCGCGGGGAGAACAAGAAACTCGGCGCGGCCGGAGAGCGGCTCCCGGGCTTCCCTTGGCGGCTTCTCGGGTGACCAGGAGCCTGGGGAGCGAATCCGCTGAGCCGGGCTGCGGACTCGCTAGCAGCGAGGCTTTAAATACAAAAGTGGGCTGGGAGCCCCCGCGTGGTGCCGCGGTGCCCCCTCATTATGCATGCATGGAAAAGCAAACAAACAAAAACATTAGCAACGCTCCTCCGGCTCGCCGAGCCCCGGCCCCGCGCGCTCCGAGCCTGCCCGCTTTCTCCTTTCTCTACTCTCTTTCGCCCTTTGCTCGGCCCCCTTTCCCGGCTTTTCGAGATGCTATTGGTCCTGCCTGTTGTTGTTGAAACTTTTTTTTTTTTTTTTTTTTTTTTTACGAGCTGCTGGAGTGGGGATGCGGAGTGGGGGAGGGCGGGGAGAGTGGTGGGCAGCTCACATTCAGGCATTCAGGGCTTGAAAGGAACGGCTTAGGGAGCCTGACAGAGGCCCGGAGCTCCTCCTACTCTTAAGGAGGCTCGGATATGGAGCTCCAGCTTGCGCACAGAACCAATGGCCAGGCTTAGGGGCAGCTGTTAGCATCCGGCTCAGCCACGGGTCTTTTTGTTCGGTTTTCTTTTCCTTTTTCTTTCTTTCTTTTTTGCTTTTGTTTTTTGGAGGATAATTGTATTAATTCTCGCTGATCCTATCCCCTCCCTCCCCCAACTCCCTACGGTGCCTTCGACTAGGTTCGGAAATCAGTTCATTTTTCAGGTTCTCCATCTTTGAGTTCTGGTCATTACGGGGGTCGGGATGGGAAAGAATCCAGATAATTTTATGGGGGACTTTTGAAACCTACACACACATACACATCATGCAAGAAAGACGCACACTCACTTCAGTTGGGGAGATATAAATGAGAAATTTACAGCCCTCCCTCTCCAGCACCCGCTAGCCTAACTGGCAGGTATGGTTCTTGCACCAGGCATCGTTTTCAAATTGCAAGGCAGAAATCCAGTCAACCAAATCATTTTCTTAGGAATATGGTTATAACACGTACGGCAATGAAAAAATTATAACAGCATTAAACATTTTCAGGAATGTTGAGCGGTACCATCTGGTCGCAGTCACAACACAGAGGAAGGAGATAAATCGACACGCAGCAAGGTTTATATTAAAGTGTAAGTTTCAGTCCTCATTAGGACTTGGGAAGCTGGTTTAAGCGAAGCTGCCCTGCAGCCCATCAGTTTTTGCAGTTCTGCAGCGGGACTTTACGAGCTACCTTAACTGGGGCGCAACGCAGCCTTCGGCCACCAGAGGCAGCGGGCGTCTGCGGCCTGTCAAAAACTGGCGCTTTTTTACTCCCCTTTCCGTGGAGAGACTATCAACTCCATCTGTCACAAAATTAAGGCTAAATCTCCTCTCCAGAAGCGGAGGGAACCCAGGGTCCAACGCGCTCAGAGTTGAGCTGCGCCTCTCCCCAGAGTCCAAGTGAATGTAAATGGCAAAAGTCAGAGTCAGAGCCACAGCACGCTTATATTTATCAGATTGCCGAAAAGCCTCCTGCACATGCGGAGGCTATAGTAACCCCCAGAGGCGCTGGGTCTGCCTTGGGAAGCTGGACCTCTGCAATTCCAAACAAATCAAAACAAAACAAAAACAAACAAACAAAAAACCTAACCAGAGCCATCTTGCTCTGATTTGAATAGTAGAAAAGACACAATATTAAACTATACTTAAAAGAATAATAGGAAGACTGCAACTTCGTGATACATCAAAACAACCCTATCTATGACTGTGTGTGTGTGTGTGTGCGCGCGCGCGCGCGCGCATGTGTGTTTTAGGGTTGGGGATTATTTGGACTTGTCTTAGTCCTGTCGTCTCAGACCTGCCAGAAGGGATTGGACAACTCAGTCCTTCTCTGTGACTTGGATCTCTCATGCATAAGGTTCAAGGTTAGATTAGACACTTGATAAGAGTCCTTCCATCAGTAACAATCTGTGATCTTAGGGTCATAAAGAACACGTATAAGGATCAGTCTCTTCTTTAAGTTACTGATTTAAGTTGTTGAGTTCCTTTAGACAAGTGAATCTCAAATAGCCAACATGAGAATTTTCTGGAGGCCTTGTTAAAATTTACATTTTTGGCTTTGGGAGTTTCTGATTGGTAAAACTGGAGACCCTGAGAATCTGCATTCTTAAGTTCTCAGGATACTGCTGCTGCTTGTCTGGGACCATTCTTCTTCTTCTTCTTTTTTTTTTTTTTAATGTTTATTTATTTATTTTTTACAGACTGCATTTTGATTCATTGTACACAAATGGGGTACATCATCTCCTTTCTATGGTCGTACACAATGTAGATTCATACCATTCGTGTAATCATACATGTACATAGGGTAATGATGTCTGTCTCATTCCACCACTTTTCATACCCCCCCTCATTTCCTTCTACATCATCTAAAGTTCCTACAGTCTCTCACTCCCCACCCCCCAACCCTCATTATATATCATCATCCACTTATCAGGGAAAACATTTGGCCTTTGTTTTTTGGGGATTGGCTTATTTCACTTAGCATGATATTCTCCAATTCCATCCATTTATTTGCAAATGTCATAATATTATTCTTCTTTATGGCTCAATAACATTCCATTGGGACCATTCTTTAATAACCTCTACCCTAGAATTTTTTAGATTGATTGATTGTAATATTAACTACAAGATGGCCTTGATACAACTCTCAGTGGGATGGGCAGCCCAAGAGCTCTGAATGCTCTGGGGACACCACCATGCCAGTCAAATAGCCTTGGCATTGCTCAATTGAGGGACTGTTATCTCCCTTTTTGGTGGATTCTTCCCATCCACTGAAAATAGATGATACTTTCTCCTGTTTTACATAAATAACAAAGAACTTCTTTAGACCACAAGTTCCTATACATAAGTATGCCATTTCTATGAAAACCACTTTGCTGTTTTTCCACTCTCTTCTACAGTTCTCTCCTTGATTCATTCTTTTCAATTAATCCTCCATTTCACTCTTCAATGTCACCAATGATGGAAATATTGCTTTGAAAGGTCACTTCTCAGTTGTCATCTTGACTTTTCAGTGGCCAAAAAAAAAATTGGCTTTTGGTACTCAATACTTTCCTGTTCCCATTTTACTCCCAGGCAACTCTTCTCTCTGAAATTTTTTCCTTAGGTGATCTTATTCAATGTCTTGGTTTTAACTACATCAACTAATTTGACATTTTCAACCTCAGTCTTTGATCTCTATGTGTATATATTTATTTACTGGTTCAAAGAATATTTTGCACTTAGTTTGCTAGATGGTCTTTCTGTGGTAGATAGTCTCCAACATTGGTCTCCATCAATCTTCTCTTCCATTCATATTGGTGCAACTCAGATAAAGAGGTAGAGTCTTTTATTATTTAAAAATTTAAAACTTTTTCTGTTTTAGATATACATGACAGTAGAATGTATTTGACATATTATACATACATGGAGTATAACTTACCCTAATTAGGTTCCCATTCTTGTGGTTGTACATGATGGGGAGTTTCACTGGTCATGTATTCATATACAAACATAGGAAAGTTATGTCTGATTTATCGTACTGTCTTTCCTAATCCCATCCCCCTTCCCTTTCCTTAATTCCCCTTTGTCTAATTCTTCTCTCCCTCCACTTATTGTGTGTTAGTATCCATATACCAAAGAGAACATCAGGCCTTTGTTTTTTGGGGGACTGACTGACTTCACTTAGCACAATAGTCTCCAGTTCCATCCATTTATGGGCAAATGCCATAATTTAATCTTCTTTGTGGCTGAGTAATATTCAATTGTGTATATATACCACATTTTCTTTATTCATATATCTGTTGAAGGGCACCTAATTTGGTTCTATAGCTTTGCTGTTGTGAATTGAGCTATTACACACATTAATGTGGCTGCATCACTGTAGTATGCTGATTTTAAGTTCTTTGGTATGGGATAACTGGATCAAAAGGTGGTTCCATTCCAAGTTTTCTTAGGAATCTCCATACTGCTTTTCATAGTGACTGCACCAATTTGCAGTCCCATCAGTAATGTATGAGTGTACCTTTTCCCCTACATCCTTGCCAACATTTATTGTTACTTGTATTCTTAATAATTGCCTTTCTGACTGGAGTGAGTTAGAATCTCAGTGTATTTTTAACTTGCATTTATCTTAATTGCTAGAGATGTTGAACATTTTTTCATATACTTTTTGACCATCCCTACTTCATTTTCTGTGAAGTGCCTATTCAGCTTTTTAGCTCTTTGCCCATTTATTGATTGGGTTATTATTATTATTATTATTATTATTATTATTATTATTATTATGGTGTTAAGTTTTTTGTGTTCTTATTATGTACTGGAGATTAATGCCATATCTGAGATGCAGGTGGCAAAGATCCCATTCTGTAAGCTCTCTCTTCATGTTCTTGATTGTTTCCTTTGCTGTGGAGCTTTTTAGTTTGATACTATCCCATTTTTTGATTTTTGATTTTACTTCTTGTGCTTTAGGAGTCTTGTTGAGGAATTTGGTTCCTAAGCCAGCATGATAGAGATTTGGGCCTACTTTTTTCTAGTAGACTCAAGGTCTCTGGTCTAATGCCTAAGTCCTTGATTCACTTAGAGTTGGGTTTTATGCAGGGTGAGATATAGGGTTACATTTTAGTCTATGGATTTCCAGTTATCCCAGCAACACTTTTTGAAGAGGCCATTTTTTCTCCAATGTACTTTTATAGCACCTTTGTCTAGTATGAGATAACTGTATATATGTGGTTTTGTCTGTGTGTCTTCTATTCTGTTCCATTGGTTTTCATGTTTGTTTTGGTGCTTATACCATGCTGTTTTTGTTACTATTGCTCTGTAGTATAATATAAGGTCTGGTATTAGAAAGGAGGCCAGAGTCTTAATTCTCTTCCTCTTCAGTCTTGGGCAGGCCTTAGTGACTCTGACCAGTAGAATATGGTGAAAGTGACTGACATTCTACAGCTTCCAAGGCTAGTCACATGAAACTTCACAGTTTCTACCTGGGTTTTTGCAATCCTTTCTCTGGAGAAGTCAGTCTCCTTGAGATAGCCATATTGTAAGGAAGCCCAAGTTTTCCATTCTTAGAGGTTGCATGGAAAAGGGATAAAGATCCCTCACCAGCTTCTAGCTATTTCAGCCATGTTAATGCAGACTATATCAGATATGTAATTAAAGATATGTCTTGGATTCCAGCCCATTCCAACCTTCAGATGACTCCAGCTCCAGCTGTGACTTAACTGAAAGCACGTGAGAGAAACCCCAAGCCAGGATCTAGACCAGGTGAGGCAAATGAGAAATCTACATGAAAAATTTAGAAAACTACTCACTGTCATGGTGGTATAGTGGTGCTGCAGAGACCCTAAGAGTGAATGTGGTATAGTTTGGATCTGGAATGTCCTCCAAAGGCCCCAGGGTAACAATTTTCAAAGGTGGGGCTTTTGGGAAGTGAGCAGGTCATGAGGATGCTGATTTAACAATGAACTAACCCACTGATGAATTCATAGTTGCATGGGCTATTAGGATTTGGAGGAAGTAGGACAATTGAGGACGTGTCTTTGAAGAGTGTATTTTGCCTCTGCCCATACCACCTTATAGGGGAAAGCATGAACCTAGTCTCCAACTATCACAAATTATGAAGCTCAGTTTCCCACATATGGCGAAATCACATCTGGAGTGTAATGGGTAAGTCTCACCCTGTGAAAACCAACATCATGGTCATGGTATCACCCCTGACAGTAAAGTATTTTATTGTTTTCTTCAAACTCACAACTCCAAAATGCTATCATGAGATTATAAAAATTTCTGAAATATTCCCTGTGTGGAAGTTTAGGTTGAAATGAGAAAAAATAGAACAATGTAGTAAATTCTTTAAATATCTAAATTTATTCAAAATAAAGACCTTTATTCTCTGCTTATTTCTTTCCTGCCTTAGGAATTTCACATCTCCTTAAATTAATAGAACACTAGAATTAATAGATGACAGAAAGAGGTTTGTTTAGGGTTTGCTAATACTAGACAAAATAAATAGTATCTTTTTTCAAAGACAATCCCATTTTTTTCCCTTTTGAAAATGAACTAGTTTATGAAATCTGAAATTTTGGCAACCACTGTCAGGATTATTTAGATAGAAATATGCCTTTGTATTTTTTCCCCAAAATACACATTCCTTGTTCCCCAGGGAATAATTCAAGTGTAATGAAGCTATAGTGGGCACATGTTGAAAAAGCTCCCAAGTGCTTTGAAAATGCTTCCCTACTTTGAACTCTGGTTTAGAGGACAAGTTGGGAAACACCTAATGTTCAACAACAAGGAAAACTTCTAAAAAACCAGGGCAGTTGAGAGATAGGAAGGGTAGGTGTAAGCAAGTAACATTTTCTTAGTCATAATTAACAAGGCTCAAGGATATGTAGATAGTTCTTAAGGAAGATAAAAGGTGGAGCTCAGAGAAGTCTCCAGATTTTTAGCTGGGGGAATGACCCAACATTGCTGTACATCAGTGACGTGTCCTTCAACATGGGGTTCCCATTCTTCTACTTTGTTCTCAAGAATTAATCCTTCTTAAGAAAATAGTAAAATACTTTTTTGTGCACATACATTTGTAACGTCAGTTAGCATCTGACTGTCCAGAATTTCCTTGTCAGATTAACAAGGCCTTGTGACTAGCCACTTGGAGTGCTACCAGTCCAGGAGCAGACACTTGAATCCTGAGGTTCCTCTTGTGTTTCAAAATAATAGCACTTCAACATCAAGAGGGATTCATTCTGTAGATCTAAGTTCAGCAAATGTAGCCACGTAATCTGCACTAATAAAGAAAAAATATATGATCTTATAAGATAATAATGGGAAAGTGTGACAAAGTCAGCACTGATTTCCCATAAAAAAATCAGGAAAACAAGAAATAGGTAGAAAATTAAATAATATCAAATATACCAACCAGAAACCAATAGCAAATATTTTTTCAAAATGCTAGAACCTTTTGAATTGAAATGTAAAAAGGATAATCAATATCATTATTAATTTTTAGAAGTTTTAATAAATGCAATATAAAAAATGCAATGATATATAAAAATTATAAAACAAAATGTGTAACTATAACTTTCAGTAAACATGGCCAGCATTACTAGTCCTTGTCAATATTTCTGGTTTTCCTTAACTTTCCTTGCCACATAGCCTTTGTAGTTGGGAAAGACTACGTGAATAGTTTCAGCCAACATTCTGGTTGGAAATGACAACCGTCACCTCTAAGATAAGGTATGTTATTGCTAGTGTTAATAATCTCCATTACTCTCTTTCCCTGGTTGCTGAACCTAGAAGTCTCCTTTAGTTATGAAAATGCCACAGAGTAACCATAATGCTGCTGTAGTTTGGATCTGCATGTTAACTGAGGTCTCAAGTTTTAAAGGCTCAGTCCTGGATGCTGCTATTAGGAAGTGGCAGAACTTGTGAGAGGCAGGCCTACTAGGTGGTCCTTAGGTCATGGGTGGCATGACCTTGAAGAAGATGTGGGACTCCAGCCCCTTCCTCTTTCTTTCATTTGCTTTCTGACCATTTGGTGAGCAGTTTTGTTCTACCTCCCTGATGTACCACCACAGGCTCAAAGCAATGGTGTAAATCAGGGGCTGAAACCTTCAAAACTGTGCACCAAAATAAACCTGTTCTAAATTGATTTTTTTGAGGTATTTGTTATAGTAATGGAAAGCTGACTAATACAAATGCAAATTCAACATTTGGAGAACAGCTGTTCTAGGCCAATAGCAGTTTTTGTGTGAGTGAAAAACAGATTTCTATTGTGATAACCTCTGATGTTTTGAAGCTATTTATTGTTAAGACAGCAGAAATTCATCCATAACTACAATAATTTCTAAGTATGAATGCATGCTTACAAAATCCAAGAAGTACTTAATAAAATACTGCTAGATTTAATGTGAAAATTTGGTAAAACACTTACATACTAGAAGAATATCAAAACAAGTTTTCTGGACTCTAGATAAAAGCATGAAGAAAGAAAATTTGGAAAAACTTTTCTCATAGAATTGTGACAAAAAGATGTAAGTTATTTGAAAATAAAGTCTTAAAAGAAAGACTTTGGATGCATATAATTAAAGTTATAAAAACCTTAAAAATATCTGAATATATAGAAAAGTAAAATATAATAAAATGTTAATTTTCCCAAACACAATG
Source organism: Sciurus carolinensis (assembly GCF_902686445.1). NCBI lineage: Eukaryota > Metazoa > Chordata > Mammalia > Rodentia > Sciuridae > Sciurus > Sciurus carolinensis. Next base: position 87,217,950 of record NC_062226.1, read on the forward strand.
TAAATGTAATGCAATCCTAAAATCCCAAGAAGAATGAAATTAAATTAAAATTCATATGGCAAAATCAGTGAATTAAAATACTTAAGAAAAATAAAAAAATAAAATTTGAAGTATCAGAACACATGATGTAGTATTAATAATTAAATTAATATGGAATTGATTAAACTATAACCTTTGTTACATATTAAGTTCACAGAAGGAGTTGGTTTAATCAGTAAGAAAAGTATGATTTTTAAGTTATGGATTTTAACTATTTATATGAAAGTTTTTAAAAAAATCTTCTAGATAAAATTTAAATATAAAAAGTAAAAGAATAAAGAACAAATAAGAGAATCCAGGCTATAACATATATAACTTAGACTTGAGGTAAACTCTTATACTCAAGACTGGAAAACCAGAAGATGGGGAATAAAATATATATATTAGACCACATAAAAATTAAGAAATTGCATATGGAAAAAATACCAGAGATAAAGTCAATAAACAAAGCACAGATCTGGAAAGAATATTGTTTTAATCACTTATTTTTGCTTCTGTGACTAAAGGACCTGAGCAGCACAATTGTAGAGGAGGAAAACTTTATTTGAGGGCTCACAGTTTCAGAGGTCTTGGTCCATAGAATGCTGGGTCCATTCCTCAGGGCTTGAACTGAGGTTGAACATCATGGTAGGAGAGTATGGCAGAGGGAAGCGGCTTATGTGGAAGTAGAGAGAGGGGGAATCCACTTTCCAGATACAAAATATATATACCCCATAGCCATGCCCTACCACTTCAGTTAATCCTATCAGGGATTAATTCACTGATTGTATTAGGACTCTTAAAACCCAATCATTTCTCCTCTGAACCTTCTTGCATTGTCTCACACATGAGCTTGTGGGGTACACCTCACATCCAAACCATGACAAATATTTATAAAGTAGTTGCTTGGGCTGACTGTGTCCTTCCAGAATTCTTATGATGAATCCCTAAATCTTTAATGTAATGGTATTTGAAGGTGGGGACTTTTGAGAAGTAATCAGCTTTGGATGAGGTCTTGAGGGTTGTTAATCTTCCATTGTGTAACAAATACCTGAAAATAACTTTTAAGGACAGAAGGTTTATTTTGGCACACAGTTTAGGAGGTTTCATTCCATAATCAATTGGCCCCATTGCTTTGGGTTCTGTTGCTTTTGTGGTCATTGTGGGGGAATGTTCAGTAGAGCAAAGCCATTGACTTCAGGGTCAGTAAGTGGAAGGGAGGGTGCTGGGGTCCTACAGTTCCCTTAAAGAGCACACACCCAGTGACCCAGAGACCTCCCAATAGGCTTGACTTCTGATGTGTTCTACCATCTCCCAACAATGCCAAAATGAGATCTTGGTCTTTAACATCTGGGCCTTTGGGGGATATTTTAGATCCAAACTAGGGCAAGTTGAGAGTCCCTGTAATGTCACTAGTGTCCTTAAGAAGAGGGAGAGACCAGAAGGCTCTTTACCATATGAGAATATGGCAAGAAGGCAGTTAGTTATCTGTGAACCAGAAAGAATGCCTTCACCAGACCTGTACCATGGGACTTCAGACTCCAGAACTATGAGAAATAAATGTTTTAGATTAAGCCACCTACTCTAGTCTTCTGTTACAGCAGTCCACTAAGACAGTATATCACAAAGACTATATTTTCTAGTAAGCAAAGAGCTCTTTTAAAGTTATAGGGGAATGACAGACCAAGAAGATGGAGAAAAGGTATAAATAGACAATTCACGGAAGCATAAATCCAGATTGACAATGAACAAGCGAAAAGATGTTTAAATGAAGTAGTAGATCAAAGGAAAGTAGAAAACCATGAGAGAGCACTTTAACATTCAGTAGATGGTCTAAAATCTGAAAGTACTCTGACAACTAGCTCTCACTGTGATACCTTCAAACATGCTAGTAGACTTGTGAGGTGGTAAATCGTTTTTTGGAAGGCAATTTAGTAATGCCTTTCAAATGTAAAATGTACCCCCTCTTATATATAATTATAATGCACCAATAAAATATTTTAAAACTGAAAAGCATATACCATTTGGTCCAGCCCATTCTTGAGAATCTTTCTAATGATCTTTCTAACAACAATAGCAATAAATAGTGATAGGGACACAGTGAATCTTCTTGCAGTCCCAATAGAAATAGTTACTTTTTCACCAAAAGTACCAGCAAAAGTTCTGGAGCGTTGTTCGGTCTAGGTGGTGTACCCATGTACCTTAGTAAGAGAGAGAATTCTTCCTAAGGGGAACCAAGGCCGTCTTCAGTACAGCATTCAGGGACATGCTTTCAACCAAAAAAATAAATGGATACCAGTCATTTTCTCTGGTTTTAGAGGTAAATTTGTTGTTAGGTACAGGAACTTAAGTATTCAACACTGTGTGAAGATTAAGAAAAATGTAAAACAATTTTAATTCTTTGGAGAATATCATTAGTAACTCCAGCAGGTAAAATGACAGCAAAGTCTTGCTTTCACTGCCAGGCACATGAATACAGATAGAACAGCTGTTTAACACCATCAACCTCTTGTTCTCTAAGGGGCAGAAAACACACTGCCACACCATTGCTGTGGGATTCAGGAGATCAAGATCCTGGCAGGGTTTCAACATCTTATAACATGCGGAAATCCCCACAAAATCAGTAGGGGCTCCAATTCTCAGGAAACTTGGCTTTCATATTTTCTGAAGAAGAGATATTAATGAAATGGATCTTTAAGCCTAACAGCAGGGTTCACTATAGAACATTTGAGACACCACATGCTTCTACTCTCAGTGGCTTGCAGTTAGCAGTTTAGTTTTCAACCAAGAAAATTTTTCCAGGATAGCACCTTGTGGACATTACCCCCAAGTTCTTCAGAAACTGGGGCCAATTCCACAAGTGGCATGGTAGAATATTTCAAAGCCATTCTGAGCCTTATTTCTAAATCAAGGTTCTTGCTACTGAAATTAAGATGAAACTTTTTTGTAACTGGTTCATACACCTGGATAAGCTTTTTTTTTTTTTTAATAAAAATAGCATAATTTGTAAGAGAACTTATCCACTGCTTTAAGTCTGCCTTTTCTCTTGCAAAGGACTATAGGCTTAAAAAAATAACAACCAAAAAACCTATCAATGAGCCACTTCAAATTTTGTGTCTAATTAATACTTCTCAAATAATTTGGCAGAAACACATTAGAATTGTTTACATCTTTATTGCTGAAAAACTATAGTTATAAAATGTTTGGGGAATAATATATTATTTTATTGACTGATAAAGATAATAAAACATCCAATCTTATTAACAAAATGTGTATCCCAGGACTTTATCATACATATGGATTCAGTTTTCTTATCTTTTACTTACCTGTTCCTTTTTCACTGAATTTGATTTAACTGAATCCAACAAATTGAGCTTCCATTATATAGATCTGGAAGATGAAGTTATAAATGAAAAGATTGCACTTAAGGTCCTTTCTGGGTCAAAGCACAATGCTTTCAGGAAGTTTTAGGGCCGTGAAACTATTCTGTAAGATATGTTAATGGTTTATACATGACATTATGTATTTGTTCAAAGAGTTAACCTAATGTAAATTATTGACTTTATTTCATAGTATCAGTATTGGTTCTTCAAGTAAAACAAATCCACCATACTAATATAATACAAGCTGTAAATAATCACGGAACAGGAACAAGGAGGAGGTGTTGTGTGGGACTCTGTACTTAGTGATTTTTTCATGTATAGCTTCATCATTTAAGGCTTCCATGTTTCATATTTCTGTTTTGCTAATGAGCAAATAAAGCCAGACTTGCTATTTGAATCCAACAGTTGGTCTCTGTGGTATGTATTTCCCCAATACTTAACTATTTATGTTGATATAATCACTCATACAATTTAGTTATCCAACCCAGAAATATTTGTTCCCACCTGGGTAAAGCATTTTGTTATCTTGCTCTTTAGATCAGGAGAATTTCTGAGAGGTAGTTTTATGTTATGTGACTTTGTTTCATACATAGACATATGCTTAATTACTGAAGTCCCTTAATACATTCTTTTTGGTTTTCTAGTTTATTCAAAACAATTTAAATTTATTTTAAAGCAGGATATAAATATAGTAATTCAAAAGGGTCAAAAATGTATGATTTCAGAAAATCTCTGCTCACACAGGCACACACTTCCTTCAGTCACTATTACCAGTTACTTTATTGCATGTACAGAGTTATTACATGTATATACAAATATAAGAATCTTTTTAAAGCAATAGTCTGCCTCGCTTTTTCACTTACCAGTATGTTTTGGACACTGTTTCATATTACTTTATAAAAAGCTAACATATAACTTGCTTATTCTTTTTTTGATGATTGCATAGTATTCATATTTTTGTGTTCTATAAATTATTGAACCAGTGCATTAGTAATGAACATTTAAGTTTCATTCCTTTTTTCTTGTTCTTTATTTTTCCTTTTCTTTTTCAGTGGTACTGAGGATTGAACACAGTGTGCTCTGCCACTGAGCTACATCCCCAGACCTTTTTACTCTTTATTTTGAGACAAGATCTCTCTAAGTTGCCAAGGCTGACCTTGAACTTACCATCTTCCTGCCTCAGCCTCTCAAGTTGCTGGGATTATAGGTGTGTTTCACCATGTCCAACTTAAGTTTCAATTTTTTTTTTTTTTATTCTTCCAGGTCATCAAGGAACATCCTTGCACATTTATCATTTCATAAGTACTTTATTGTGTGTATATATATTTTAGAAGTGGAATTACTGAGTTTAAGAGGAGGTAAATTTTGTGCCAGGGTATGAAAGTGTTTGTTTTCTTGCCTCATCACCAAAACAATGTTTATTATACTTTTGGATCGATGCCAATCTGATAGGTGAAATTACATCTCATCTTAGCTTTAATTTTAATTTCTCTTATTATGTATAATACATGCATTACTTAAATCTTTAGAAAAGTAATAAGATGCAGATTTAAGATCAAGGATGTTAAGTAATTCCACATCACGCCCTGCATAAGGAAGAGTACCCAGAAGTGATCTGCTCTGTCCTTTGTGTTTGCCCCACTTTGCTGTCCACAGCACCAAGCACAGAAAGAAGAGGCTTGGTTAAACATTTGAGTTTCCTGACAGTTTTCCTCCAGTGATCAGTAATTGTCAAAAAAAAAAAAAAAAAAAGAAAAGAAAAAAAAAAGAAAAAAAAGAAAGAAAGAAAAAGAAAATAAGAAAGAAAGAAAGAAAAACAAAAGCCCAGGGGGGCAGGGAGAGGAAGGAAGAAAATTAAAGAAGTCTTTTTATAAAGGCAAATGAGTTCTTACTAAAATGACAAAATCAATTGTTTCTGAAAAATATTTCCAAATTTCCTTTAAAAAAATTTCAGGAAACCCTTTTTTTGCCAGGCATGATGGTACACACTTAAAATCCCAGTGTCTCAGGAGGCTGAAGCAGGAGGATCACAAGTTCAAGGCCAGCCTCAGCAACTTAGTGAGGCCAAAGCAATTTAGTGAGACCCTGTTTCAAAATGAAACATAAAAAAGGCTGGGAATGTGACTTGGTGGTTAAGCGTCCCTTGGTTCAATCCCTGGTACCAGAAAGAAAAAGAATAAAACCCTCTTACCTTCTTTTCTTTACTAGGGATATACCAGAAAAAAAAGTTTAAAAATTTTTATCTGGAGGCTGGGGTTGTGGCTCCATGGCAGAGCATTCACCTAGCATGTGTGAGGCACTGGGTTCGATCCTCAGCACCACATAAAAATGAATAAATGAAATGAAGGTATTGTGTCCATCTACAACTAAAAACATATTTTAAAAAATTAATTTTTTAAAAAAATCTGGGTAACCATCAGCAGATTGATATGAAACATATGTTTTGGACTTATGTTTTAGAGACAATTATCAATGGGAAGAACTTGAGAAACAAAACTTTGCTCTTTCCTTACTGCTTTCTCTCTCTAAAATATGTTTTCTCTGCATGACTTCAGATTTGAAGCACTGGGTTCCCATATCTTATATGAAACCTTGAGAACTTTGTGGATTCTGAGCAACAGTTGATGACTTCATTCATAAATTGTGGATATCCACAAGTTGTGAGTGTTGGGTCTGTCAGGTGAAGGCTTATCCCTGGACTTGAACTGTCTACTGCTCCAGCTGTCCTAATCAGCATCTTGTTAGTAGAGGGGTATTTGCCCTGATTGACATTTATCTAGGGTATGTTTGGGAGGTATGGAAGGGACAGAGCCATCTAGAGAAGAGAGGGTTTCCTATGCTCCCAGGCAGAGTAGTCTGTGACTATTTGATGACTATTAAACAAATCAGCGAAATGACTCAATGAAGTAATTTTGTGCTACAGGAGTTATATCAATTCTGAATTGTGAATTTTCATTGTTATTGTTTTTATTCATCCAACAAATATTGAGTATCTCTATGTGTCAAGGATTGTTCTAGGTTTTACAGGTCCAGCAATGAATAATGCGGGGAAATACTTGTTGGGTGCAAGGTCATTTTATCCAGCGGTCAGCATAATTCTCTTTCCCTGTTCTCACAATGAATCTGAGAACCAAGTGAATCATCATAACAAAAGGAGAGCTCATTTCTGGAGAACCATGGATGCCTGTAGGCTCAGACTTGTAGTTATTCTACAAGCAAAGGAAGCAAACTGTGAACTGAATTCCTTCCTAGGAACTTCTCTAAGATTCTCAAATCCTTGAAAAGCATCTGTGGAAAGCACACATGATGGGGTAAAAGCATCCCTTTAAAGCTGGTCAGCCACTTTGCTGCCAAGGGGCTTGTCAAAATTGCTTAAGAGGAAGGGAAAAAGTTGGGCGGGAAGAGACAAGTGCACATATACATTTTTAAAGTAGCTAGCAACCAAGACAACACCAATTATTTAACCACAGTAAAGAAACCAGCAGCCAAACCACACTGATTATTTAACCGCGTATCCAAGTGCTGAACACAGCCTAGCCAGCCACGTTCATTTAATGTAAATATCCCCAGTAACCAATCCCCGAAGAGGCAAGAGTTGCCATAGAGGACAGCTCCTCACCTTTCCTGGTTTTGGCTCCAGATGTCTCAAGCTGAGAAACTGGCTCCAATCCAACAAATATTTTCTTTAACTTTTGCTTTTTTTTTTTCTCTCTCTAAAAACTGATTCATTCTTCCTTTACTCTTCTGCTGTCTCCTGTGAGCACATATTCTTCATTTGTTGAATTATGTTCTTTGCCTTTTTATTTTCACCTTTCCTTTTAATTTCAATCCTCTCCCCTGTTTCCCCAAGTGCTTTCTTTCCAGCACATTTGATTCCTACTCCTGCGACTTTCACTAATCATTATATGTAAGGTTTATTCTCAAGTGGGTGTTTTATCAGGAAAACAGGAACTTTCTTTGTTGTTTGCAATGGAATAATCCACAATAGGCTAAATTTTACTATAAAAATGGTATCTTTTACTGAGAAATATTAGTCTCATAGATCTGATGAGCCCAGATGTTCATGTTTGAAAATCCTGACTCTACTTCTACTTGGTCACAGGCATGGCATCTGACTCAAGGCCAGTCAATCCATTGGTATCTGGCAGCGAGTCTGATTTCTCCCTTTTGGAATCTTACACAGAGACTGGACTGAAATGTGGCATAGATTGGGGGCTGTCTGACAGGGTGGGCCATATGCCATAGAGCAAGCATGGCTACAGAGAGAAACAAAAACAATTGAAGAGGACCCTGTGGTATACAGAAGTTGTCTGAGGAATTGGTAACTGTATACTTCTCTGAAGGAATGAGAGAGGTGTCCACTTCCTGTTCATGGTTTAATTTTATTTCCCATGAGCCCAGGGTCTATTTCAATTGCTAAACCTGTGAAATAGTTGTATCATCATATTAATGTGTGTGTCAGCAGATATCGGGCAACATCAGGCCCCATGGGGTCATTTATTTGGCCCCCCTTTGTCCTTCTTTATCCTCAATGTTCAACTTTTCTATGGATAGGGAATCAGTTTCAAGAAGATGCTTCCAAACAAAATATTCCTCTTATATTGTATGTAGGGAAGTCTCTTAGATATAATATATCAAGCTTAATGAGACCTTGGGATTTATGGAAAAAAGCATGGAGCTGCTACATATAAAATGCTCATAGTGTGTCATTTATGCCTAATCAGCTCATGCCACACCCTGTCAATGGCAAAATATGATGTTGGTGGACCAAAGCTGCTTCCTTCCCCATTGCCTTTGGAGTATTTGATACCCTATTATGACTTCTTGAATTCAAATCTGACTGAGTTTTGGGAGTAGGAAATTAGCAGTGCTCTTGAAGGTCACATTAGAAATGTCCTTTAAACAACCAAAAAATATATTATGAAGATTAGAGAAAAAATGAGATTGAAAATATTTAAAAAAAAAACAGTAAAAAGAAGAAGGTGATCAATCATAACCAATGGTGCTGAAAGGTCAAATAAGACGAGGATTGAGAAATGATCATTGGGTAGAGCAAGATTTTGGTCTTTAGTGACTTTGATGAGTAAAATGATCAGATAAAACCTGATTATAGTGGTTTAGGTGAGAACACAAAGGGAAAATAGAAAACACTGAGTAAAAGCAACAATTTCACAGAGATTTCATAAAAATGAAATAGTTATTTACTGAAGATTTCCCCAGGGGACTCCATCATGTGCACAGGTGTTGAGAACAGTCAGGGTTTGAATCCCAGCCTCACTGTGGACTAATTGGATGGCATTGTGAAAGTTCATTAACTCAGTTGGAATCAAGTTTCTTAATCTGTAGAATGAAGTTCAGATCATGAAATTATTAACTAAAGAGTTAGGCTTCTAGCACCATAAGCATATTGGCTAAGTTAAATTAAACCATAGACAAAATGGTTTGGTAAATACTTAATATCCATGACAGGAACACATGAGGAGCCACAGGGACTCCTCAGCTAAGCTAAGGCAAGAAGACTCCTACCACGCCATGGCACCGCTCCATCTTGAATTGAGCTCCCCTGGATTGATCATACACACAGACCCCTGGGCTCCTCCCAGACCTACGGAAGACTCTGGTAGTGGGGTCAGGGAATCTGCATTTAGTACTGTCTCTTGTTACTTTTTCTGTACACTGAAATGTGAGGACTCTTGCTAAGGAAACATGGATGCTTATGGAAGTTTCTGAGCAGATGGGTGACAACACATTTGTTAGGATTGATGGGAGGGAAGAAAGGCAGGAGTACTGATTAGAATGATGTAGCAGTCAAACCAGGTGAAGAGTGCTTATGCCAGGAGGGAGCATGGCATACAGAAAGAAAGGCAGGTAACAAGAAGATTGTTTTCAAGGCAAAGTTGACAGCATTTAGTAACTGACTAGAAATAATGAAGTGAGGGGAAGAGATGACTCCACGGTTTTGAGGCAGGTTGCTCCTCTTGTTCCTAGGCTCACTTCTCTGCCTTCTTAGCATTCCATATTGAAGTCCAGTAGTCAGTGTCATTGTATCATGTCAACAGCATAAGCCTGAATTTCAGTCTCCCTTTATCTTCCCTATCTTAGCTAAGATCCCACCACTCTTTTTTTTTGTACCAAAGATTGAACCCTGGAGTGCTTAATCACTGAGCCACAGTCCTACCCCTTTTTATTTTTTACTTCAAGACAGGGTCACTCCAAGTTGCTTAGGGCCTCACTAAGTTGCTAAGGCTGGCTTTGAATTTGCAATCTTTCTGCCTCAACTTCCCATGTTGCTGGGATTACAGGGGTGCACCTTCACACCCAGCAACAACTCTGCTCTTATGGTGTCTCAGGACTATGCTCTAAAGTGATTCTTGACTTCTTCATTCCTCTCAGTCCTATAAGCAATATTCAGATTTACTTTCAAAACTGATAAGCACTCTTTCCATTTTTCATCTCTGCACTGCCAATTCTGACCCAATCCAACATTGTTGCTGGCCTAAACTGTGATGGTTCCTGCCTCTCCTCATGTTCCTCATAGTCTATCAAATCTTGTCATCTCTCTGCTCAAATCCCTTTGATGATTCCCTTTAGTGATTCCTCAAATTATTCCAAGTAAAAGTCAAAGTCTTGTAATGGCCAACAATGCCCTACAGGATCTGTCCTTGTCACCCTGACCCTATGTCTTCTCACCAGTCTGTGAGCATCTACTTTAGATAATCAGACTGCCATATTGTTACCAACTCCCAACTCTGGCTTTATGCTTCTGCTTTTCCCTAATATTCATGAACCTAAACTCCTCTCACAGCCCTCCCAACTCTGGCTTTATGCTTCTGCTAATTCCCTGATATTCATGGACCTAAACTCCTCTCACAGCCCTCCTTCTCCATCAGGGCTTTGGAGTGCTCAATATTATTCCTTGGCCTCAATGCTAGTTTTCCAGAAATCCACATACTGGACTACTATTATTGTTATTATTGAAATTAAGTCCCTGTCACATCTTCCCAGCACCCTTTCATGACCTCTCTGCATGGAATAACATGATCAAACAACTAGCTGTGATTTCTTGTCCCACTTAATTTTTAAATTAGCCCACATTACTTGCTATACTATATATCTATTTTTCTATTATCTGACTTGCAGAATGTAAGATGCTAAGAGAAGGACATTTGTCTACTTTGTTTAGTGCTAGATCCCTTGAGTCCTGAACAGAGAATAGCACATAGTAAACTCTCAAAAAACAATTGTTGAACAAATTTCAAGATGAGTTTTGAGGCAGCAAAGATACAGGTAAAGAACATGGACTTTTAAACCTGGTACATTGGGTTTATAATCTTGCCTCTGCCTCTTACTCATTATTTGATATTGTACAAGTTACTTTGCATCTCCATGCCTCCATTGCCCTATCTGTAGATTGAAAATAATAAGAACAATTCCTTACTTGAAATTAGATATGTTGAAGCCCTAGGAAGAACAAAGCTCCCTACAAAAGCAAGACAGAGATACACTATAATTGTTCTGAGTGGGATTCTAGAGTCAGAACTTGCACAATTTTGTGTTCTTCCATGAACCTAGCAACAGTGCAATGCTCAGAGTAGACATTCCACAAACGTTTGCCTCACTGATTTGATAAATGCACTTGTGTTCATTGTCTCATATAAACTTTATGGAAAACATTGCTTTATTTAGTATTTTCTCCTTTTTTTGCATTGAAATTTGTAATATTTGCTGAAAAGTTGATTGGTACTCTCATAAAATTTGGATGGATGTTTATGGATTACATGGCTAATATTGTTAAGAATGTACAGCACAGCATAAACATGGAACTCTTGCACAATCCTTTCCTGGACTTGTACTTTTTTGAACTGGGTTCAAATCTAAACTGAGCAAGGCCACACAGGGCGTTAAAGCAAAAAACGTATTGTTGGAATGCACTGAAGTCCCTTGACTGTGGGAGATGGGCAGTTGTGGAGGTAATTTTTTAAAAACCTGCTTTTTATTTCTGGTCACCTGGCAAGCCAATCTAAGAAAACATACCACACAAATGTGATTTTCAAGCCACACACATTGACCAGATAGAAAAACAACTTCAAACATCCCATAGTGTTTTGGAAATTATTTGCCGAATATGTCAACATACCCCCTGAAAGAAAAGCTATTGCCTAGTTTTTGGATTCTTCTCATGCAGATTTCTCAAATTTTGAAAAAAACAAAATTCTTAATATAATTACTTGGATATGTATCACAGTTGTTTTTTTTAATGGCCTATTGAATGCTTTACTACAAATCATTAAATGTGTCTATGTTCATTGTGAGCAATCCATGTGTATGAGACATGAGGTAGAAGGAAAAAACAGTAGAAGCAGCAGAGTAATTAAAGAAAAAGAATGGGAGAGGAGAGAAATACACAGATTTAAGCACTAGAAAGTCCTACATAAGTAAATATTAATCTCATTTGAAATTCATAGTCTTCAAATTTTACAATAGCAAATATTAATGCTTCAAGGTCATTTAAAAACAGTATGGTACACTCTACATATTCAAAGTGAAGAGGATTAGTTTTTCTCAGAAACAGTGAAGTCAAGGGTAAAAGCATTGCTAATGATTTCCTATTTATTGACCCAGTTTTGCAGGGTCTGCTGACTTTATGAATCCGGAACAGCAGCTGAGAGTGTGAGAAACATAATTGTGAGTGTCATTTGCTGAATAGACTGAGAAATATTTTTGTCTCAGGCAGAAACAAAAACCAATAAAATTAAAAAATTAAAAAACTAACACATTCATTAAACATACATGTGCAACTGATTTTTCTATTTACCCTGAAATTTTGTTTTAATGATTGGCCTGATAGTCATCTTGCAAAACTTTCTTTATGGATTAGCATTAATTTAATGATTAGTCTTTACTGAGCATCCACACTTACAGGAGGTGTCACTGTTTGAATGTATATGCTTCAGTGTGTTAGCCTATGTACCATGCCTTAATCCTAATTTCCTTCTTCCCATTTTACAGATGACAGGCTTGAAATGTCCAGTGCCACATAGCTAGGATTTGGAGCTTGATCTGTCTGCTTCCATAATCTTGCCTCACTGTACATGACATGTTAAAAACTTCTTATTTGGCTCATCTGGTACTGGGAAACTAATCCACCAGGACCTTAACAAGTCCTCTGGTCTTTAGTCCCTAGCTTAATGTTGGCCAATTATTTCAGCCTAGAGATTGAGAAGTTTGGAGGAGTGAGGTGGTTTTGATATTAGCATGTTGAGGCTGGCAACTCAGCCCCAACTCTGATCTCATTTTGGTGACGTCAGCTTGGCATAGCCCCCACTTGCTAGTTGCTTCAATATTATGTCCAGCCATAAACCAGACACCAAAGACTGCAAGAATTGGTTAAAAAAAAAAAAAAAGAAGAAGACTGGGCAGGATAGGTGGGAAGCATTCCTTCCATAGAATGCCAGTTTCCCAGGTCTGCCAACTTTTGCTTTCCAAAAGAGAAAGAAGAATAGTTAACTGCCTTGGATCAGGATATCCCATATGTGCACAGTGATCCCTTTTGATTCCTTAGGCAACAGGAGAAAAAGAACTTAAAGACTACTTGACACCATTTCACATGTTCCTATCCCCATTTTGAGAATGAGTTTCTTGGTGTCTTCTTTGAGTCATCATATTATATATAATAAACATATATCAAATATATAATATATTTATTATCTATTTATATCATTTTTATATTTATTCATATTACACATATAAAATTTATATAATATTACACATATGTGTAATATATGCACAAAAGTATGACCATTTATTATTATTATTATTTCAACTAATTCAGTTGGCAGTGAAAGATAGGCTCATCTTCAGATGGTGGATCATCCACATGCTTCCTCTCATCCTTAATATAGGTAGGCTGATACTGAACTAAATAAGCCATCAAGAACTTTTTTGTAGGCACAGGGTGTATCTCAGAGGTAGAGAGAGTGCTTGCCTAGTATGTGGGAGGCCCTGGGTTTGATTCTCAATACTGTAAAAAAAAAAAAAAAGAACCTTTTTATCAGTCATTGACTATGAGATCTGAGAGGTCTTTGCATCGATAACAAATTCACTAATGAGGATGAGGAAGACAAGGAAGAAGGCAGCAGAGAGAGTAGCCTTTTGTATTTTTTCCGGATATAACTGATATTTCCTTTACATGAGGAAATAAATTACAGGTTAGGATAATTGCAATGAATTCTGGTACTAAATTTTTTTTTTTTTTATTTACTAAAGGGCATATATACAAATTCTTGTTGTTATTATAAATCATGGTATTTCAAGGGATGCCAAGAAATCGTGCACTTTCACTGACAAAATTCATCTAATGACTTATAGAGGTGAATCTCAGATCTTGGAAGAACAAGCATCTCTATCACTCATTCCTGACACTGCTGGAAGCTGGATTTCCAGTTGAGCTTCCTTCTGTGTTAGCCTCAGAGCAAAAGAGGTTGTTGAATTTCACTTGCTGGATTCCTGTAGTGGATTATTCAGTAGAGAACATAGTAGTACCGTGCAATATCAGAAGAGAACTGAAAAGAATAAAGGGGTGGAAGAAAAACAGAGGAGGAGAAGAAGATGGGGAGAATAAGAAAGTCAAGGAAGAATGACGGATAAGGCCATGACCATCCAGATGCTATTCTTGAGTTACTTCCCGCTTCCATTTTCTGCTTTTCCACACTTCCTGCTTCTCCTATTGCCTTAGGGATGGGGACATTTCTTTCATGGCATTAGTCCTGTGGGAATGCAAACCAGGGACTTCAATTTGTTTTCATCTTTTTGCTTAGAAAGGAGGTAAGTTTCATTTCCTTAACTTACTTATTCTTATCCTTTTATTCTTAGAGTGTATTTTTATTTTTAAAATACAAACTATAAAACCACTTTCACCTCCATTTTTCTTCTTGAAACCAAGTCAGTCTTGTAGGCTAATTTACTGCCAGTTTGTTCTCCATTACCCCAACTGAATGTGACGCACACCCACTTCCCTTTTAGGTTTGCCTTATGAAAAATACAATTCATCCCTTAACTTTGGTTTCTTAAAAAGTTGTACCTTTGGAGATCACATTAATTTGGTTCAAAGAATGGGCAAAATTTAATATCTAGCAGGCTTGGAAATGATATTTCATGCTGTTTCCCCTTTTCAGCAGCAAAACTTCAGGATAGATTGAGATTTAAAATGTTAGCTGTAGAAAAGGTCAATCTTCCCCTCTCCCTCCTCTACTTTTCTCTTTGAAGACACTTCTGAATTTACTGAACTTAGAATAGAAAATAATAGTAAACAGAATTTTGGCAACAATGTGGTCTAGTTAGTGTTGAAGAGTTTAAAGCTAAAAAAGTTCTGTTTGTGAAAGAATTTGCTAATTATTCTGCAGATGTTCCTTCTTTTTATCCCTTATGCGTCATAGTTTCCTTAACATTCGCGCCCTCCCTTTCTCTCTTTCTCTGGCTTTAGCTGTCCTTCATGTTCTCTTTTTAAGCAGGAAAGATAGGTTCAAAGACTGTGTAAAGTTTCTTTTCTTCCCCTGAAACAAGGATATGACTCCCAGCCAAGTTTCTGAGGTCTTGTCTAGAGAAGTCTTATTACTTTAATAGTAATCTCTTCCAGAAAATTTTCTCCCAATTCAGTGATGTGTATATCCTGGATTTAATTTTATTAAGTGAGTTACAATATTAAGTTGTTTGGTTTGATTTCATTTTTCCACCTAAGCTTCTAAGTCCCCCATTAATATAATCAAATATTGGATAATGAGTTCCTATAATTTTTTCAAAGGATTTAAAACGGAGAATTCCCAAACAGTTCTTGGAATTATCACAGAACTATCAAAGCAGCTCAGAACCGTGGCTAGGAATCAATGTTCTTATCTTTTTAAAATTTTTTTAAAGAAGCTTGTTTTTACGATTTGTTGAATAATGTAATAAAGTCACTTAGTGACTTAGTGATGCATTCATCTTAGTATTTTGAGCTTCCATGTTAATAACAACTTTTGAGTAAAGTTCAAATACTTTTGTTTTTAGCAACACAACATCTTTCCCAATACAACTAAAACTTAAGTCTAATCGTTATTGATTTCACCTTATTTTTTCATTTCATTCACATGGTGCATCTATCTAAACCTTAAACATACACAGGCACACATGTGCCCAATTGAGTCAATTCCTAATCACTTGTAAACATGGTAGATCTCACAGTGCAGAGACAGCTTCCTACACATTGTGATTGGAGCTTCAAGCTGCTCATTCCAAAATTTATCCCTGGTGACCCTTCCCCATAGCTCTGCTCCACCTGGACTGAAGTTCTCACCAGCATACTGCCTTGCTGGCTCTGTGTTCTTCTACTGTTCCCACTCAAGTTTAAACAATTAATGAAGAAACCTGAAACCAAGAAGTTACAGTGAGAAAAAGTGCAGGTAATATGAGAGACCTTCCAATTCTCTCATTTTGTGAGATTCATTGAGTAGATGATTTGTTGTACAATCTGATCCCTGGGAAGACTAACTTAACAGCTAGTCTTGCAAATTATAGCTGACAAAACTGACAATTTTGCCTAAGAAAGGACCTCAATACACAGAATTTCCATACTCGTGCCTTATTCTACATGAAATGTGGTTTTCCCAAGTCATCTTTGCTATGAAAACTGCTTGGTGGTTCTTTACTATGGGCCACCACCCCCTACTTCTCCCTGACATATTCACATATACACACATCTCCTGAAGGAGTGAGTAATGGACAGCTTTTCTTTCTCCTCCTTCTCTTCTTCCTCTTCACACACACACACACACACACACACACACACACTCACACACACACACACACATACCTCACCAAGAAAGTGTGCAAGAGTCACAGAGCTGAAGATATGATTTGCCTGAGTTATGGAATACTCTGAATGATGAGGTAAGATCATTTCAATCACCAGAAATACAAATGCTGCATATAAGAGTCATTGCATATAAGAGTCATTGCTGTTTTCAATGTCTTATTTGGTCTTTAGAATAGAGCTTCATTGTTCTCTTTGAGTTATGGCAGATTTTCAAATCTTCAATGTATCTCACTTCCAGTGTACATACACCATTGGATTAGGAAGCATAAAATGTTTTAGATTATCTACGTGAACATCCACCTCATACCTGATTATACATATAACATATTTTCCACAGCTGGCTATGGAACCCTCAACAATGTAATAATGTCAGATGTTCCTATAACTTCCTCACCACAGAAGGATACTGACTGTGATGACTGTTGGATACAAATTTGAGTTATTTGGTAATCTAAAGTATTGGTGTAGTTAAAAAAGTATTCTAACCAAAGTTATATGGCTATTCCCAATAGATGATAGAGAGAGAAGAAAGAAGGAAGTTGTTAGAGAGGGATGGTGTGAATAGTTACCTGTGTCATACAATGAAGTATATTATTAGAGAGGAAGTTTTGCAAATTATGGGGCAATCAGACAATTATTCCTCTTCCTCTAAGTTTAAATGATACTCTGAAATTTAAAGTTTTTCCTTTTGAGTTATGTAAGTATGTGTGTTTGATTCAACAGTGGCACCAATAGTAAAAGCTAGCAATACCATTCCCTATAAGTGTCCCCTTCTACTCAGAAAGTATGCTAAACCTGAAGAAATATAGTGGTGGACTGAGATGAGCCTCTGAGGAAGATTAGGTTTTCCCAAAATATATGTGGATTTCCACACCATGCAGATTAGAAAAAGATAAAGTGGAATGAGGTCCAAGCAGAGTAGTCAATTAATAACTTGACCAGATCGTTTGTGAAAGCACTCGTTCTTCTAACTATGGGTGTTTTTTTTTTCTCCTAAAAGTGTGGAAAAAGACAAATTTAAATATAATCGTAAATTTTCTTCTTTTAAAATGTAATTGCTGAAGTTACTCCATACAGTCAGGAAAGTCCCTTTATCCCTTAAGTGATACCCAGATGAGAAGAGGGGAGGCATGGTCAGGAACCAAATCAATGTCTCATTCTGCTCATCCATATTCCATTGTTCCAGAAAAGAAGGGACAATACCTTTTCAAGCAAATTGTGTCTGATAATGACCTCAGCAAAGTGAGCCAAGATCCACAATGAAGGAAGGAGCCACTTGGGAGGAGCACCCAGAACTGAGGCAGGACTTCCATGAAGATATCACCTCTCGTGAGCAGAGATCCTTATGTTGACAACCAAGGAAAAAAATGTGAGGTTAAAAGATTTTTTAGCAAATACATCAGGCGTGACTATCCCACTAACCAGTTTATCTCTAAGCTATAAACTCTCCTTCACTTGAATTTATATTTCATAATTTCAACCTTATGCTTCAACTGAGAAATTAAAATTCAACAAGGAATCTCACAATTTCATATAATGCTCTGGTAATCTTACAGGACTCTTCAATTATTTAAAATCCATTCAAATGCCTTTTCCCTGCTGACAACTCCACACTGCCCACTCAGAAAAAGACTCACCAGGAGAATAAATTATTTCTTCCCTTGTCAGTGGTAATTTGTGTTCACTAAATTACCTCCAGATCTACTTTCCTGAGTCAAAAATAACTTCATAGTTTTTTTCCCCTCCATGTTTAGCTTGGAAAGACATATAGATTTTGAAGTTAACCTCTCTCTGTTAGATGCTCAAGAATAATTAAGCTCGTTCTCTTCTTAAATCAGCCAGATGTTTCATTTTAAGATGGAACAATACATGGTTTATTTGACCCAAACTCTCATGGAAAGGCCATTGCTTTCATTTTGATAGTCCTGTTTTGCAAGAGGTAAAAATGAAAAACATCTTTAAGAGAATTCCTTTTCTCTCTTTTTAAAATTCCCTGGGAACAATGCTTGGTATCAATAGGAAACCACATTTTTTAGAAAGTTATTACTGATAATGCTTCACAATCTGATCAGACACGTAAGATACAGCCATCAAGTTAGGATTTTTACCATATTGTTCTTCAAAACTTTGAGAGATTTAAATGTATTATCATGTCAAGATCTGTTTCTGGCAAGGCATCTATTACACTATTTCTCTGTCACTTTAATGTTTTCTTCTAATCAAGTTAGGCTAATATGCTTAAGGTACCTTCCTTTTTTTTTTTTTTTTGTCTTAAAAATGCTAATAAATGGTTAAGGGTATTTTTTACAACATGGTGAGTGTTATTTCACAATGTTTCATTAGCCACAAATCCTCAAGTCACTTTTAAGAATTCCAGATGCCCTACTGTAGGTATTTTTGCAGCTGTTTTGTGGGAAATCATGAAAGTGCAACTCCTTTTGACAAAAAAGAACATATCTCTTTCCTGCAGGGATCAGTTTCTTTTACTGTACTTTGTAGGAACACCGGCACTGTAAAGACAGCTGTGCACTGCACATATTCTCTCCATGCACCTGAAGTTCAGATAGTTAAAATATGTTCTAATTCGCAAAATGCTTTGATTTTACTTTGAGGGAAACCTTTTGAATTAGTTATGATACATTCCAAAGTTACATTTTACTTTCTGCTATTTGTAGCACAAAATTTGTCTTAAAGAAATTCTATCTGCATCTGATGGCTTTGCTTTTGCAGAGAGTTTTGTTGTTCTTTGTGATTAGGTTTATAAGTTGAATCTAAGCATTCTTTTATGTAGTAGACAACATATTAAATCAGTTGTCTCTGTAGTCAAGGGGAATTGGTTCTGAGAACCTCCTGGAGTACCAAAATCCATATATGTTCAAGTTCCTTCTGTAAAATGGAGTAGTATTTGCATATAACCTGTGCACATCCTTCCATATATTTTACAGAATATCTAGATTACTTATAATTAATAACACAAATGCTATGTAAATGATCATTTTACTGTATTATAAAGGAGCAATGACAAGAAAAAAAATTGTGTATGTTCAGTACGGACAAAAATTATTTACCAAAATAGTTTTGATCCAAAGTTGACTAACCCCATTATTTCCAGTACTGTACAATCTGTGTGTCTTCATTATCTGGCAGTATCTTCGTCTGAGTTGTTTTACTTCTAGTGGTTATTTCTTTCAAACAAAATCAATAAAAAGTGTTGGAAATGGATATCTAGGGTTCAAAGACCTTTCGGGAACTTATATTGCTAAGATTTTAGCTGTGAAGTCTAGACTAGAAAGACTCTAGTGGTAGGATCTGTGATATAAGGAAAACTAGACCCAAAACACATAATTTGGAGTTAATTATTTCAACTCAATGCCCAGAGACACAAAATCCCATTGGCACTCAAGAATTCTATAGTCCAATTAAAAATCAAGTCAGATTCCTCAGTTTCTTTATTTTACTATTTTGTCCCTTGCTTTTATGGTTTAAACCTAGGTTTATAGACCTCAATGTAGCTTCCGATGAGAGCCATCCATTCCAAAAATACACAATATGGCTTAATATAGCTATGGGGATGACAAGCTGAAATGACACAGTGTTCACTCTTGGGAGTTTGCCATTCAATGAGAAGGTAACATGCAAACCAGGAATTCTAGTATCCTGAGACAGTGGCTGTGATGAGGCGGGCATGGCCTTGGGTGGAGGGCAGAAATAACTGCCAAGAAGCTGAGAATATTTTTACTATAGGGGTCAGTGACTCTCAAAAGTAATGAGAACAGGACAAGGATCTGACTGACTTTCTATGTTCTAAAGATGATTCTAGCAATGCCATGCTTTTCTACCATTGCTATGAAGAGCTCAGCTGATCTTACTGGAAAGAAAAGAATTCCTGTCTTTTCCTATTCAGTAGCTAATCAGAAAATAACTCCTCAAAGCAAAAGGAGAAGCAACACTCTTCCTTAATCTCCATCTGAGCCCTCTCCAGAACACTTAGTGTATATAGATTTTCAGATCCTTCATTAGTTTACTTGAAACCTCTTACACAACTTATAGTACTAAATGTAAGACAATGGTTTCCTTATATTCAACAAAATATTCTGTTTCCTTGAAGTGGTTAACTTGTGAAATTGTTTGCTTTTCTTTTAAAGATGATGAAATTTATTGGGTGTTTTATTGGATTTATGGAACCTCTTCCTTTACATACACAGTTGACACTCTTTATTGGCTGGTTCTGTATCTTCATATTCAACCAACTATGGACTTAAAATATTTTTAGAAAATTGTGTCTGTATAACCATACTCAAATTTTTTTGTCATTATTCCCTACATCATACAATTTACTACTGTTTACATAATATTAACAGTGTGTAAATATTAAAAGTAATTTAGAGATGTTGTGAAGTACACAGGGGGATGTGTGTAGGTTATATGCAAAATGTTATGTCATTTTATATAAGGGACTTGAACATCTGTGAATAGAACCAATACCCTGAAGACACTGAGGGACAACTGTGCTCATATGCTCTTTGCGATGAGGTGGCCCTCAACCCAAATCCTCTTCTAAGCAGAAGAGGAAGTTATCAGCACAACAGTACTTCTGTTGTAGATGTCCTGGGAAAATGAAAGAAGGTAAATTAATTATAGTGTTGTGCATACTGCAGCATGTAGGAGGTGGACAAAAAAATGTGAGCTCCTGTCTACATTTGTGACAGGCTTAGAAAACAGTGATACCTACTTTATTAGACTATGGCTGAACTGCAGGGTGCAGTAAGATTGTGTTAGCCCACTTCACTATTGGATTCTGGCAACAACCATCCTATGAAACAGCTTGGCTCTCAGCCTGGACTGAGGGTCCAGGTGGATCAAGCCAGGACTGGGGCTTTGCAATACCTGTCAAGCAAAAAGAAAGTTGAATTTTAAATAAGGGTCCTAGTGGGAATAAGGGGAACAATCAAACAACTTTTTATTCTAAATAAAGATAGAGTCCTACATGATTAAATTGGGTAAAAACTGGCAGGAAAAAAGGTAAAACATTGCAAATTATTAAAGATATGCAGCTTTCCTCCTTTCAGGCAGGTATAATAACTTAAACTATGTTAATAAAGGCTGTTATATCCAGGAAAACTGAAATGCCTGGTTTAATACAGCAAAATAACAAATTTGGTATTCAGATTTGGAAAGTTAATGCATGTGAAGTGATTGAAAATAACTTGTTTTCTTAACTGGTTTAAAAAAGTCTCTGAAATATTATTGATACTATTAATTTAATCAGCTAACCTTGTCCTCCCT
The DNA here is from genome assembly GCF_902686445.1 of Sciurus carolinensis. NCBI lineage: Eukaryota > Metazoa > Chordata > Mammalia > Rodentia > Sciuridae > Sciurus > Sciurus carolinensis. Next base: position 87,239,487 of record NC_062226.1, read on the forward strand.
GGATTGTGGCTCTGTAAACTTCAGTACAGTTGTTGCTTAAATATTCTCTCATTCCCAAGTGAAGTCCACATCAATAATGCTATATGATATTTAGGGGTGAAAGACTTGGGCTACATCATGGGCAAACTATTCACAGACTTATAAGATAAAATAGATTCTTAATGGGTTCAGATTTTTGGAAAATATGTTCAAATGATCACTTTTCCTCTTGAAATATGGAGTGTTACAAAGCACATGTGCTTATGCAGCCTAGATACCTGGGCTAAAAATGTTTTTTAAACTTAAGATTTCAGAAAGGAAGAAAACCTTCTAATTAAAAAAGGTTCACCACAAATAAAAAGAGAATAATGTGTCAGTACACAAAGGCCTACCAGGGTTGGCAGTGAGATACAAGATATGACATTTCAGTAATTAATGGAAAGTCTTTGTAAGTTCTGTAATTATCACACTTTCCAGAAAAGCAAAGGGAAGGTTCATATTTAATGTCCCAAACTGGCTCCATCCTATGCATTCAGACTATTTCACTGAGTCCTTCAACTGCGTCCTGGTGACACGATTCACAACGGTCACAGTCACCATTGCAATGCTGGCGCCAGCAAGCTTTAGTTTGTTAGGAAAAAAATACTACTTTCCATGTATGTTTAAATAGTACAGACACATAATATTAAAAAAACAGAAGCTCTGAGTATGTAATTTGATGCTAAGCCTTTGCAAAATAGGCAGAGATCCAAATATTTTTTCTCTGCTGAAAGAGTTTAAAATATGTTTCCAGGGGTGACTTGGCTGGAGAAGCTACCGCTTGGGATTGGTGAGTTGAAAAATTTGATTTGGGGATGTTCTGTATTTCTGAGAGAGTACCAAAAGGGGCTCCAGGGATTGGCTGAGATCCAAAAGGAAGGTCAGTTCTACATTCAAACTTGCCAGGTTGAAATCAAGTGTATATGTGTGTGTGTGGGGGGGGGGTGTATGCAAGTGCAGAGGTGGGGACACATCTTGTTTGTGAAGCTGTAGGTTTGGATCATGGAATCAAGTAAAGTAGTACAAGACCTACCCAGCTCAGGTAGTTATAAATCTAGACTCTAGAATTCTTTGAGGATTTATCTTTGGAATACTAGAGATAATACATTAGTTGGAAGCTGTGTCTTGATGGTGGTCCTGTGACAGGGAGATGGATATAGCTTACCAGTCAGTGAAAATGGCATTCTGTGGACACCATGCTCCCCTGAATCCTTTAAGTCAGTCTAACCACATTCTAATGGGGCTCAAAAGACAAATCTCCCAGCCCAGCAAATGTATTTTGTAATCTTCTAGGTCCTTTCCCATTGCTCCCACCCCACTTATACTTTCTTTAATTTCCTGGCTCCAGATATCTAGGCTCATATGTTAATTGCTGTGTCTGACTTGGTTCTCCTTTGGGTCTGACAGTGCCCTTCCTGGAGGACTGGAGCTGAGCACTTCCACCTGACAGATTTTCCACTCTAGACCCCAATTTGAAAATAACCTTTGGTCGAACCTGCTCCCACCACTTTCCCAAGTGGTTTTTGGACACCACCTTAACAGAAATAAAATGGCTTCTCTTAAAATATGCAGAAAGAGATATAGATGATTACTATCTGGTCCTTACTTCTGAGGACTGTTAATTGCATCAGATAAAATACCTGTAAGTAAATGGAACTAACATCATTATAGTTAGAAGGATTTTCAGGAATCTGTAATAGTGTTTTTATCAGTTGCCTATTGATACTGTAGCAAATTACCAAGAATTCTGTAACTTAACACAAAACAAATTCTTAACTCCCAGAGTTAAAGGTCTGATGACTTGACTTCATCAGACTAGAATCAAGATGTTGGCAGGACTGCATTCTTTCTATAGTCTTTGGGGAGAATCTTTTCCAAACTCATTTGGGTTGTTGGAAAAATTCAGTTGCACATGATTGTAAGACTGACTTTCTCTTCCCTTCTTGACTGTTGCTGAAACTACCCCTATCCAACGCCTCTCTCATTTCTTGTACATGGTTCGTACAATTGGAAGCAGAAATGGTTTGAATCTTACTTATGCTTCACACCTCTTCTGCCTCTGATTCTCCTTTTGTTGCATCTCTCTGCCTTCCTCTTCTGCTCTTAAAGACACCATGATTAAGTAAGACCCAACCTAGCAGTGCAGGTTAGTCTTGCTATTGTAAGGTCAGCTGATTATCAACCTTAATTCCTTGACATTATCACAGGCATACACAAAAGGATGGTGGTAGGGGGCCAGAGCCCTGTCTTGCACCTTGTGGCTATAATGTCGTGAATTGGTAGAAGAATGGAATTTAGCAAAACAGGGTGGAATTCAAATCCCATCCTCATTGAGCATTTACAGACGCTGTGTTACCTGAAAACAGAAGGTAAACCAGAATCCAACTCTTCCTCAACTTCTCAGCATAGAGGGAAAGACAGACTTCTTTTAAAATAATCATGATAAAATGAGTTAAATGTGATATATCTAACCAACATGAAAAATTTGATGGTTTTATTTTGAAAGGGCAGTTTTTTCTCTCAAATTTTGCAAGTTAGCTCATATTTGTGACTATTTAAAAAAAATCCCCAGAAAACTTCTGAGCAAGGCATTGGCCAAAAACTGCAAAAAAAAAAAAAATAGGATGGAATCTAGAAAGACCCATCCTCAATCACTCTTTATCCACAAACTCTCACCTACCTTTTTGCATTACTTTAAACTTTTCCATCCAACGTGGAATGTTTTCTCTTTTGCAGTCAGAGCACTGAAATGGTTTAAAGGGAGAAAATCAGATTGTAATAGCAATGATCCCTGTTGGCATTTTGAAATGTACTGCTTCCATTCTTAGTCCTCATGCAGTTTCTCTGCTTTCTAACGTGCACTCATCCCTTTTTCTATTACTTTTTTTTTCCTCCTTCTCCTCTGTTACTTTTTTTTTTTAAACTCAATTGTATACCTGATAAGGGAATGAAGAAGAGAGTGCATTTCATTCATTTTGGAATCTTCTTTTAGTCTCACTATCCCAGTCCTAATACAGTATTACTGGCAGCGAAGCTATTCAAAAGTTTAGTAAATTTTAAAAAGGCAATGAAAAGAAACAAAACTAAGTCTGTGGTCTTAGGCATTTTAAGTGGGTAGACAGAAAATAGCATTTGCTGCCTGAACTGTTTCTTTTCCATGCAAGAAGCTAAGTGAGTGCCTAAGTGGTGAGACAATGAGTCTCAGAGGATTAAGGGAGTGAAATACAGTTGAAGAAAATATCCTATTATTTAAATGCAGAAGTAATGAAATGAACATTGCTGCAATGTCATGTGACAGAGACACATCATAAATGGTGAGTAAGACCATTGTATACATCCTGGAAAACTAGGCAATAGTAGATATTAAGAACAATTGGTTCTATGTTTGTCCTTTAGTGGTCTCCTTGTTGCTCTGATGGCTGTTTTTACTCTGGTTTGGGTAACCTGGGGCAGGCTGTGGTTCCCAAACTCAACAGAAGATACAAAGCATAAGCACAGTATATAAACAACCAGCTCGTAAGTCACCAGGAATGTGCTATCATTCATGGAGAAGAGGTTCTTAAAGAGAGTTAATGGAAAATGGATCCTTATTTTGAAGATTCAATCTCAACTTCTCCCACTTGAATCAGAGAGAATTTCCTCTCTCTGGCAAGCACCAGGAATGTCCACATCTTAACCTCTGAAACCCATGACTTTATTAGGCTATGTGGTAAATTGGCATTAAGGTTGCTCTTCAGCTGACCTTAAAATAAGATCATCCATCTGATGTAATCAGAAGCATTAATAAAAGTGGAAGTGAAGGTAGAAGAACCAGAGTTGGAAGAGATAGTATGACAGCAGCAAGGCTGGTTCTGAAGATGGAGGCTGAGACCAAGAGTAAAGGAATGTGGGCATCCTTAATAAGCTAAAAAAGATAAGGAAATGGACTGTCCCCTAGAGTCCCTAGAAAAGAACATAGCTCTGGCTACCCCTTGGTTTTGGACCATTCAGAATCATGCCAGACTTCCAACATATAGCACTAATAGTTTGTATTGTCTTAAGCCACTATAGTTGTGCTAATTTGTTAGAGCAGATACAGAAAACAAAAAATCTGTGTGCTTTAATCAATTCCCAGTGTGTTGACCATGACAGAGGACCATGGAATGTGAACAAAAGGCAACCCTCGGCTTGAATAATTCTCCATGCATAAGGATGAGTGACAGACTCTCCAGGGTGTCATGGGGAAAAGGCCACTGTACTCCTGATTCATGAAACAGAAGGCTGGGACTGTAGCTCAGTGGCAGAGCACTTGCCTAGCACGTGTGAGGCACTGGGTTCAATCCTTAGCGCCACATAAAAATAAACAAATAAAATAAAGGCATGCTGTCTGTCTACAACTACAAAAAATATTTTTAAAAAACTGATATCACATGGCCCAATCAGTAGACCTTTCTAAAAAATTGACACATAGTATTTGTACACATTTGTGAGGTATGATTGTATACTTGTAACTTCATACATGTATACAATACATAATGATCAAACCAAGATAATTAGTACTTAGAGCTCCTCAAATATTCATTTCTATAAGATAAAAAACTTCACTCTTCTTCTCCAGTTATTTTGTAAAATATCTTAAATTATTGTAGATTATAGTTACCCTCCTGTATTATATTGAACAGACTCTTTTACTTGCATAAGGAATTTTTAAAAATCAAATTAGTGGCCAATATTTAAAGATTTAACTTAAGCATCAGGATTTCTGACTTTTCTTGAAAAATATATCTTGCCATATTTGCATTCCTGAGAGTGTGGAATAATGAATATCCTGTTAGACAGAATCCTGCTGGTTGTCACCTTCCCCAGAACTCTGCTGTCTCATCTCATATCTTCTCCATATACTCCAGCCAGAGACCCCACCAGCACCTCAGTTTACAATTTTTGATACACCGCTTGTATATAAAAATGAATTTCACTACTGGCTTAAAGTACTGAACTCAATCTAGTCAGTTTCAATGTTTCATAGGGTATGATAACAAACATTGCCTTCATTCTAGGAAAAAAGTCTCAGAGGTGAAATAGTTTGACCCATTCTCTTATTCCTTCCAAATTCTTCATCTAAGCAGGACCAAAAAATGTTGACATTGGTAACTGATAGGAAATTTCCAAATGTGCTTGATGGTTTTAATTTTGATCAGCTAAGTCTTTAACCACCTTTAACTAAATCTGACTTCAACAGATAAGGAGAGATATTTTCAAAAGGATATAAATCAAGCTGGAACACAGATGGTAGATGATGAGCTCAAACAAAAAAGCACAATAATCTGGTAGCATTTTCATATGTGCTGGGCCAGAAATTCCTATGCACTTTTATTAGATTAACATCATGTAAGTTCTGACATCAGTCACCACATGAGCTAGTATTAGAAAATGCACTTTGGAATCCTGATGGATGAATTGATATGTTTGGCTTTATTACCAGCATATCTTTTCACTCATGATCTAAATGCTGATGCTTATGGGCCAAAATTTTTAGAAAAGTGATACCTTACAAGCTCACACTTGAAGTGGCTCTCAATAGCAACTGAAGGTCATAGACATGAGAACAAGAAAGGAAAGTCAGCTCACAAAAGGAACAGTGTCCTCAACATCTAGGCGGGAATGCACCTTTTCCATCACAGACTGTGAGTCTTCAGAACACAATGTAGTGAATAATCAGTTGTCAAGGGCCAGGGGGAGACCCAGCAAGGCTCTTGACATGGCCCTCTGTAGGTGTGATGGATGTGGAGAAACTCTACCCTTCCCAGGGGGGTCAGGTGGCACCAAGTAGACAAAGAGTGCAAACAATTTGGTCCTGGAAAAGAACTTTCCTTTTTTTTTTTTCTTTTTCTTTTTCTTTTTCTTTTTGGTATTTGTCCAAAAAGTTACAGTATCCAGCCATTCCCTATTAAGTTTGAAATCTATGCAAAGAAGAAGAAGAAAAAAGGAAGCCAAAGTGAAACCCTGCACAGAAATACCCACTGGGTAAACCCACATACTTCAATTATGCAAACATTTCTGAAGAAATAAATAAGTTAATAAAATGATATTCACATTAAAGCCTGAGCTAAAAAAAAAAAAAAAATCTGTTTTCTGGATTAGAGAAGGAGACACCATTCAAGTTTGTGGAGGAAAAAGAACAAAACACCAAGGTCTCCCAAATCTTTCTTATGGAGGCTGTGAATAAAAACAAGTGAGAGGAAGATAATTTTTCCTTAGACTGAGAGGATAGAAAAAAGAAACACAATGTATATGTGCTTTCTGTTGCAACTGGTAAATCTTGGAAAAATATTTTTTTCTGTCTTTTCATTGTTTCCTTGTCTTTTCACATCTCTGAGCAGTGGTTCTAATTGGATGTGGATTTCCTCTGGCTTTTGATAAGATATGCAACACTACTGCTTACCTCCCTTTCCTCCAATCCAAGCCTTAAGGAGTTTTAGAAATATCTATAAATTTGCTTAAATGCCAGACAGTTTTTCCACTTGTAAGGCAACAGGCTTCCCTTAGCCAGAGTGTCAGAATCTGACGTATGACATTCAGGAGTTCATATCTGATAACTACCAAATGTTACAGAGATGTTCAGTTTTCTTGACTTAACTTCACTTCAAGACTGGGCATTAGATGCTTGACCTTGGAGCAGGTCTGCTTTTTAGTCCTGATTAAAATGGGCAGAAATGTGCCTACTAACAAGCACATTTGGAGGAAAGAACCCTGGAGGAAAGAAAAGAGAAATGACCTCTATCTACTATAGCCAAGCAGCGTGAGGAGATTTGCATTGTTCTACTCCTGCACATAATGCAACAAATCAATTTTGCCAGTCTTGTTTTACATACAGAGAGATAACATAAGTTGCCAATCCTAAATCAGTAAGTAGTCAAACTGAAATTCCAAATGAAAGCTTTCTGCCATGGAAACTTTTCTTATACACAAAGCCTACTTCTTACTCTCAACAGAAACTTCCAGAAAGATACTTTGATGTTTGGCTCATTTCTTACCACTCCCATGCACCTTAGTCACAGGGATTTCCCATAAAGAGAATTGCATATGGCAGTAAGAGCTTTGCAAAAATAATTATTAACACACCTCAGCTCAAAAATTCATTTCTAAGTTTTGAACCCAGACTACATTTCTCTGGTGAATTGTCAGGATAGAATATGAGAACTGCCATTTAATTTAGGTGATTTGCAGCATTCTACCAGCCCCAACACCATTCACAGTCACCAAATTGTCCTTGTGGCCGTAAACTCATTTTAAATAGGAATTTGGATTGTGGCAGGTTTAGAGGAAAATGTCAGAAGCAGAGTTGTTTCTGAGGGACCAAGTAAATGGGCAGCGTAACAATCAATCCAATCTGAAAACAGATCAGGCAATTAGGGGAATGAAGAGATTCTTCCTCAACCATCTACCTTCTCTTTTCCTAGCAATTCCTGGGGTTGACTTGAACTTTTCAGCTCATGTATAAGTTTTGATTCCAAGACTCCCATTTGGTGTTTTTAACACAAAGGAACAGAACAATGACATGCAAAGGTTGTGGGTGGTGGAATGAGAATATCTGGTTGAAAATCACTGTACCACGTTAACAAACACATGACTTTTGGCTGCTTACCTAACCTCTATGGGCCTTTCTCTGTAAAATCAATTGCTCTAAGTCTTTCTGAAACAATATAAATAACATACTTCCTGACTTATCATAGGAATCAGAAAAAAAATTAGTTTTTCTGTCTTTTCTTCATCTTTCTCCTTATTTGCTACTTCTGGAATGCCCTGTGATCCCTGATCTTAAGGTAAACTCCACTTTTTTGCCACACTCAGATATTCTAAGAAATCTTGTATCCTGTTCACCAGCTGCATAGTGATGAGGTTAGTATTTAACTTCTCTTAACCTCTGTTTTCTTATCTATAAATTGGTTATTATAGTGGTTATAAATATCATGTCTAACCAAACAAACTTAGTACCTTCTTCTGGGTACTTATGAATTCTGGGTCCTCGTAGCTGGCAGAGAGCTCTCAACCACAGGCCTAGTTTACAAATACTGGCTGATAGAATATAAAAACAATAATCTCATTTACCTTTATTAATGAGTACCCAAAATAAACATACAAAATAATCACCAAGATGGAAATGAAAGTCTTAAGACATTATCCCAAAAGGAAAAAGGCTTTTTCCTTGGGCTTCCCACTTGGGTGATTATTGCATATGACCCACAGTCCAGGAGGTATCAAACTCAAGAATGAAAACCAATGGGCTAGCAATGGTGGAAGAGATGACTGGGAGGAGCCTGGGTCCCTGGTGGCATAGTGGAATCACTGATTGAGTCCTCAGCTCTTCGTCTTTGTATTTCTTCTTCTATGAGATAATTGTTGATTAAGCTACTTAAGTCATATATTTTCTTACCTGTAATCAAAAGCATTATTCCTGATTTTATGATATTGCTTCCAGACAGTTTGAAAAATTATAAATAACATATTTAAAGAATTTAGCAAATACCTGCCATTTGGTAAACATGTGGCAATAACACAGCTTGCATTTGAATTTGTTATAGCTTTTAATCAATAGGCTAAGAAGCACTGGGGTCCCCTCAGACAGGAGCAACCTTCTTAAGAAGTACTTCTTAGAGGAAAATCAAGCATTGACTTGTATCTACTCATGGCCTTTAAATCCCTTCATGTTAAGATTCCATAAGATCTTATCAACAGGTGTAAATAATGTAAAATTTCATTATCTTGAAGATGATGTAACTCCGATAAAAAGACACAGAAATAAACAGATATTCTCATTACCAAGGATTTGATGATCTTAACTTCTGGTTTTCCAAACTACTCTTTTTTTTTTTCTCCCTTAGCTGTGAGCCCATTTGACTTATCTTTATGGCATGAGCCAAACTTCAGATCTATCAGTGTCACTGATGGTCTGGATAAACAATTTGCAAGGAATAGGAGATTGAATCCTAATCTATTGTTTGGTTATTATTTGAGGATTATGAGTTGTCTGAATCATAGGAAAAAGACAGAAAATGCTGTGAAAGAAGAGTTCATTCATAAGGTCAAACAATATTTAAGGTCTTATGCTAGATGCTAGGAAAACAAGATCATGTAAGGCAGAACCCTGTCTTCATGGTACTTAAAGACTACCCAATAAAGAAAGACATCTGAACAAGTGTACCCAAAAAGTCATCGCTATTGCCAAATAAAATTGATAACAATAATGATGAAACATATACACCACTGGGACTACTATTAATAGCTACTAGTCATTACTATTATTGACTATTAGATACTAAGTGATTATCATCTCCCATGTCCCAGGTCCTGCCCTAAGTACTTTACATACACTGTCTCTATTGGCTATTTATTTATTTATTTATTTTTGAGATGGGGGTCTTGCTCTGTTGGTCAGACTGTTCTTGAACTCTGAGCTTAAGCAATCTTCCTACCTCAGCCTTCCAGGTTTCTGAGACTTCAGATAAGCACCCAGCACCTGGCTCTTACAGTCTTTATAACAGTTCTTTGTGGTTAGTCCCACTGTTAGGAATGTTTTAGAGATGAACACACTGAGATAGAAATTCACACAAATAGTGGAGAGCTAGAATTCATTGCATATCTCATAATCATAACTAGACCACGGTAGAGATTCAAACAGGGTACAATGGAACTTGAAAAGGAGGATGTAGTTAATTCTGCCCTGGTGCTGGAGAAGGGTTGGGGGAAGAGGGAGGATGAATAAGAAAAACCTTCAAATAGGAAATGGCTCATGGTGGAGGCAAAACTTCATGGAGAAGAACTTTTCAGAAGAAAATGTGCACTGTGCAGTTCTTTAGCATGTATTATAATATGAAACAGGGTTGGGAGAGGTTTGAGAGCAGAATGATATCTGAATTGGCCTGGTGCCCTAGGTAAAGTGCAAATTCCAATGCAATTGGGACTTCAGGGACCTGAGGAAATTACAACTGTTTATTCTACCAAAGTGCTTGACATCTCATGAATAAAAAATTTCTATGACTACAAAATATTATGATTGTCTACATCAGGCCAGGGAAACATTATAGTCAAAGAGAAGGGGAGAAGTCTGAACACATCTATTTAGCATATGAAAATGGGTATTCATGCCAATAATAGTTTAATATGATAGAAACCTATTCGGCAGTGTCTGTCCAATATGGTAGAACATGGAACATAAAGATTTGGTAAATATAACACATGTCAACCAGATTCCCCTGTAGTCAAATTTGGCCCATATAATTCTATAGACCTACCTTGTCCATAGCCCTGGGCCCATGGTATACTTTTTAGCACTCTACTTGCTCTATAGAATTTTTCCCCACAATTCCAACAATTAAGTATTTTAACTTAGCTAAGATTTGGTCAACCCTGAAAGATAAGAGAAAAATAAGGTAAGATTTTTCTGACTTTGAATTCAAACATTAAAATTTAATATTATTTTTAATTACTTGAAATATTTACTTAGTGAAAATTCTGCTTCGAGTAGATAGAATCTTGAGTTTAGTACTTTTTTGGCCTCTTTTAAAGGTGAATGTCTGCCTTATTTGAAGACATGATAAACTATATTGTCTTTTAATTGGCATTTCCTTAATAACAAATGATATTGAACATCTTTTCATATTCTTTTTGGCCATTTGTATATCTTTAGAGAAATGTGTATTTAAGTTATTTGCCATTTTAAAAATTAGGGTATTGTCTTCTTGTTGAGTTTTCAGAGTTCTTTATATGCTCTGGATACTGGACTCTTGTCAGATACCTAATTTGCAAATATTTTCTCCCATTCTGCAGGTTATCTTTCCATCTTCTTGATAATGTCCTTTGATGCACAAATTTTTTTGTTTTTAATTCAGATTTACTTTTTTTTCTTTTCTTGCTTCCCCATGTTTTCTTTGAAGTATGTACACACATGTTCATGGCAACACAATCCACAAAATTCAAAAGATAGAAACAGCTCATTTTTCTATCAGTGGATGGAAATGTGGCATATTCATACAATGGAATATTGCTTAGTCATAAAAAATGTTATACTGTTCCTTGCAACAACATAAATGAACCTTGAAAACATCACATTATGTGAAGGAAGTCAGACAGGAAAGATATCATATGATATCATTTATGTGACACCCAGAAAGATGGAAAAGTTGTGTTTTTTTCCTATTCCTTATGTCAAAAAACCAAAACCAAAACCCTTAAAAAATCAAGAGACACAAAATGTTTAAAAATATTAAATAAAAAATATTGTATAAATATTAAATATATATTATATAAAATATAAACAATATTTTAAAAATAAAATTAATGCAAAAATCTATGATGCAAAATGTAAGTATTAGAAGTAAAGACAGAATCTGACAGGGCAAGATTAGGGTGAGAAGAGTCACACAGTGCAGTATCAGATTTCCTCCCACTGAATATTTTATCCAGCATGGATTAACATTAGTTAATTTTTAGTTTTGAAAAATTGCCCTGGAATGTTTTCTCTTGATTATTGAATTTTCTAGTGTTCCCCTAAAAGTTTGCACCTAAGAGCCTTATTCACCTTACTTTCATCCTCGCTCTACTTAGAGTACATTTTTTTTTTTAACCCTTAAAGCTCTCTAAGTTTTGGGAACTGAGGTTATGGCTCAGTGACAGAGTGCTTGCCTAGGATGTGTGAGGCACTGGGATTGATAAAATAAATAATAAATGAATAAAATAAAGGTGTTATGTGCATCTACAACAAAAAATTAAGAAAAAAACAGCTCTAAGTTTTGCTCTGATGTATAGGTAATCAAATCTGGCTTCACATAAGAATACAGTTATTAGGTAAATTAATATTCAGGACCTATGCTCAGAAAAATTAATCTAGGCTCTGTACAAGAGAAGTTGTGTATCAGAATGTTTAAAAACTTTATGGGAGATTCTAATGTGCAGCTAGGGTTGAGGATTTCTGCCTTAATTTTTAAATTATTCATATAAAATTCAGTAATTAGTAGTATTGATCATCTAGGCAGAATGTGTCAGTTCACCTTTCACTGACTTTGATTCCTTGGGTAAGTTGTTTAAATTTCTAATATCCAAATTCCCATCTGATAGCACAGTCCTAAAAGGAAAAAAAAAAAAAAAAAAGAAAGAAAGACACACAAATATTCAGCACAGTGCCTGGATCATAGAATGGTCATAAATATTGCCCGTTAAGGTATTTCTGGCACTGAAGATGGAAAAAGGAAGAAGCAGGAGCTATCCTTTATTACTGTGAAAGAGAATCTCTTACCAGCCTGTTATCCTCTTTGGAATGCAAATGTTTCTGTAGGATTTGTATTGATCTTTGTTTATTTTGTCAGTCCTCATTTATTTATTTTGTCTTAGATTTTGGTGAGTACATTTGCTCTGGTAACACAAATACTTTTTTAGTTCAATGGCATTTTCTTCTATCATAACTTTTATATTTTCTCTCCTTCTGGCAATATTTATAACTCTATCACTGGATCTGTACTTCTTTTTCCTTCTAATTCCTTGGAGAATGTTTTTAATTTTTTTCTTTTTAATATAAAATTCATATGCATATTCAAGCCAAAAGCTGCACATTGTAGGAAAAAAATACAACAGTATCTCATACTACCCATATTTATTCTTCCCAGAAGCTGCTTATCTTTGCACTGGTTATGGTGGTGCATCCCTATAATCCCAGCAACTTGAGAGGCTGAGGCAGGAGGATCACAAGTTTGAGGCCAGCCTTAGCAACTTAGGGAGAACTTGTCTTGAAAATTTCAAAAGGGACCAGGACATAGCTCAATCTCCAGTACAGAAAAAAAAAAAGCAAAAGTAAAAAAAAAAAAAATTCTTGCTGATATTACCTTAAGATTTCTAAATAGAGTATTTGTAGAATCTTAATGGCATTTATTTTTAATATCCAACACTTTTGCTTTGTCCAATAGTTAAATAAGCACAATTTTCTAGCTTTTTTATATTGACTTTGTCAATAATATCTTAGATACGGCATCAAAAGTACAGGCAATATAAACAGAAACAGATACATGGGATGCTATCAAACTAAAAAGCTTCTGCACAGTAAATGAAATAGTCAGTAAAATGAAAAGGAAACCTACAAAATTCAAGAAAATATTTGCAAATCACATCTGAAAAAGATTTAATCTCCCAAATATGCAAAGTGGTCCTACAACTCCATGAAAAAAAATTAGATAACTTGATTTTTTAAAATGGGTAAAAGTCTTTAATACACATTTCTTCAAAGAAAACATACCAAAGCTAACTTGTATGTGAAAAAGTGTTCAATATTATTAATTGTAAGTGAAGGCAAATCAAGACCATAATGAGATAGCACATCATACCTGTTAAGAATGGCTATTACAAATAAAAACGAAAGATAACAAGTGTGGCAAGAAGGTGGAGAAAAGGAAACCCATGTATGCTGAGATGGGAATACAATTTGGCATATCCACTATTGCACAGTGCAGCAGTTCCTCAACATATTAAAAATGGAAATACTCTGTGATCTAGCAATCCACTTTTGGGTATATCCCCAAAAGAACTGAAACAGGGATCTACACTTCATGTTCATTGCAACATTACATACAATAGCAAAGACAGAAAAATAACCTAAATGTCCATCAGTTACAAGAAGGAAATCCTACCATTTGCTACAACATGTACAATCTTGGAAGACATCCTAAATGAAATAAGCTAAACCCAGAAGAACAAATACTATGTGATCCCACTTATATCAGCAATCTAAAATCATCAAATTCATAGCAGCAGAATCTAGAATGATGATTACCAGGGACTGGGGACAGGGGAAATCAGGGTGGTGTTGATCAAAAGATATAATCTATATAACATGAATTCATTCTACAGAGTACTATACAGCAGAGTGCATATAGTTAATAGTACTGTATCAGATACTTAAAGTTTTTGAAGATATAGCCCAGCAGAACGTTTGCCTAGCATGCATGGGGGGTTGGTCCTTAATACCTAAAATAAATATTTTTAAAAGGATAGATCTGTGAAAAACGTATTTTTACCAAAAAAAGGGGGGCAGGAGGAAAATTTTAGAGGTAATGAAAATTTAGGGCATTGTATTTGGTGATGGCTTCATGAGTGCATACTTATTTGCAAGCTTATCAAGATGTTTGCATTAAATATGTGTAGCTTTTTTGTGTGTCAATCATACCTCAGTAAAAGGAAGCTAAATAATACAGTTTGTCTTCTAGAGGTATTTTCCCCCTGAGGCAAAACTTGCATTTCCATCTACCCATTACCACTGCAACTACCAGCAATATTTAATTACTTTCATCATATTTTTCATAACTTTCCAATGCTTTTCTCATGCAAGTAAAAATAAAGCAAAAAAAAATTTTTTTCTCTCTGAAAGCGTACTTGGGCATATCACTGTTTCTTTTTGCTGAGTCTAATCTTAACTTCTAACTTCCATCACTGGGTTTAAAAACTTTTAAATTTTATTTTAATTTTTGATTGACACATAATAATTGCATATATTTACAGGGTACAATGTGACATTTTGATCCACATGCACTTTGTATAATGATTAAATCAAATAATTAGCATATCCATCACCCTAATCATTGGGGTTTTAAATTACACTTTTTTTTTTTTTTACTTCCAATGAAGTCTTCTTATCTCAGGTTGCATTTCCTCTTCCCCTACCATTCATATTTCCTAAATCCTATCAAGAATATGAATTCCAGACTTTGTTAAGTTTATTTCCATACGTGCTTCACATAATAATTCTGTTTCTTGAGAGGACATTACTTCTGATTCCTTAAAGCCTTTATATTTAAAATTTTTTTCTGTGCCTTTTAAATCACGTTGCTGATTTGTGACCATTTGCTCATACCCAAAGAGGAAAATGATATCTTACATCTTTGCAAAACTTAGAAATTTTTCTTAGAGATTGGGTGACTTTAGGTAAAGAAAGGAAATGATTTAGTTTTCTCAAATTTTGTTTTGCTAATAGAGTTTCAGAAAATAGAATGAAACCAGGAAGGAAGGAGAGTCAGAGGCAGTGAGATGTCAGTTCCAACCTTCCTTTTCCCTAGTGATTACTGGTTGCTCCACTGATACTGAGACTCCTGTCTCCCTTTGGCATAACCTTTTTGAATTCTGGATTATTTCTTGATCCTCTTTTCAGATAAATGTGAATAAGTGTGCTCTTGGAACACTTGCTTCAAGTAGCCAGAAGTGCCTGATTGGATGTAACTTTTTCTGTAAATGATGTGTCATGAACTGACTTTTGCATTGGTGCTTAGAGATTGGTGAAATTCTGCTGATTAAATGGCATTATCTCAAAAGGTGAACTACGGATTGGGACAAGCTGTGATTTGGATATGGTTTGAGTGTGTCCTCCAAATGTTTATGTGCTGGAAGCTTGGTCCTCAGCATAGTGATGTTAAGAGGTTGTGGAATTTTTAAGAGGTGTGGCCTAGTGAAAGGTAATTAGGTCACTGGTTGTGCTGCTCTCAGAAGGGATCAATGTTGGTTTCTTGAAGTGAGTTAGTTTTCTCAAAAGTGTTTTGTTAAAAAGCAAGCCCCACACCCCTGTTCCCATGTGCTTGACCTCTTCTGCTCATGGCTGCTTCCATTTCTCCTTCTCCATCATGTTGTGATGTAGCTGAGGAGACCCTCACCAGAAACTGAACTAGTAGGGTTGCTAGACCTTAGACTTTCAGCATCCAAAATTGTGAGCTAAATAAACCTCTTTACTTTAGAATGTCATTGGCTTCAGGCATTTTGACAGCAACATAAATGTATTAATACAGAAATCTATCCTATTTCTACTACATCTTGCTGAAATTCCTTGAAGTTTTACATATACATATATCATCCTTAAATGATTTCTTGCACAGGTATTTTTCTGTCTCTATATTGCTTTAGCCAAAGGAGAGCTGATGGGTAAGAGACAGGTGTGCTCTTTCTGCATGTGTCCCTTAGAATCCATGCTGCCTTTCTTACGTTTCCTCTACCTAGAAGTGTCTTACTTAGTCACAGAAACACAGATTGAACATTTCAGTTTCTCTGTTGGCATCACAGAAGGCAGCAATGATTTCTCACAAAAGTACCCTGATAACCACAATGCTGTCAGAGTGTGGAGTTTGGGTTACTGCTATATTCTTTTGATTGTTCCATTAGGCATTTTTTTATAGAAATAGAGGTCTAATTTACTTGAAACATGCCCCTTAAGAAATTTGGTCACTGGGGTTAGGGTTGTAGCTCAGTGGTAGAGCACTTGCCTAGTGTGTGTGATGCACTGGGTTCTATCTTCAGCACTGCATAAAAGTAAATAAATAAAATAAAGGGAAAAGGCAAAAAAAAAAAAAAAAGACATTTTGGCCATTGTCCATTGATTTCTTGAATTTATTTTTATTGTAAACAAATGGGATACATGTTGTTTCTGTTTGTACATGGAGTAACAGCATACCATTTGCATAATCATACATTTACATAGGGTAATGTTGCTTGATTCATTCTGTTATTTTTTCCTCCCCCCACCCCTCCCACCCCTCTTTTCCCTCTATACAGTCCTTCCTTCCTCCATTCTTGCCCCCCCACCCCCCATTATGTGTCATCATCCACTTATCAGCGAGATCATTCCTCCTTTGGTTTTTTGAGATTGGCTTATCTCACTTGGCATGATATTCTATAATTTCATCCATTTGCCTGCAAATGCCATAATTTTATTATTCTTTTTAGCTGAGTAATATTCCATTGTTATATATATATAATCACAGTTTCTTTATCCATTCATCAATTGAAGGACATCTAGGTTGGTTCCACAATTTGACTATTGTGAATTGAGCAGCTATGAACCTTGATGTGGCTGTATCTCTGAAGTATGGTGATTTTAAGTCCTTTGGGTATAGGCCGATGAGTGGGATAGCTGGGTCAAATGGTGGGTCTACTCCAAGTTTTCTAAGGAATCTCCACACTGCTTTCCAGAGGGGTTACACCAATTTGCAGCCCACCAGCAATGTATGAGTGTACCTTTTTTCCCACATCCTCTCCAACACCTATTGTTGCTTATATTCTTGATAATCACCATTCTAATTGGGGTGAGATGGAATCTTAGTGTACTTTTGATTTGCATTTCTCTTATTACTAAAGATTGTGAACATTTTTTCATATGTTTGTTGATTGCTTGTAGATCTTCTTCTGTGGAGCGTCTGTTCATATCCTTAGCCCATTTGTTGATTGTGTTATTTGTATTCTTCATGTAGTTTTTTGAGTTCTTTATATATTCTGGAAATTAGTGCTCTATCTGAAGTATGAGTGGCAAAGATTTTCTCCCACTCTGTAGGCTCTCTGTTCGCATTACAGATAGTTTCCTCTGCTGAGAGAAAGCTTTTTAGTTTGAATCTATCCCAGTTGTTGATTCTTGCTTTTATTTCTTGTGCTATGGGAGTCCTGTTAAGGAAGTCTGATCCTAAGCCAACAAGTTGAAGGTTTGGACCTACTTTTTCTTCTATAAGATGCAGGGTCTTGGGTCTGATTTCAAAGTCCTTGATCCATTGTGAGTTGATTTTTGTGCAGGGTGAGATATAGGGGTTTAGTTTCATTCTGTTGCATATGGATTTCCAGTTTTCCCAGCACCATTTGTTGAAGAGGCTATCTTTTCTCCATTGCATATTTTTGGCACCTTTGTCTAGTATGAGAAAATTGTATTTATTTGGGTTTGTGTCTGTGTCCTCTATTCTGTACCATTGATCTACCTGTCTATTTTGGTGCCAATACCATGCCGTTTTTGTTACTATTGCTTTGTAGTAGAGTTGAAGATCTGGTATTGCGATACCCCCTGCTTCACTCTTTCTGCCAAGGATTGCTTTAGCTATTCTGGGATTCTTATTCTTCCAGATGAATTTCATAATTGCTTGCTCTATTTCTGTAAGGTACATCATTGGGATTTTAATTGGAATTGCATTGATCTGTATAGCACTTTTGGTAGTATGGCCATTTTGACAATATTAATTCTGCCTATCCAAGAACATGGGAGATCTTTCCATCTTTTAAGGTCTTTCTCAATTTCTTTCTTCAATGTTTCGTAGTTTTCATTGTAGAGATCTTTTACCTCTTTGGTTAGATTGATTCCCAAGTATTTTATTGTTTTTGAGGCTATTGTAAATGGAGTTGTTTTCCTCATTTCCCTTTCAGATATTTCGTTGCTTGCGTATAAAAATGCTTTAGATTTATGCGTGTTGATTTTATAGCCTGCTATTTGGCTGAATTCATTGATGAGGTCTAGAAGTTTTATGGAGGAGTTTTTTGGATCCTCTAAATATAGAATCATGTCATCAGCAAATAGTGACAGCTTAAGTTCCTCTTTTCCTATTCGTATCTCTTTAATTTCTTTAGTCTGCCTAATTGCTCTGGCTAGAGTTTCGAGGACAATGTTGAGTAGAAGTGGTGAAAGAGGACATCCTGTCTTGTTCCCATTTTTAAAGGGAATGGTTTCAGTTTTTCTCCATTAAGAATGATGTTGGCCATGGGCTTAGCATAAATAGCCTTTAAAATGTTCAGGTATGTTCCTACTATCCCTATTTTTCTAGTGTTTTGAGCATGAAGGGGTGTTGTATTTTGTCGAACGCTTTTTCTGCGTCAATTGATATGACCATATAATTCTTATCCTTAAGTCTATTGACATGATGGATTTTGTTTATTGATTTACGGATGTTACACCAACCTTGCATTCCAGGGATAAACCCCACTTGATCATGGTATATGATTTTCTTAATGTTTTCGGATACGGTTTGCCAATATTTTGTTAAGGATATTTGCATCTATATTCATCAAGGATATTGGTCTAAAATTTTCTTTCCTTGGTGTGTCTTTTCGTGGTTTGGGTATGAGGGTGATATTAGCTTCATAGAATGAGTTTGGTAGGGTACTCTCCTTTTCGATTTCCTGGAATACTTAGAGAAGTATTGGAATGAGTTCTTCTTTGAAGGTCTTGTAGATCTCAGCTGAGAATTCGTCTTGTCCTGGACTTTACTTAGATGGTAGATTTTTAATGGCTTCTTCTATTTCATGGCTTGATATTGATCTGTTTAAATTGTGTATGTCCTCCTGGTTCAGTTTGGGAGGAGCATATGTCTCTAGAAATTTGTCAATGTCTTTGGTAGTTTCTATTTTGTTGGAATACAGATTTTTGATGTAGCTTCTCATTATGTTCTGTATCTCAGTGGTGTCTATCATGATGTTTCCTTTTTCATCATGAATTTTAGTAATTTGAGTTTTCTCTCTCCTTCTCTTTGTTAGTGTACTATGGGTTTGTCTATTTTGTTTACTTTTTCAAGGAACCAACTTTTTGTTTTGTCAATTTTTTGAATTGTTTCTTTTGTTTTAATTTCATTGATTTCAGCTCTGATTTTAATTATTTCCTGTCTTCTAATACTTTTGCTGTTATTCTGTTCTTCTTTCTCTAGGGCTTTGAGCTGTAAAGTTAGGTCATTTAGTTGTTGACTTTTCGTTCTTTTCTGGAATGCGCTCCATGCAATGAATTTTCCTCTTAGTACCGCTTTCATAGTGTCCCAGAGATTTTGATATGTTGTATCGTCATTCTCATTGACCTGTAAGAATTTTTTTATCTCCTCCCTGATGTTTTCTGTTATCCACGTTTCATTCAATAGCATATAATTTAGTTTCCAGGTGTTGGAGTAATTTCTGTTTTTTACTTTGTCGTTGATTTCTACTCTCAGTCCATTATGATCTGATAGAACACAAGGCAGTATCTCTATTTTTTTGCATTTCCAAAAGGCTGCTTTGTGGCATAACATATGGTCTATTTTCGAGAATGTTCCATGTGCTGCTGAGAAGAAAGTGAATCTGCTCGTTGATGGATGGAATATTCTATATATGTCTATTAAGTCTAGGTTATTGATTGTGTTGTTGAGTTCTATGGTTTCTTTGGTTGGTTTTTGTTTGGAAGACCTATCTAGTGGTTACAGTGGTGCATTAAAGTCACCCAGAATTATTGTGTTGTGGTCTCTGTGATTCCTGAAGTTGAGAAGGATTTGTTTGATGTACAGGGATGCACAATTGTTTGGGGCATACATATTTACTATCGTTTCTTCCTGATTTATTGTTCCCTTCAGCAGTATGAAATGTCCTTCTTTATTCCTTCTGACTAACTTTGGCTTGAAGTCCACTTTATCTGATATAAGGATGGAAACCCCCACTTTTTTACTGAGTCCATGTGCATGGTATGTTTTTTCCCATCCTTTCACCTTTAGTCTGTGGATGTCTTCTTCTATGAGATGAGTCCCTTGCAGGCAGCATATTGTTGGGTCTTTCTTTTTAATCCATTCTGCCAGTCTATGTTTTTTGATTGATGAGTTTAGGCCATTAACGTTCAGGGTTATTATTGAGATATGATTTGTATTACCAGTCATTTGGGCTTATTTTTGGTTTATAAGTTGGCTTGGTTTCTCCTTTTAGTGGTTATTCTCTAAGGTAGTTCCTCCCTTTGCTGACCTACATTGTTGTTTTTCATCTTCTCATGGAATATTTTGTTGAGAACATTCTGTAGCGCAGGCTTTCTATTTGTAAATTCATTGAACTTTTGTTCATCATGGAAGGATTTTATTTCATCTTCAAATCTGAAGGTTAGTTTTGCTGGGTATAGGATTCTTGGTTGGCAAACATGTTCTTTCAGAGCTTGAAATACATTGTTCCAGGCCCTTCTTGCTTTTAGAGTCTGGGTTGAGAAGTCAGCTGCTATCCATATTGGTCTCCCCCTATATGTAATCTGATGCTTTTCTCTCACAGCCTTCAAAATCCTATCTTTAGTTTGAATGTTAGGCATTTTCATTATAATGTGCCTTGGTGTGGACCTGTTGTGATTTTGTGCATTTGGTGTTCTGTAAGCCTCTTGTAGTTGGTTTTCCATCTCATTCTTCAGGTTTGGGAAATTTTCTGATATTATTTCATTGAATAGGTTGTTCATTCCTTTGGTTTGTATCTCTGTGCCTTCCTCAATCCCAATAATTCTTAAATTTGGTCTTTTCATGATGTCCCATAGTTCTTGGAAGTCTGTTCATGATTTCTTACCATCTTCTCTGTTTGGGCAACTTTATTTTCATGATTAAATATTTTGTCTTCATTGTCTGAGGTTCTGTCTTTTGGTGATGCTTTTCATTGAGTTTTTTATTTGGTTTATTGTTTCCCTCATTTCAAGGATTTCCATTTGGTTTTTTTTGAGAATCTCTATCTCTTTGTTGAAATGATCTTTTGCTTCCTGCAGATGCTCTGTCAACTTATTGGTATTATCATTCATTACCTGCATTTGCTCTCTTATCTCATCCTTTGCTTTACGAATCATCTTAATCATGTATAATCTGAAGTCCTTTTCTGACATTTCTTCTAACATACTGTCATTGGATTCTATTAATATAGAATCTAGATTCGTTTGGATCATTTTCTTCCCTTGTTTTTTCATGTTGTTCACATATCTTCCCCTCTAAGTAGTGCAGATCTGGGGTATTGCAGATTTCCCCCTATAGGCTTATAGTGGCCCTATAGGTTTCCAAAACCTTTTCTTTAAGGGGAGATCAATATTAGCAGTGCCCAATTCAGACACTATGCAATCCTAGACCAAATAGCCCCTATGAGGACAATAACAAAATTGTCATAATAAACAGAATGAGTTCAAATATTATCTTCAGTAAAACAAACAGATTTGCAATAAAGTCTGCAGTTTCTAATGGAGGACAAAGAGGGTGCAGAGGGATGTAGAATGTGACTGGTAATGGGATAAGAAAGAATATACAGAAGTTCTAGAAAATAGAAAGGGTAAGAGTGTAATCAAAAGAAATTGGATGTTAGCATGCAAAAAAGGAGAAAGAGACTCTGAGGGAACAGGTAAACAAAAGGAAAGAGAACAAGAAAGGTAAAGAAATAAAAACTTAAATTTTTTCAATAAGGAGAAAAAAGAAAATCTACAGTATAAGAGTCATATAGTAATGAAACCTCCCAGTGTTCGGTAGCCTGATGCATGAGAGGTACCTGACATTGAACTTCAAGTCTCCAGCAGGCGTCTCAGGATGGGATTTGCCCCACCTAAAGATTGGAGCTCTAGCTTCCAGGATTATCCAAGATGGGTGCTCTGGCTTTCAAATGTGTTGGCAAATGGGGAGCTGCAGCTCAGGGTGTGGACGTGGTCAGCTGGAGGTCCTGGAGGTGGGATGCAGTTGGTCAGGCAGGGGTCCTGGAGGTCGGGTGTGTTTGGTGTGGTTGTGGGATCCTGGAGGCCGGGTGCAGTCTTTCTGGGGTCCTGGTGATGGGGTGCAGTTAGTTGGTCTGTGGGTCCTGGTGGCAGGGAGCATTCAGTCGATGCGAGGGTCCCAGAGGCATGGAGTGATCAGTCAGGCTGAGGGCTCCTGGAGACGGGGCTCAGTCAGTCTGGCCAGGGATCCTATGGGGCCTGGCTGTTGTCTCAAAATGGCAGCAATCACATGTAATCAAATATGCAGGTATTGTAACAGTGAACTTCCAGGCAACAGCAGGCAGCTGGTGCTCCACTGGCAGTCGGCGATCAGTTTGCTGACTGTTGTCGGACGATCAGGAGGTGAACCTCGTGCATTGGGTGTTGGATATGTGTACGGCCAGTGATGGACAGGCGAGAGGCAGGCAAATGGCGGATGATAGGTGCCTGACAGTGAGCAATCTGCACTCAAATAAGGCGTTGATATGCTGGCAGACTGCAGGGGGTCACAGCAGACAAATGGGGTAAACAGCAGGGGATCGATAAGGAGCAAAAACTGCCTCACCAAGAAACAGATATCCTCTGCTTGAAACCAGAGTTATGGAGTGACAAGGAACGCAGCCTCCCTCTAGTCCACCATCTTGGATCTCCTCTCCATTGATTTTTTTTTCTCCCCTTCTTCTTTCTGTACAAATAATTTCAAAGTTTTTCTCTGGGAGTTCTCTCTGTAACCCTCACCTCATCATTATTTTTCTGTGTATCACATCTCTCATTATTTCTCAAACATTTTATTCACTCATTTATTTGTTCTCTGTGTATTTATCAACACCAGGAATGGCATTAGGTGTTGGAGAGTTAAAGATGATCCAATTCTCCTTGTCCTCAGGGAGCATATAGATTGAGTCTCTAGTGTTAGGAAGGACTTGAGAGTTGAGGACTCTCTGGAAATAGAGAACAGGGGGATGAGAATATGCACATCTTAAATATTTACTGTTACTTTATTTGTGCAGTCTCATTTTTCTCTGATGAATTGGTGATGATAGTCATAATTTTTAGCTTTAAACATTTATTATTTTAAAGGTTCGGTGCTAAATGTACACACATTAGTTTACTCAATCTTATGGTCACCTTATAAAATATTCATTGTTAAATCCCAATTTTACAAGTGAAGGAAATGAAGCCTGAGAATTTAAGTACCTTGCTCAAAGTGGCATAGCTGAGTCTACCAGGGCTGGGTTTCAAACCATAAATCTGCTTCTAAATCCATACTTTCAGCTATCTGACTCTCCAGGTCTGGGAGGAAGCACAACCATAAACTCCTTTTTAGAGGTGCAGAAAGTGAAGCCTAGGAAGAATAAATAACTTGCTCAAGATAACTAGTAAAATCAGTACTTGAGCCTCATTAGTCTGACTTCAACATTCCACAAAACTACCTCCAGACACTCAAATTCAGATGATCTAAGATTTAAGAACTAGAAATTGCCTCAGTGATAACTCTACAGAATAATCTTCCTTTTATAGATTAACTGTAGTGTAATCATTAAATCACTTACTTGAAACAATGATGGGAAGTTAGTGTTTGAAATATTATGTTTATTAAAAAATGCAAGATGAGAGATCCAGCATTGGATGCCAACACAGCTCTTCAAAATGATTCAAATGACTTGTTTCTCTGCAACAAGAAACAAATTGGGAAAGGGTTTTATAGACACTGAGCTCAGTGTAATGTACTGTGGGACCCAGGGGTTTTCATGACAGTGGAAAACACCCATAGGAGATGGAAACAAATTGTTTTCAGAATGGCGTTCACTGAGCTGTCCCCTGAAAAGTGACCCACTGCTGGGCAGGGATCCTTCTATAATGCTGAATTGGAGCCAGCTGG
Organism: Sciurus carolinensis; assembly: GCF_902686445.1. Classification (NCBI taxonomy): domain Eukaryota; kingdom Metazoa; phylum Chordata; class Mammalia; order Rodentia; family Sciuridae; genus Sciurus; species Sciurus carolinensis. The sequence continues at coordinate 87,263,615 of NC_062226.1, forward strand.
TATCTGGAATGTACCTTGTGTGTCACCTTCTGGTCTCTGTTTGAAGGCCAACTGCATGTGATTAGGGGTAACTGTCACAGAGCTTGTGCTAAGTCCAGTAACTTGTTGAATGAATAGCAATTGACTTGAAAATTGGATGAATGGATTGAATTTCTTCTGTCTCTGTCCCTGTCTCTCTCTCTCTCTCTCCCTTCCTCTCTCTCTTTCTCCCCTTGATTAAGCAAGACTAATCCTCTAGGTCTGGTTAAATCAGTGCTTACTGTTTCTGAGAGGGATATTCTTGAGAAATAGTGCTATAGGACTACTAATTGGGATTTGAATAGGATGAAATTATAACCCAGACATTTACACCATCTAATTAGTATAACAAAAATTGACTGCAAATGAGGATGCATTTAAGTCTCTATGCATTTCCCTTACAGTAGTCAAATGATGTTAAGTGTTTATTATTTTTTTTTAATATACAAAATTCTTGGTGGTTCTCAAACTTACCTACACAATGGAATTGCCTTGAGAATTTAAGAAAAAATATTGATGCTACTGGAGTCTACCCAACAGATTCTAATTTAATTAGTATGGAGTGTGGCATGAGCATTGGGGTTTCTTACAACCTACAAGGAAATGCTAATGTGAAAAGCTGGAGAACTGCTGCAAACCACAGTTAAGATTTCTCACTGGGATGAGGCAGCAGCTGCAAGACTGTTTTACACCAATATATTTGCTGAACATAAACATCCCAGTGCAAACTCTTGCACCCAAAAAACCCAGGGCTGCCTGTGGACAATCTTTGGAAAAGTTCAAATTTGTAAACTGATAATACATATAATTCCACAGGCTCCATATGGTTCCTGTTATCTTGAGGGAAACTATACACATTTGCCTTGCCCCAGGACAGAAAGATAAATAACAGATGTGGATAATTTTTATCATGCTTGTACTGAACAATAATAGAAAAATAAGAAATGCAAGGGACAGTGAGAGAAGTAGAACTCTTGAAAATAAAGCTCACATCAATTTTTCTAGGTCATATCTTTGAATTTTTAAAACTCTGCTATGTAGTAGATCTGACATAACTGTCATACAGGTCTGCTCTTAGACTATTTCTAAAATGATAAGGAAAAATATTAAATATTTTAGTGTTAATAGAGCCAAATTAGTCAATTTATTTGTGATAGTGAAAATAACAAAAATTTCCGTATAGTTGACTATGTGCTGGGCACTGTTCTATGCACCATATATGTATTACCTTTCTTAATACCTTACTATAATGATGAGACAAGCACTATTATTTTTCCTGTTTTACAGATGAAGAAACTGAAACCCAGAAAATTTGAGTAATCTGTTCATGATGACACACGGTGGTAGAACCACAAATTGAACCTAAGTATTCCAGTTTCAAATACCAGGCACGACAGCTTAGAGGTACTGGTGGCAACATCTTCATGGCAAAAGACAGGGCCTTCTAAAGAAGTGAAATAGAGACTGTGGAGCTGATATGTATGGTGTGCCAGACACTGGGTAGCTTTTGGATTGCTTTCCATTTTCTCTACTTTTAAGAAGTGGGAATTTTCTCCTTTGAAGTCCCATGAAGTCAGCGTGATTACCTTTGGCTAGGCTCTCTCAGTGAATGTTTTAAAAACTACATATAAAATATTTTTTAAAAGAATTTTTACTATGAAATACAGCATGCATAGTGAATATAATATAAATGTGTATATATGTATGTTTGTGTATGGTCTTATAACAATAATAACTGAACACTTGTAAATCCATTACTAAGATGGCTGATCAAGGATTGGCAAATTTATAGGCTATAGCCAAATCCAGCCCTCTGCTTATTGGCACTTGGTACAAGCCATTATCTATTTATCTATTTATCTTGTTACAAAGGTGAAGTTGAATGCTTGTAGCAAAGACCATAAAGTCTCAAAAACAAAATTATTAATTTTTTGGACCTTCATCAGTAACAAATGCCAAATCCCACCTTACATACCTCTTCCTGATTCCCTTCTCTCTTTCTCCTCCCTTAAATTCTATGCCAATATTTCCCTTGAAGAAAATTGTTTATTCTTACTTTTTTGACTTTAGAATATGTAAAGAAATCATAAGGATGAATTCCTTGGCAATTTGTTCCTTTCTCTTCATATTATGCTTGTGAGTTCACCCATTTGATGTGTGTGGCTGAAGTTCATTAACTTTTTATTGTCATATGGGAACCTATTGCATTAGAATCTCAATTTATTTATTCAGTCTATTGTTGATAGACAATTGTGTTGTTTATAGTTTTTTTTTCCTTTGATTAAAGCTACTATGACTTAGTATGACTTCTGGTGCAAACATACAAGACATTCTCTGGTATGTAATATTTATTAAAATTTCTGGGTCATGTGATATGTGTGTGTGCATCCATACACCCCATGTGAATGTCCTGTTTGAACTATTTCCAGAATGGCTGAACCAAGTAATATTCCCACCCATAAAGAATGAGAATTCCACCTGCTTTTTATTCTAATCAACTCTTGTTATTTTCTGCCTTTATAAATGTTTACTAATCTGAGGTGTGATAAATGTTACCTCATTATATATTTTTTAATTTTTTTAATTCGTTCTAATTAGTTATACATGACAGTATAATTCATTTTGACACATTGTACACAAACGGAGCATAACTTCTCATTCCTCTGACTGAACATGTTGCAGAGTCACACTGGTTGTGTAACCATATATGTATATAGGGTAATAATGTCTATCTCATTCTACTGTCCTTCCCATGTCCACTGCCCCAACTCTCCCCTCACTTCCCTTTGCAGAATCCAAAGTTCTTCCATTTTTGCCTATACCCCCATTATGGATCAGCATCCACTTATCAGAGAAAACATTTGGCCTTTGGTTTTTGGAGATTGGCTTATTTCACTTAGCATGATATTCTCTAGTTTCATCCACTTACCTGCAAATGCCATAATTTCATTCTTCATTAAGGCTGAGTAATATTTCATTGTGTATATATACCACATTTTCTTTATCCATTCATCTGTTGAAGGGCATCTAGGTTGGTTCCACAATTTAGCTATTGTGAATTGAGCTGCTATAAACATTGATGTGGCTGAGTCATTGTAGTATGCTGATTTTAAGTCCTTTGTGTATAGGCCAAGGAGTGGGATAGCTGGGTCAAATGGTGGTTCCATTCCAGGTTGTCTGAGGAATCTTCCATAGTGATTGCACCAATTTGCGATCCCACCAGCAATGTATGAGTGTACCTTTCCCCCCCACATCCTTGCCAACAATTACTGTTGCTTGTATTCTTGATAATCGCCATTCTGACTGGAGTGAGATGAAATCTTAGTTTTGATTTGCATTTTTCTAATTGCTAGAGATGATGAACATCTTTTCATGTTTGTTGATCAGTTGTATTTTTCTTTCCTTAGTAATGAGATCAGAAACTATTTTGCCTGTTATTGATTCACATAAATTCATTGCATATTCTGGATATGCTATTTTTTTAGAGAACTTCTTCTTTCTACATGCTGTAATAATTTGTGCATTATTAAAATTAGTGGTTCCTCAAATACTTGAATGAATTTACTGTAATGCCATTTAATTCTAGACACTTTTGGGGAAAGATTTTAAAATACTGATTCCATTTCTTTAAATAGCTATTCTATTACTGTAAGCATTGTTTATTTCTTCTAGGAATTTGTTATCAGTTGCATTTTCAAATCTGGTTTAAAGTTATTTTAATAGACTCTTAATGCTTAAATGTCATCAGAATGAAGTTATGCACTCCTTTCTATCCTTTTACCCACCAGATATATATCATTATGTCTTTACGTCATTTGTTTTTAATTTAATTCCATTGTGGTCAGAGAGAATATCTGTATGGCTTTCCTCCTTTTATGTATGTTGAGACTTGTTTTATGGCCTACAGTGTGGTCTATCTTGGTAATTTTCCCCTCCACACTTAAAAAAGATGTTCTATTATTGTTGAGTGGAGTGTTTTATAACTATCAATTAAGTTAAATTTGTTGATAGTGTTGTTAAGTATCATTACAGATGTCCTGTTGATTCACTCTATCAGAGAAAGAGGTACTGACATCTCCCATGATAATGGTGGATTTGTCTGTTCCTACTTGCAGTTATGGTAAATGTTAACTTGGCTTATCCCTTCTCCTCCCCTTTTTTTAACCAATGTATATTTATATCATATATATGATTTATAATATATATAATGCTATATTTTGTATACAATTTATTCTTGGGTTTTGCTTTTTAATCCATGATCTTTGCTTTTTAATTTGGGTATTCAGACCATTTATACTTAATGCAGTTATTTATATGGATTAAGCTTAACACCAGTATTTGAATTCATTTGTCCTATTTGGTTTTTGTTTAAGGAAAACCTTATTTGCCTTCATTAATGATTTTTTCCCCATTTATTTTCTTTATTGGATTATTAAATCTCTTTGTTAATTGAGTAGTTACTTTAGAGTTTATACTATACATGTTTAACTTAGCACATTCTATCTGCTAATTATATTAACTGCTTAATATCTGATGATGTTAATTATTTTTATTCTGACATAAAAATGTTATGAACCTATTCATCAATCTTCCCCTCCATAATTTCATTGTTGTTGTCATACATTTTGCTTATACATATTTCATAAATCTCACATGATTTTGAATTAAATTTTTACATAAGTTTTCACAGTAAACACTAAGAAAAATATATACAGATCACAAAGTTATAATTCCTAGATTTCTTCACTCCTTTGTGTTGATTCACATTTCCATCTAGTGTCATTCTCCTTCTCCCTGAAGACACTGGTGATCATTTTTTCAGTTTTTATATATTAAAAAACCCTCTTTATTTCCTTCATTTAAAAAATATTTTCAAAATGCTAAGATGCCCTTTTTTTAATATCTCAAGGATATTGCTCCATTGTTTTCTCGCATTATTTTTTTTGTGAAAAGATCTTTAAGATTTTCTCTCTTTGTAGGTTTTGAGTAATTTTATTGTGGTGAATTTTAGAGTTGTTTACTTCAAGTGTCTTCTGTTTGGGGTTCATTGAAATGCTTGGATCTGTGGGTTTATAATTTTTAGCTATTTGGATAATTTTCAGTGATCATTTCTTCAAAAATTTTTTTTCTACTTCCCCTGTAGAGATTTCAATTTACAGCACATTAGTTCACTTATTGTGGTCCCATATCTCACTGATGCTCTGTTGGTTGTTTCATTTCTTTCTTGTGTTTTGAGTCATTTTTTCTCCTCTGTTCTACTTCAGATAGTTTCTCTTGCTATGTCTTTCAACTCACTAGTCTTTCCTTTTATAATATCTAATCTTTTGATTATTTGAGTTTTCCCTCTTGTTATGGTTCATATTTTCCTGATTCTTCATATGCCTGGTAGTTTTTTTTTTATTTATATTTTTTAGTTGTAGATGGACACAATACCTTTTTTTTTTTTTTTTTAACGTTTACATGGACACAATACCTTTATCTTATTTATTTATTTTTATGTGGTACCGAGGATTGAACCCAGTGCCTCGTGTGTTAGGCACACACTCTATCACTGAGCCACAACTCCAGATGGCCTGGTAGTTTTTGATTAGTTGGCAGACATTGTGGATTTTACTTTGGTGGGTGCTGGATACTTTCTGCATTTTTGGATTATCCTGGGATGCAGCTGTGTTACTTGGAGACAGTTTGATCCTTTTAGATCTTCATTTTAAGATTCATTAGAAGGGAACAGAACTGTGCTTAGTGATAAAACCCTTCTGATTACTCTACCCAGTACTGAATTAATTATGTCATTCTCTAGTTTTTTTGGTGGGAAGAGGGACAATTTTCAGCTTCATATTAGTGCCAGGCAGTGGCAGTGTTCTTTCTGAATCTTTTGGGAAGTTATTTTCTCAACCTTACATAGTTTCCTCATGAGCATACAATAATCACTACTCTGTTGACTACTAACTAGATAATTCTACAGATTTCTGGAGTTCTTTCTCTCTCTCTGCAGCTTTTCTCTCTTGTATAATTCTGACCAACTTGGAGAACTATTACCTATCTCAAGTTTTAACCTCAGTACCTCAAGTTGATTGCTCTTCTGTATTCCTCAACCCATGCTATGCCCTTGAATAGTTTCCAAGGAAGAAATCTGGAATAATCCTGGGCTTCATCTATTTTTTTTTTCTTGTCTGTCAGGGACCACAGTCTTTTATTGCTGATGTCAGGTGTACAGAAAAATATTGTCTCATACTTTTTGTTTTTTCAAGTGACTGTTTTGATTCTAAGATTCTGTTCTTGATAATCCATCTTGGCTAAGAAAGTAGGTTCAATCTTCTTCTTTTAAAACAATTCTTTTGTTCAATTTTAGTAGAGGTTTGTGGATTTTATCATGCTTTTCAAATAATCCATATTTGACTTTGTCAAGTCTTTTCTTATTCATAAATTTGTTACTTGTATTTTTCTCTATTATTAATTTCTACTCATATTCTTTATTTCCTTCTTTCCATTGGCATAGCAGCTTTATTCACACATTAAACATAAACTAGAGAGGGTTCCACCAACAATAACCTCTGGACAGAATGATTACTCAATAGACAGTGGTATCCCAGCTCAGATAACTCACATAGCTCTTGTCTAACATACATCATAAGGAATTTCTTCTGTAAGACTGAAGGAATTTCTTTTTTCTTTTTGTCCAGTTTTTTTTAATTGGTGCACTATAGTTGTACATAATGGTGGGATTTATTGTTGCATATTTATACATGCACACATTAGAACCATATAATTTGACTAATATCATTCCCCAGTGTTTTCCCTTTCCCTGCCTTCTTCCCACATTCTGGTCCTTTTCTTCTATTTTATTGCTCTTTTCATTTTTGTGAGATCCCTCCCATCTTTTCTTTCTTTGTTCTGCTCTAGCTTCTGCATATGAGAGAAAACATACTTTCTAAGTTTTATTTCGCTTAAAATAATGTTCTCAAGTTCCATCCATTTTCCTGCAAATGACATAATTTCATTTTTCTTTATGGCTGAATAAAACTCCATTGTGTATATATACCCCTGAAGAAATTTCTTGTACAGCAATAACATATACCGTGGTAACGTTAACCAAGCAATATCACCCCTGCAGAAATCATGAAAACTCCACATAATGACTGCTCTTAAAAAACAAAACAAAACAAAACAAACAAAAAAAAACCTACCATAGATGAGGAGTTCATATGCTTGTATGGTGAGGGACTATGTGGTGAGAGGTGTTTATGTTGGGATTAGGATAGGGTCAATCACAGGAAAACAGAGTCCAGAACCCAGTTTAGAATCAAGATTTGGAACTGCTGCATTTACAAAGAGAACAAAATGAATCCTGAACTCTTCTGCGTCCTGTGACAGGCAAAGCACATGGATGATTATTGCTCCAAGAATTGAAAATGGAGAAATGGATCATCAAAAACTTGGAGATCAAGGAAGTCTTCATAATGTGGATAGGAATATTTCAAAATTGTAAAACTGGATAGAAACATTGTTAACAGCATATGTGAGCCTCTTTAAGAATAACTCTGAAGAAAAGAGCCTCTATTCCCACTGTCATAAGCATTTATGCCTTTGCCTTTTTTTCTCAGATGGTCTGTGATCTTTCTCACATGATCTGATGGACAATATTCCTAGGCCCTCTGGTGCTAATACTGTTCCCCAACACAAATATTAAGTCATCTCTTGATTGTATTCTCAGAATCTAGCCTACTAATTTGCAGAAAGGGTTCAAATATTATTCTTTTATTATACAGAATAAAGAGTTTGAGTTTGATTTCTTGGTCAGGGAGAGCCATTGAAGATTTGTAAGCAGGTAAAGGTCACATTAATCTGTGCCGTTAAATCAAGCTGATCAAGTCACACATCATGTGACTTGCAGCCAACGATAGGTAACTGTGTTTGTTTCATTCTTGATCATGGCAAAAATCCTAGATAAGCCAATTGTGGTGTGGGAGGCGCTGTAATGAATGTGGTCATCTTTCAAAAGCTTCAAGTCTAACGGAGGAGCTTTACAAACCAAAACATCCAGTAATGAAAGGTTGTCATTGAATTTACATAAATGTCCTGTTAATAAATAAATTATGGGGGCCTGTCTACTGTGATTCATTAGACAGAAACACCATGGTTGATGAGACCCACAAAGTACTATTGTTGTTGAAGTCACATGTGTCTTGATGGACTGCAGCAACTGGCAAAAGCCACTTTACCCAATTTTTAAAAAATCCCTCTTCATTTAAATAGGTAGGACTTGAGTCATGGAAGAGCAGGAATAAAGACAATATAGAAGTAGTAAAGAAAGTGTTAATCTATTGCTTTTTCCATAATATTCTATTCTTTTAGTTGTACTTTCAGATTTTTTAATTCTAAGGAAATCATCATTCTGTTGTCTAAGTTGTATGCAATGTGTACAAATATTTATTAAATAAGGGCCATAATAATAGGTAACAGTTATGAATGCTTACTCTGTTCAAGGAATGTGCTTTGTGTTTTGCATATATCGTTTCACTAAAGACTCCAAGAATCCCATGACACAGGCATGGTCATCGCCCTTATTTTACAGAGGAGGAAATAAATGCTTAAAGTAACTACAGGATCAAACAGTGTGAAGGGGTAGAAGTGAGATGTGAATGAGGAAGGTTAAGCTCCACTATCACAGGTTACACGGGGCTTGCTGTGTCACCATCATGTAGGAACCACAGATGTGTCTTCCAGAGGGACTGTCCATGTTTCCTAACACATTATTTGAAGACAAAGCAGTAGTAGTGTTGCTAAAAAAAAATAAATAAACTAACACAAAGACACAGTTTTTCTTATTGCATATAGCCATAGGTACTGTGAAAAATTGTCTATATAAACCTACCAATAAGGGTATATATGTATATCTATCTACCTATCTATATTCATAAATTATTATCTTAACTAATTTCTTTTCATAAATTTATCATAATGTTTCAATATTTTAAGATATTGAAAAAACCTGGGCTCAGTGTAAATGCCTATAGTCCCAACTACTGTGGAGGTTGAGGTGGGAGGATTACTTGAACCCAGGTGTTCTAGTCTAGTTGGGCAACATAGCAAGAACCCTGACTCAATGAAAAAAGAAATTAAAAGATGTAATTTCAAAGATAGTATTAGTATTTAAAAACTCATCAATTTATGTATGTATAAATAGATAGGTAAACATATATAAACATGTATACATATGTGTTTGTATAGTAGCCCCTTTTAACTGCAAGGAATATCTCCCAAGACCCCTATTGGATCTCTGCAAGCATAAATAATACAAAATCCTATATATACATACCATGTGGTTTTTTTGTCACACATTTTTTATCAGTGTATTATAGTTGTACATACTGTCAAATTTATTGTTACACATTCCTACATGCACACGATACACAATATGACAATATAATTTGGTCAATGTCACTCTTCAGCACTTTCTCTCTCCCTCCCTACCTCCTACCCCTTGGCCCCTGTTCTCTACTGATCTCCTTTTGATTTTTTATGAGATCTGTCCCCATCTTTATTTTCCTTTTTCCTCTCTAGCTTCTACATATACCTTGTGTTTTCCTATACAAACATATCTGTGATGAAGTGTAGTTTATAAGTTGAGCATTGTGAGAGATTAGCAACAATACTTAATAATAAAATGGAACCATTTTTTTATATACTATAATAAAAATTAAGTGAATGTAGCCCCAACTCCTCAATGTCATTTTGTACCATACACCCTTCTTTTTACCTGACTGTAACTAAATCATGGAAAGTAAAAGCACAGATAAAGGGGACATTACTATATAAATTTACATATAAGTCTAAATGCATCTATTGCATATATACAATTATTATATATACCATACTAGGTATATTTGGATTTTAATTCACTTCTGGAATGTGCAGGAAGCTTGTCCATGTCTGTGTATATTATAGGACAGAATTTCCATTTAGAAAAGGGCTTCTCCATGAATTTTCTTTCTATGTCTCCCAGAACAAAATGAATTTTGACTCTGTGTGTCAAAATGAGTATATTCAGGCTGGGGAGATAGCTTAGTTGGTAGAGTGCTTGCCTTGCAAGCACAAGGCCCTGGGTTCGATCCCCAGCACCACACAAAAAAACAATAATAATAAAAAATAAAAACAAAAGAGTACATTCACTCCCTATCTTTATGTACTACATATTTCCATTTATTTTCAAGTCAGTTGGTGCAATACATGACTTTCCCCAGAGCAAGAGGCTGGAGTGGAAGGCATGGCATTTCTCAGTCAACAGAAATAGAGGTAAATCAGTCTGGGGTCCAAATGCTCTGTGAATGCTGGCAGCCAGCCAGAGAGCAGGTCTAAATTAAACAGATTATGCCAAAGAAAGCACAAATGCAAACCCAAGACAAATCGCCCAAAATGACTTGTATTCCTGCATTCCACCACAGTTTCTGAATATAAACTGTCCCCCAAAATATTAAGGGAGAGATTGAAAACTGCAAATCCTCTGGTGGCTCTAAAACCCTCTGCTTAGATTTCAGAGAGCAAGCCTAGGTCTAGACATTTCCCCTGGTACCAGGCAGGAGGCCTCTGGGGCTGCGACTGTGGCTGTGTGTGTGTGCACATACTCGTTTACGCTCTTATAGGCACAGGCATGTGTGCACACTGCAAATTCATCATGTCAAGGGCAGCACTTGCTCTGCAGGCCTCGTTAGGATAACCACATCACACAATGGTTTCTTTCTAAATAAACAGACGAGGAGAGCTGGCTGATAAGTCACTTACAGAATATACCGGCCAAATTTAATCAGCGGCCCCTGCGTGCAGACAAGTGGCCTTCTATGCTAGCTGGTTTGGGAGAAGATATCATCTATCCTGTGCACAGGCCTCGTAATTGCATCTCATTCCTGACTCCTGCAAAATAATGACCCTCTCCTCCCATGGTTTGCAGAACACATGGGGAGGAAATAGTAGATCTGAGCTAACTGGCCCAGAAATTCTAACCAGATGATGGAAAAATGTTTTGTCAAAGTAAGAGTTCTTTGAATTTTTAAGAGCCCAGCATAATCTAATAACCAGCCTTTCAAGACAGAGTCCAATATGGGGCCAGCAAGACTGTCCACCATTATTTTAATATAATTTTGCCAGTTCTTTCATTTTGACATGTACAGAGAAGAATCCAAAATAAGACATTCCTTCTCAGTCCTTCCTTCCCTGCTTTTTTTTTATTGGCAAAAGAATAAAACACTTTTCCCTCTAAACAAAGCAGTAAATGACACAATTGAAAAAAAAAAAAAAGCCTTGCAAAACTGCATTGTGTTTTCAACTTTATTAAATAACCCAAAAAAGAAAAAGTAATAAAATGATTTTAAGAAGTCTGTTAAACTACCATTGGTTTTTGGAGGTGTTGACCAGTTGTCTAGTTCCCTCAGTAATTGACCTTTTTGATTTGTTTTTATGTTGCTTTCAGCTTTTGTACACAACAGGCAGTCACTCACACAAGGAGGCCTCTAAACACTGAAACTCTCCAGAGGTGGATGCTTTGGTCAAGACTATGGAGAAGGAAGATAGAGACTTTAATCTCAAATGCTTCCCTTGGCACCTCAGAATCAACAGTGACTGCTTTAAAGTTTTCTGAAGACTATGGTCTATAGGAATGAAGTCACCAATTTTCATGTTCTGCCTAGTTTGACTGTTTAGGCAAATCCCCTGATCTCCTCACCTCTTCAACCACCCAGATGTCCATATTCTCTTCCAGGGCAAGACTGCTGGGGATGAAGCTTCATACTTTATAATTATCTTCTCTTCATTTCAAAAAACATTCTTTCCTCTACTGCAACTATTGGAAAGCAGGAAAGTGACTTCACAACAAGACTTATTCATATTAAAGAGAGAATGACTGATACCATTGGGGGGTACCACTTCAACTAATTTATTTGTATTTTTAGGTTAGGAACATTCATTTCTTGGAGCATTATGTTTTATGAACATTAAGCATTCTGTCTCCATTGTCCCTAAGTACCAATTTAAGGTTTAGAATGGATTATTACTGTAATATGAACCCAGAGGGGAAAATCTTCAGTAGTATTATTCTAAAGACTGGGATTGGTAAAGAAGAGCTCTTCATACCCCTAGACCATACCATACTGAAAACTGATTGCTTAGAGAGCTCACTCTCTATTCCTATATCTAATCCAGGACTAAGAGCTAAAGGCTTTCCTGAGGTATCTTTCTAAGATTCATCCTTGGTATGCAGAAGGAGCATCTAGATTCAATACAGATGGGTGTGTTCTACACTGTGCAATAAACAAGTGACTAATGAACTCCCATGTACAGTTGTCCTCAGTATCTGTAGAGGATTAGATTTATGATCCTCCACATATACCAAAATCCTAAAATGCTTAAGTACCTTATATAAATTGGCACAGTATTTGCATATCATCCACACACATCCTACATATGCTTTAACTCATCTCTAGAATACCTAATGCAATATAAATACTACTTAAGTAGTAATTATATTATAGTGTTTAGGGAGTAATGACAATAACATAGTTTGTACAAGTTCAGTACAGATACATTTTTTTCAAATATTTTTGATCCACAGTTGGTGAAATCTGTGGATGCAAAGCACTGACAATATTCATTATTGGCCTTGTCAAGTGTTTGCATAAAGGTTCACCAATTGATCCTCTATCTGTGAAGTGAATACAGAAAAGATAGGACAAGGCAGTTAGTAGAACAGGAAGGAGACTTCAGGGGACTCCTGTAGCTTGTGTAGAAATGGCATGGCAGATGACAGAGTTTAAGGTCAAGGTAAAATGAACCCCTGAAACATAAAGGCAATGGATGAGTTAGCATGGGTTAGGACTCAAAAGCTCAGAGATCCATGTGGTTTTCTGTGTGGAAAACACAGAAAGTGTTTTCACAGAAAGGAAGTGAGGAGGAGGCAGCAGTTACCAAGACAGGAGAAAACCTAGAACATTTGAAAAGGGAATATCAATTGGTCCAGATACCCATAGTGTAAATACTTCAAAAAACTCCTAACAGTTTGATTGAGCTCATGCATGTCCATGGAATGGTGCTTTTCCTCCACCTTTCTCTGAAGGGCTAGTAAACCACAGTGCAGGTGGCCATTCTGATTGGACTCTGTTGAGAAAGGAAAAAGGAAGTATCAGAAAGAGGGAGGAAGATGTCTTCCAGGAATAATGTTTAGGAACATCCTGGGATAACTGGATGAACATCTTTAGTGGGGACCAAAAATGGGAATGAATAGAATGGAGAACAAAGATTTCTTTGACATGGCCTAGGGTAGAAAAAATTTGATTTGAAAGTCTCAATTTTGTTCCTATTTCAAAAGACTACTTTGTGATATTGTCTGTGGTTGTTGTGCAAACTAAAGTTTCTGGCAAAACCATTCATGCATCACATACCACAATGTGCTCTTTAACTCACTCCCAAGGTGATTGTAGCGCTCAAAGGAAGGAAATCACTGATGGAAATCCTTTGTCTTTCTTGGATAGCAAATAAATTGCATCAATTACTTCTGGAAAAATGAATTTGAAGCTGTATAGTAATATGAAGACTGAAATTTGAATTTTTCTTAGTAATTTAAAGATGGATGTTCAGTACCCAGCAAATGACCTGTCTCTCCCTAAGTCCTGTGAAATTACTCTCTCCCTCTTGGGCCATCTGGTATTGGCATTACACCTTCATGTGTTTTTTCACTCTCAATAGCAGATCATCGCCCACACTCTTTCATGCCAAGAATTACATCCCTGCAGTGTTTGGTCCATCCTTTCCAAACTTCCATCACGTATTTCTTGAAGCACCGCAATATCTCTGGATAAGAAAAGCCTTTTTTCCTCATCCTTTTCCTCATATAGAACCTCTAGGCATGAAATCATCATTCATAAGCGGTGTACCTATTTTACCTTTTATTTACTCATGGGTATTGGTTGCTGTTTGAGTGAAGAGTCAAACTGTTCTCTGTAGACTTAGTCTCTTCTATTTGTGTCAACAATGTCCACTTTTAGTTATAACCTACTTAGAGATAGAAAGTATATTCTCCAGCTAGTAGTTTTTGAAAGTGGCTTATAGGAATATCCCCTGAAATACAGGAAAAAAACACTAAAAATCATATATTTAGGTTACATATATATACAAAAATACCCATATATTTATGTGCACACATACAAATGTAAAAATGTAAATGTATACACATGTGTAAATAGTCATATGTACATGTATATGCCTATATACCTACAAGTATATATATTTTAATGTTACCTTTTATATTTTTGTATATACTTTAAAAGATATGCAAGATTTTTGTACAGTGGTGGCTCAATACAGTTAGCTTATATTCAAAATCTTTTTCCTAGGGGTGCATGGTCAGATACTGTCTACACCATCATAAATAGTCTGTGGCTAAATGTCATTTGACAAAGAAACAATGGTGTCAACAACATTTACTCATTGTGTATTTTTTGATGCTCTTAAGATTGTTATCTAATTATAAAATGGTCTTCAATACCATTTCAATATTTTTCAACAAATAAAAGGCAATTTGCAATAACTCCCTTTTAGCAATCTCTGTTTTGAATCATTTCAGAGAAGATAAAGAATAAATGAGATTAATTCCAGGTGATAAAAACTAGGAACCACTGAAATTTCCAAGTCTTTCTCCTTTTTTTCTGCCCCCAGTGATGTATTCACCCACTGCCTGGTCAGATTTTCAAGGATGAGGTGTAGCAACCTCTCCATTGTTCCTGTAGCAGAACTCAACTCATGTTCTTCTTAGTGATAACAAAGCACGTTTAGATTGATTGACCTTTGGTGTTGAGCCTACTACCAAGGTTGAGATTCATCTGGGAAAGGACTGGCATAGTGTGTGCCTGATGTTCAGCTCCTCTTGACCCAGCCACCCCAGCACAAGGGCATGCCTTGTCAGACATGTGTGTCTCCCATATAGGTAAATACAGAGGGATATTATGCCACAGAAAGGTATGGCCTGAGTAGCAACACCAAGGAGAAAACTCCTTTTTTGTTTCTGAGCCCTCCTCCGGAGAAACATCTGCCAGACTGACAGTGACCATGACATGAGACTTGTGTTTCCTGTAGTGGTGAGTGTTCTAGACTACCAAACTGCTTCCCTGATTGGGATCCCCAAATTTTTCATCTCTACCTCTGGTGTCTGCCATGTTGGGCTTGACTTATTCCAGATTTTCTGAATCTGTCATCAGCAGAGCTATTATCTCCCCCACCCCTCGCAAAGGAGCTCTTTATTTTATGGTTAAAAATCCATCACCCTTTCTATAAAGGTGCCAAAAAAAAGATAGCCTCTTCAATAAGTGGTACTGGGAAAACTGGAAATCCATATGCAGCATCCTGCACAAAACTCAACTCAAAATGAAGGACCTAGGTATTAGACCAGAGACCCTGCACCAAATAGAAGAAAAAGTAGGCCCAAATCTTTATCATTTCAGCTTAGGACCAGACTTCCTTAACAAGACTCCCAAAGCACAAGAAATAAAAGCAGGATTCAATAAATGGAATAGATTCAAACTAAAAATCTTTTTCTCAGCAAAGGAAACAGTCAACAATGTAAAGAGAGAGCCTGCAGAGTAGGAGAAAATCTTTACCACATTCACTTCAGATAGAGCACTAATCTCCAGGATTTATAAAGAACTCAAAAAACTTAACACCAAAAATACCAAGAACTCAATCAATAAATGGCTAAGGATCTGAGCAGACACTTCCAAGAAGAAGATATACAATTGATCAACAAATATATGGAAAAATGTTCAACATCTATAGCAAGTAGAGAAACGCAAAATCAAAACTACTGTAAGATTTCATCTCATTCCAATTAGAATGGCAATTATCAAGAATATAAGCAATAATAAGTGTTGGCAAGCATGTGGGGGGAAAGGTACACTCATGCATTGCTGGTGGGATTGCAAATTGGTGCAACCACTATGAAAAGCAGTATGGAGATTCCTCAGAAAACTTGGAATGGAACAACCATTTGACCCAGCTATACCACTCCTTGGCCTTACACAAAGGACTTAAAATCAGCATACTACACTGACTCAGCCACATCCATGTTTATTACAGCTCAATTCACAATAGCTAAATTGTGGAACCAACCTAGGTGCCCTTCAAAGGGTGAATGGATAAAGAAAATGTGGTATATATACACAATGAAATATTACTCAGCCTTAATGAAGAATGAAATTATGGCATTTTCAGGTAAATGGATGGAGTTGGAGAATATCATACTGAGCAAGATAAGTCAGTCCCCAAATTCCAAAAGTCAAATGTTTTCGCTGATAAGTGGATACTGATACATAATGGGGGTGGGATGGTCAGATTAAGGAAAGAATGAAGGAACTTTGAATTGTGTAGGGGGAAATGAGGGTAGGAAAGATGGTGGAATGAGACAGACATCATTATTCTTTGTACATGTATGATTACCCAAATGTTGCAAATATACATTGTATACAACCAAAGAAATGAAAAGTTATACTCCATTTGTGTGCAATGAATCAAAATGCATTCTGCTGTCATATATAACTAAATAGGACAAACGATAAAAAAGAAGTGAGAAAAAAGAATATTTAATATTAAATTAAATTATTATACCAGACATTAAACAATACTACAGAGTAATAGTAACAAAAATAGTAAGGTATTGGCACCAAAGGTATGGCAGGTAGACCAACGGTACAGAACAGAAGACACAGAGGAATTTTGTTTTAAAAAGTATTTTTAGTTTTCTAGTAAAAACAAAAACAACAAAATCCTGAGAATTTCTCTGTGGAAGTGATGATAAATAAAAGGAACTGATCTCTTGGTCATGTCAAAATGCTTGGGGGTCCACAGGTAGACAAGGAAGACACTTGTTGATATTTTGGTTGGAGATCTAGAGTCACCATACAAGACGAGAAGAAATAATGTTAAAACAATAATAGGCAAGATTACAGGTGATTTCATTTTTCTTTGTATGCTAAAATGAAAATTTTCTACAATAAGCATATATTTCTTTTAAATTAGAAGAAAATGTACAATGTTAAAATAAAACCAGTGTACTGTGAATTACTTTTAAATAAATATGTACACAGAGAAACCCTAAAGAAATCAAGGTTGCCAGAAATCACATAGGGTAATTTTATTTAAATTTGAAATGTGAGCTATGACTATTTTTCAGATATTCATGGAATAGAACGACAGAACAAAATTGTTTTATGGATGAGAGAAGATAGTTTTTTGTTTTTTTTCTCTGTCAGATGGTTTCTTCTATTTAACCAAGATTACAATTCCAGAATATCTACTTCTCTATTTCTACTGCCTTTTATTTTTCCATGGTTGCAATCTCTTGTAATTATGGAATTTTTTTTTTTTTTTTTTTTTTTTTTCCTGGAGCAGCACCTCAGAGATTAGCCAGTTTGGAGCCAATCTGACTATTCCCGAATGTTGCTAATAATCTTCTCTGTAGGAACACAAGTTTTTAGGACATTCATATCTGCTCTGAGACTTAAAACAGCTGGAAAATACATGACCTGAATTTTTTTATTTGACATTCAAATTCACTGTTAAATAATACTTAATATCTGCTTTATTTTTTTTTGCATAATTTTCCTGTGCATGAACGATCACCTCAGAAGTTCAATGCAGTTCAAAGTGTAAATTTAGAAGTATAATTCAAAATATCTACTTTTAATAGATCAACCCATTGCTTAGCTAAGCAAATGACAAAGTTCAGAAGAGGGTCACAAAGTCGTGTGTTGTCTTTATTTTTGAACAGCACTGTCTTTTGCATACATTTATCTTTAAACGGTAAGAATTCAATATGAAGGATGAAGAATTCCTCAAATAAAGTCCAGTCCCACCTTGGTGATAATTATTTATTTAAGAAAGCATAAAAACCAGTGTGGTGGTGTATGTCAGTAATCTCAGCAGCTTAGGAGGCTAAGGCAGGAGGATAGCAAGTTCCAGTTCAAAGCCAGCCTCAGCAACTTAGTGCAGACCTAAGCATCCTAGTGAGCTCCTGTCTCTAAATAAAAAATAAAAAAGGGCTGGTGATGTGGCTAAGTGGTTTAGCACCCAAGGGTTCAATCCTTGGCACACATGCACGCACACACACACAAAGAGAGAGAGAGAGAGAGAGAGAGAGAAAGCAAGAAAGCAAAATATCCTCATTTATTTAATTCTTTAGCACTAATTTATTTGTTTGGCTAAACTTAACAAATATCATCTTTGTTAATAGCAATTTCTTTATTTCATTCATTCATTCTAGATCGTTTGCATTACATACACCAGGGAACAAAACAGGCAAAACAAACAAAACAAAACAAAACTGAGCTCTCATGGAGCTTAAATTCTAGAGGGTGGATAATAAGCATAGCAAATGAATAAAAATATAGTTTTAGATTCCAAGGAGAAAATAAAGCATAGAGGGAAAGATCAATAAAAAACAGATTGTTTCTATAACAAAATGTCTAAGATCAATAGAAAGAATAGAAATGTATTTGGTTCACAGTTTTGGAGGCTGTGGAGTTTCCATTGAGGGCCTTCTTGATGCATTTTAAATGGTAGAGGGCATCACAAGATGAAATAGATCAAGAGTGCTAGGTCTCTCTTCCTCTTCTTAAAAAGCTACTTATGCCAGCCTGGGAATCACACCCTCATGATCTCATGGTTATGATTTGGATATGCAGTGTCCCCCAAAAGCTCATTTTGTGAGGCAATGTTCAAGGGTGTGCTTAGATTAATCCATTTGACGGATTAATAATTTGAAAGGTTTACTTGATGGTAACTGTAGGCAGGTGGGGCATGGGACATGGTAGGTCACTGGGTGTGTGTCTTTGGGAATTACATTTTATCCCTGGCTCCTTGCTTGCTCTCTCTGCTTCCAAGTTGCCACAAGCTGACCAACTTTCCTCTGCCATGCTTTTCTGCCATGATATTCTACTTTTTCTCAGGCCCAGAGCAATGGAGTTGGCCAGCCATGGACTGAGTCTCTGAAACTGTGAGCCCCAAATAAATTTTGTTCTCTAAGTTGTTCTTGCCAGGTATGTGGTCACAGTGACAAAAAACAGAATAACATACTCATCTAGTCTTACTTACCTTCCAAAGGCCTCACTTCCAAATACCATTAACATGTGAATTTGGGGAGTAAGTTTCCAATACCTGAACTTTATGGGAACATGTCCAAATCATAGTAGGGGATGTGGATCAGACTTACTGGGAAGGTGTCTTTCAAAGACTTGCAAAAGTAAAGTGGGGTTGGCCAAGCAAAGAGAATGATCTCAGCAGACAGAGTGAATGGTACAACGATACTGAAGAGGAATAGTTTCTTGAAAGGCTCCTTTGAAAATACACTCTACGGTCATGTGTATCTAAAAAGAACAAATAAAATAAATTAAAAAGACTCCTTTGGGTGGGAGGGCTTATCGATTTTTAAAAAAAATTTTTCTTGAGTTTTTTTTCCAAGTCCTACTTCCTGAGAAGCTGCTGGATCATCAATTCCTCAGCACAAAAGAAGTCACTGAAGTTCCCAAGGCATCCAGAGAACAAAGGGGAGCCTGCCTCATGCTGATAAATTACTTGTGTTAGCACCTGTAAGTCGGTTTTGCCTCCTGCTTGAACCTCTACTTGCTGTTGATAACAGCCACAGAAAATGAAACTTGACAGCAGATTGTGATTTTACAGTATCCAGCAGCAAAGTTCAGCTAATTGTGAGCATATGATTTCACAAGCGTCAAATTTTATATTTGGTCTCTGGCTCTGACAACCCTATATTCAGCAGTTGCTAATCATTGAGGCATTAATTGCTTTTCTCCCAGGACTTAAGCAAGATGAAATTTTCTTTCTAAAAAGTAACTTCTGCAAAGCTGAGAAGTCATTGTTTCTTTGTGAAATTGTCCCTGTGGGATTGTTTTCTGCTGAACTCTCCAAGAAAAAACAAAAAACTGTTGGGACAGCAAACAAAGATCCCTGTGCTGAAGCTTTGCAGAAAGGCAATTCCGGTGGTGTCTAGTTTCAAGTTAGAATACTAAGATCATAATTTCAGGCCATGGATGGCTCTCCCAGATGTCTTTGGTCAAGTTAATCACAGTTTGCCTGAAGGTTGAGTTTTCAGGTAATCCATCATGGCATAATTGTAAATCAAGAGCTCCTTCTAGCTGAAAGTTGGGAGTTTTTAGCTCAGCTTGAGACTGAGGACATTTAACACAAGGTTCCCAGTCTCTATCTTTTCAGTTTTGCAACTGAAGCCAATTAAATGACTCTTTAACAAATGCAGTAGAAAGCTCAAGAAGTTACATGTCAAAGGGACACATCAATCTATGATCAGCAAGAACGTGTAATGTTCTGAGAACTCAGTGAAACCTAGTCTTGCCATGGGCCCTCCCCTGATTGAAGATTTTTATCCTAGATGGTTAAGTGTGTCCTCAGTAAGGCCCCAAGGAGGTGCAGAGTAAAGTTAGTGTCACTGGGGGGAAAAGGCACATTTTCCCGCTTCTCCTGACTTTTTGTCCGAAGTCCCACACACCATTAATCTATGTTGCTTTTCTCCGGCCTCAAGTTAATGTTTTCCCCGGTTCACTTTTAATAACAATGTATGTTTAGAAAGCCATGCATTGAAGAAATAGCCTCTAGTCTACAGTGGAGGTTCTCTGGTGCTTGATGTACAAAACGTTATATATGTGGAATCTGGTAGAACACATTTAAAATTTTATATACACATACACACAACTGTATAGTCATTGCATATATCATCTCATTTACTTCTCCTCTAATCCTGTATTATTTTTTTTAACACATGAAGAAGTACAAAGGTGAAGTAAAACATTGTCCAGAATTTTCTAAATGTTTTACATCCACATCCAGCGTTTGAACTCTAATCTGGGTGTCTTCAGAGATAACTTCCATTTGGGGGTTATGTGGCAGTCACTTGGCATTTATATTTTTACCATTACCCATTCTGATCTCCATGCATGGCACACCAACCAGGAAGTGCTGCAAAGGGTTGACATAGCACTTGCTCTGATGGTCTTCCAAGAGACTTGGCCCATCTTAATACCAGTTAGGAGGTACCGCTTGGTCTCTCTCCAAACCTGAGCTTCCCAAAGACATCTCTTGCTGCCAGGGAAAAATGGCATGTTCAAAGAAGAAGAAGAAGAACCTGACTTTCTTTTTTTTCATATCATGCTGTCCCAGGGATAGTTCTAGATATGTGTGGAAGATACTCAAAATCTGTATTTTTTGAAATCACAAAGCCATGTCGCTATCTGTTCAGAAGGAAAGCACAGTGGTGTTTGTAATTCAAGGCTATCAGAATTAAAGTTTCCCTCTATAAGTTTCCCAGATCTTGAAAATTATACATGCTTTTCCCTGCATTTTATCCAGGAATATTTGCAACTATAGGACTCCAGCTAAACTTCAAAGGCAATTCACAATCCTGCCCACTCTTCTTCTTGCTTTTTTTCTTCTCTCAGCCACATCAGTTTTTTCATTAGAATTCTTCATTCCATTCAATCTCTTCCCTGGAGTAAGAGGCATTTTCTTCAACTTCCCTATGTTGCTACCTCTGCAATTATCACAGTCACACACTGCTAAGGGCCTTGGGGAAAAAATCAGACAGTAGGATGCATCTCTTTCCAACTCTCCTTCTGCCTCTGGTCTTGCCATATATCATTAATCACTGCCTTTCGTGTCCTTATGCCCTACCCTATCATGTCCTCATAAGACAGCTGCTACTATTATCAGACTAAATGCATATGATCAAACAGTTTTCATCACAAATCTAGGGTGACACAACAATAATAGCACAATTAGAGAGTTCATTTTTTTTTTTTTTTTCGGTACTGGGGAGTGAATTCAGGGGCACTTAACCACTGAGCAACATCCCCAGTCCGTTTTTGTATTATATTTAGAGAAAGGATATCGCTGAGTTACTTAGGGCCTCGTTAAGTTGCTCAGGCAGGTTTTGAACTCACAATCCTGCCTCAGCCTCCTGAGCTGCTTGGATTGTAAGCATGCACAACCATGTCCTGCAGAGAGTTTGTCTTTTTAAAGTACATATTCTGATCATTGCTGTCTCTGACACAGTTCCTCTCTCCTAGTCTCCTTTTGGAATTCCTTCCTTGTGTAGTTGGGATACAACAGGCCATGTTTATGAGAATTCATGGATGGCATGGAGAATCTACTAACACATCACCAGGAATAAAGGAACTCCCATCCTCAGTTCCCTGTCCTTTCTTTGGTGAGACATCTTCTGTTTGGGAAAAGTTGGAAACAAAAAAACAAAAACACCAGTCTGACACTTATTCTAAGAACATAGAGAGGAAAACCCTAAACTTAGTTTCTTCTATATTCTTACTCAATGATCAACACAGATAAGTTCTGTGACCTCACTTGTGTGGGGATTCTTCCACTCATACTAAGCAAGTCAACCTTCAACAGAAGATGACAGCAGCTGTGTCCTCTCATTCATTTCAGTTCTGACACTGTTTGCCTGAAAGTAGCATCAGATCCAATAGGTTAAGGCTTCTGTCTTGCAAGACATACTCTAAATACCTTTCACAAGTTTAGGAGTCTCTGACTAATAGGTTACAAATCACGTTTCCCACCACCCTCTCCTAAGGTTTAATTCATTTGCTAGAGTGGCTCACACATTTCAAAGGGAAACACTTTTACCAGTTTATTATAAAGGATAGAGATCAAAGATGCATAAGATGAGGCATGTGAGAAGGGCACACAGTTTTCATGTGCTCTCTGTGTGCACCAACACCAGGAAACTCCACATGTTCAGCTATCCAGAAGCTCCCTAAACCTAGTCTTTTTGGTTTTATTAGAGGCCTTATTGCAAAGGTATGATTTATTAAGTCATTGGTTGTTGGTAATCAATTCAGACTTTAGTCTGTCTCCCCACCCTGGAGGTTGTGGCTATGCTAACATTCCCAGCCCTCTCATCATACCTTGCCTTTTCCTGTGACCTGCTCCTACCCTGAATCTACCCAGCCACCAATCAACTCTTCAGCATGCAGAATGATGCATCATTTTGAAGGTCCCAAGGATTTTAAGAGTAGTATGCCAGGAAGCCAGATGAAATATATATTTCACAATGTCATATCAATTTGTTTCCCATAAAGTAGAAGGATTTTTCCCTAAACTGTAAAGATAGTTCTCTGAAATAATTATTTCTGATTCAAAGCCCCATTGCTGCCTATACATTCAGATATCAGGAGCACTTTAACTGAATGTTTTCTTGATTAGATGATTTGAATGCAGGTCACTGGTGGGGATTAGGGACCTTCTCACCACCAGTGACCTGCATCCAATAGGTTAAGGGTTCTGTCTTGCAAGACTGTCCCA
This sequence comes from Sciurus carolinensis, assembly GCF_902686445.1. Taxonomy (NCBI): domain Eukaryota; kingdom Metazoa; phylum Chordata; class Mammalia; order Rodentia; family Sciuridae; genus Sciurus; species Sciurus carolinensis. The sequence goes on from NC_062226.1 coordinate 87,287,012, forward strand.
TACTCTGGATACCTTTCACAAGTTTAGGCCTTTGGAGTCTCTGACCAATAGGCTACAAATCACGTTTCCCACCATCCCCACAGTTACTTAGGAAGTAGACACTAGGGACATAATCTGCTCTCTGCATGCTAGTCGCTTTCCTCTTTCTTCTAGGTATTCTCAAAACAATTTTATAGCTCATTGGGAACAGAAAAAAGTGATGTCTGTTATTAAATTTCCAGTGGTAGCAGGAGAAACACTCTTTCTTCAAACTGGCTACTGTCTATATCCAGAGATTCTCTTCCTCAAGTATCACATCTCAAATGGAGATTAATAGCTAAATAAACTAGTGTCTCATATTGTTGTTTTGTGGGGTATTCCCTCATCTTCTCTTCTTGGCTCTTCACAAGAGAATACTTACTTTTTCTTAATGAAAACAAATTAGGTTTTATAATAGTAGCTTGCTATTTTTGTAACACCATGATTGAGTTGAACACAAAGTATAGTAGTGACTGATCTCCCCTTTTTCCTGAATGAGTGAGCAGATGATTAAATATTGACATCAACATGCTTGAGCATATCTGAATGAGCAGTGTTTGACAATTGCCTCTGTTTGAAATGATGCTGTGTTTTGGTTGCAGTCTGAAGCTTTGAAGTGCTACTTGGCATCTCCTTTCTTCCATGGATCACTCACCAAACATGACAGATTTGGTAAAATGTTAGTTAGGTTGAGTCTTGCTTGCCTCCACTTTGTTACTTTTGTATGAATCCAATAGTTGTTTTGTGGGTTTTTTTTTTTTTTTTTCTGGCTTTTTTTTTTTTTTTTTAAGGTTTTTAGCTGATGTTCATGAAAAAAGTTAGTACTTGGAACTGTGCTGGCAATGAAAGGAAATCCTAAGGAAATGTATTTCTTTCCAGAGCTGTGTCATACCATCCTTTGGGTCCTCTGCTGGAAAAGTAGAATCAAGCCTTAAATAATTGCCTTTTTAATTGTTTCTTCTAGTATTACAGATGTAAGATTGTACTGTATCATACTCTGTGAATGTAAAACCTCTTATTCGATACATGGTAGTGACAATGCTTTATCAGAATTGTTTTTAATTTTAATGATATTACTCTAGAATGTTTTCTTTTCGACTGATTATTGAGAAGTTAATTTAAAAAAAAATGATGCCAGGTATCACAACAGTAACAGAACTTTACTGTTTTTTCAGGTTTTGTTTTGTTTTTGTTATTCCCCCTCCCCTTTTTTAATGGAGTGTGCTAGATGTCTCTATAATTTTGTTCAGATGACTGCAGAACCTGGAAAAACTGTTGCTATTGATGCAAGACATACTGCTATTATTGATCTTTTTATATAAATATATATGTGCATATATATATATATATATATATAAAATTTGAATTTTTGGAAACTTTAGCTGTGCTGTCAACTTGAAAAAGTATCCCAGTTTATTGTGCTGAGTTGGCGTTGTACAGAAATTTATAGTCAAATTGATCTAGAAACGTTAAACTTATTTTTTTTTTCCCATTTGCACAGGGGTAATTGTTTAAATATGTAGGATTACATTTATTTAACTGTATTAAATATGTAGGCTCTTATCTATATGACTTGATTGCAGAAACTAATAAAGTATTCTCTAATGAAAAAAAAAAAACAAATTATGGATTGAAAGAACGTCCTCAACAAGATTAATGTCATCTACAAAACACCCAGTGCTATCATTATACTTAATGAATTTCCCCTAAGATCAAGACTAAGACAAGTATGTCCACTTTTAACACTGATATTCAATATTGTATTGGAAATTCTGTATGACGTTGTTGAGCAATAAAAAGAAAAGTGTATCTGAATTGAAATGGAAGAAATAAGCTATCCCAGCACCATTTGTCTGCCTGTAGGGGGTATGAATAATGGTGGAATGAGACAGACATCATTACCCTGTGTACATGTATGACTACATGAATGGGATGAGTCTACATCGTGTACAACCATAGAAAGGAAATGATGTACCCCCTTTGTGTACAATGAATCAAAATGCAGTCTGCAAAAAAAAAAAAAAAGAAAGAAATTATCTCTTTTGAATTGACAAAATGTTATACATAAACAATTGCAGAGTTCACTAAATACAAATAGATCTAAGAAATGAATTCTGCAAGATTGCAAGATACAGGATCAATCTGCATAATCATTTGTATCTCTAGATATTACAATCCAAAAATGAAATTATTCAAACAATTCCATTTACATTCACATCCAAAAGCAAAACAAAACAAAACAAAACAAACAAAAGCCTTGGAAAAAATTAGCTGAGGAGAAAATCTTGTACTGTTGCAATTTTATAAATTACAAAACATCATTGAAATAAATAGAACTTTAAATAAATTTAAAGGCATCACCTATTCATAGATTAGAAGAATTAATACTTTAAAAATGTCAATGTTTCCCAAATTCACCTACAGATTTAACAAAACCCCAACTTTGTATTTTGCAGAAATTGACAAATTTATTCTAAAATTTATAAGGAAATCACCTGGAATAAGCCAAACTAAAGGTTAAAGATACAGTACTTTATGAAACTGAAATAACTTCAGACATGACTTGCAAGAACAGGGGTTCCCCCAAGGCCACCTTTACTTCTGACCACCTGATCACAAATCTGAGGGGGTTCCCACAACTGCTTTATGAGTTTTATAACTTCTTAGAGTGACTCACAGAAAAGTGCTATAATTTTGAAAAGTGTTTTAATATAGTAAATATAGAGTTATTTCCATTATATACAAAATAGAATTGGCCAAAGTAGGAAATACATATACCAAAGTCTGGGAGGATTCCCAATGTATATCTTCTATCTTCCTTAAGAATGCAGAACACTAAAGGCATCAAAATATGCCAATACTACTCAAAAAGTTTTGCTAACCTAGGAAGCTCACCAGTTTCAGTGTCCACAACTTTTGTTGAGACTTCTTTACATAGGTATGATTAATTGGAACATTGTCTACATTACTGAACTCAAATATAGACCCCAAAGGTCAGGACAATAGTGCATGGCTCAAAACCCCAACTCTTAAATCACAGGGTTGGTCTTTCTGGCCTCCATTCTGAGATTCTGAGTCATCCCCCATTCTGATTTGGATCTGGAATGTCTCCCAATGGCTCATGTGTTGAAAGCATGTTTACCAATTTACCATGTTTCAAAGGTGAAACATTAATCAATGATTGGATCACGAGGGCTCTGACCTCTTCAGCGGATTAACCCATTTGATGGATTAATAATTTAAATAGCCTGACTGGGAGATGGTGAAAACTATAGGTAGGTGAGGCATGGATGGGGGAATTAAGTTATTTGCCTGGCCTTGGGGACTGACTGTATCCTGGGCCCCTTCTTTTCAACCCCACCCTCCTCCACTTTCTGGCTACTATGAATTGAACAGTGTCCTTCCACCATGCTCTGTCACCATGATGTTTCTTTCTTGGAGCCAACAACCATGAATTGAATCCTCTGAAACTGTGAGACACAATAAATCTTTCTTCTTCTAAGTACTTGTTGTAAGGTATTTTGATTACAGTGACAAAAAGCTGACTAAAACATCCCCCTAAAATAAACTATCTAAGGGCTTACCGTAGTTACTTTGTTAGAATAAATTATCAGGTATGGTCCAAGGGCCCACCATGATTAACAAAAACACTCCTATAACCTGAGATGTTCCAAGAGTTCAGAGGTCACCTCTCAGGAATTGAGGACAAAGGTCAGTTACCTTCGTTATTATTAAGAAATGCAAGGGACCCACAACATCCAAAGCATGATAAAAAGAACATAGAAGATTCAGAATTTCTTATTTTAATACTTAGTTTAAAGCTATAACAATAAAGATACTGACCTAAGAATAGACATAGATCAAGGAAATAAAATTAAAATTTAAATGCCCCACCCCCACCAAAAAAAAACCAAAAACCAAAAAACAAAACAACTCTTACCTTTGTGGCTAGTTGATTTTCTTCAAGACTTCAAGACAATTTAATAGAAAAATAATAGTCTTTTCATCGAATGATGCTGAGAAAAATGAATATTTATAATCAAAAATATGAAGATGGATACTTTCCTCATACCATATAAAAATTATTCAAATGAATCAAAGAACTAAATGTAAAAGATAAAATTACAAACCATTTAGAAAAAAATCATAGGGGAAAATCTTTAGGACTTTATATTAGGGAATGGTTTCTTAGTATGACACTGAAAAACTGATAAATTGAGTCAATGAAAATTAAAAACATCTAGGATTCGAACAGTAGCATTGAAGAAAATGAAAAAACAAGCCACACCATGGGAAATATTTTGCATTTTATATCTGCTAAGGAACTTGAATATATTTTTATATATAAAGAACAGTTACAATCCAACAATAAAAAGACAAATAAGCTGATTTAAAAATAAACAGAAGATTTCATTTAGACATTTCTTCTCTGAAGAATTATACAGTCAGGTGCTATGGTACTTGACTATAATCCCAGTGACTATGTAGGCTGAAGTAGGAGGATCACAGGTTCAAAGCCAGCCTCAGCAATTTAGTAAGGCCCTAAGCAACTTAGTGAGATCCTGTCTCAAGATAAAAAAAAATTTTAAAAGGGTTTGGGATGTGTCTCAGTGGTTAAGAGTCCCTGGGTTCAATCCCTGGTACAAAAAAGAAAGAAAGGAAGAAATATGCAAATGACTTACAAGCACACAAAAAGATGCTTAACTTCATTAATCACTATGGAAATGCATATCAGAACCATGACAGGATACTACTTCACAACTATGAAGATGGCTAAAATTTTTGAGGAAGGGGGAAAAGAAAAAAATGTTGGTGAGAATATGGAGAAATTGAGGTTTCATACATTATTGCTTGGTTGTGAAATGGTGCAGCCACTTTGAAAAGATTTTGGAAGCTTCTTGAAATGTTAAATATAGAATTAATATGACTCAATAATCACACTTCTTGTTTTACACCTGAGGGAACTGAAAACATTAAACTCAGAGATTCTCACCACTGAGCCATATCCCCAGCCCTTTTTTATACTTTATTTAAAGACATTAAAATTATTTAAAGACTTTATTTAAAGTCTCTCTGAGTTGCTTAGTGTCTCACTAATTTGCTGAAGTTGACTTTGAACTTGAGATCCTCCTGCCTCAGCCTCCTGAACTGCTGGGGTTATAGGCATAAGCCAATGTGCTCAGAAGATGGTAGCATAATTCTTAGTAGTCAAAAGCTAAAAACGATCCAAAAGTTTATCAAATGGTAATTGGAAAAACAAAATGTGGCATATCAGTACACAATGGAATATTGTTTCATCATCAAAAGGAATAAAATTCTGATAAATGCTGTACCATCAAACCTTAAAAACATGTGCTTAACAAAGCCAGACATGAAAAAGGACGGATCTGGGCACGGTGGTGCATGCCTGTAATCTCAGGGGCTCAGGAGGTTGAGGCAGGAGAATCAGGAATTCAAAGTCAGCAACTGTGAGACACTAAGCAACTCAGTGAGATCCTGTCTCTAAATAAGATACAAAATAGAGCTGGGGATGTGGTTTGGTGGTTCAGTGCCCCTGAGTTCAATCCCCAGTACACAACCACCCACCAAAAAAGAAAAAAAGAAAAAGGAGGGGCTCTCAAAAATAGAAGAAAGACCAACCATAGAGTAAAGGAAGGGAATTGAGAGGGAGGAAGGAGGAGAAGGAATGGGGAAGTGCTGGGGAACAAAGTCTACCAAATTATGTTATGGCTATGTTCAATGTGCTACAATGAATTCCACTGTAGATATATGTGTGTGTATATAATTATGATGTGGTAATTAAAATAACAATAATAAAAATAAGAGGAAGATTACTAGGTGGAGCAAATAGATCAGGAGAGGGAGGAGGGAAAGAGAAGGTATTAGGGAATGAGAGTGATCAAATTATTTTATGTGCATGTACAAAGATGGCATCGCATCTCAAAATCATGTATAATTTATAATACACCAACGAAATAAAGTAAAAAGAAGCCAGACATGAAAGCACACATCATATGATCACCTTTATGTGAATTGTCCAACATATTCAAACACATGAAGATAAAAAGTAGATTACTGTTGCTGGGAAGTGGAGAAGGAGGTCCTGTGGAAAGACTGTGAAAGGGTATGTGTTTTCTTTGAGAGGTGAAAAAATATTTTACAATGAGACACTGGTGATGACTGCCCAACTTGAATATATTATATATTAAACACCGAGTCAGGTATTTTTTAAGTAGTACATGTTGATTATATCTCAATAAAGCTAATGTTTAAAAAATAAAAAAGAGGTTCAAACTTCAACATTAGAGGGAGCAGAACTCATCACCCGAAAACGGCGGTATCAGATTTGGAGGTCCCATGGAGATTTACGCAGAAATGGCAGACTGGAAGGTGACGGCATTTCATGTCGCTCCAGGACTCAGGATTCAAGAAGATGAGGTTTTGAGAGACTCTGAACCAACTCAAAGCTGCTGGGTGAATCTCTCCCATTGGGGAGGCACCCCGGATGGAGCGGTAGTCCTGGAACACATGGAACTTTGTGAAGCAGAGTTGCCCAAGGAGATGAGACACCCCCACTCCCCCAACCCCCCTGGAGCAGTGAACTTGGACAACCCAGAGCATTGTAGAGGAGGAGCCGCCCAGCGATTCGCTCGGACTTAGAGCGACAGTCCCAGGACCGCAGGTGGAGGAGGGACCACAGAGAGACTCTTGGGGTAAAGCAAAGGTCCCAGGACTGTGGGAAGCTTCTCTGAGGAGGGGCCACCCAACAAGAAGCTTCGGTGCAGGGTGAGGCTTCCTGGCCCGGGAGGTAGGTCCTGGCCCCTGGGAAAGTTGCAAAGGAGGGCTGCCCAGTCCAGGCAGTAGTTCTGGATGGAGGGGAACTTTTATGAGGGGAGCTGACCAGCGAGACATCCCCACTGGATGAGTCTTCCCTGCTGGGCGAGGCTTTCCCACAAGGGCGACAGAACCAGAGACACAGGCCCAAACAAACCTTGCCTCAGCCCGCAGTATAGTTCCCCTTTGGGTAACCATTGATCAACAAGTGGAGGTGCCTCTGCCCACCAGCAGGGAATATACCCCACCTGAAGTCCACCACCCCTAGAGGGGCACCTTCTTTGTGGATCACTGCATTATCAAGTTCCTCCAAGATTTTAGGCTACTGAAGGCTAGGAGGTGAGTTATTGGAAATCTACAGGGACACTGTAAGTCAATAGGGGAAATCTGCAATATCTCAGAGTTTCACTACTAGAGGAGTAGATACCTGAGCAATATGAGAAAACAAGGGAAGAAAATGTCCCAAACAAACCTAGATGCTACATCAGTAAAATCCAAGGATGCATGGCAGAGGAAATGACAGAAATGGAGTTCAGAATGTACATAATTAAAATGATCAGAGAAGCAAACGATGAGATGAAAGACCAAATACAGGCATTGAATGATTGCAACAATCGACAGTTAAAAGAGCAAATACAGGAAGCAAAAGATCATTTCAATAAAGAGTTAGAGATATTGAAAAGAAAACAAACAGAAATCCTTGAAATTAAGGAAACAATAAACCAAATTAAAAACTCCATAGAAAGCATAACCAATAGAATAGAACACCTGGAAGACAAAACCTCAGATATTTAATCTTGAAAACAAAGTTGACCAAACAGAGAAGATGATAAGAAATCATGAACAGAATCTCCAAGAACTATGGGATATCATGAAAAGGCCAAATTTAAGAATTATTGGGATTGAGGAAGGCTTAGAGAAACAAACCAAAGGAATGAACAATCTATTCAATGAAATAGTATCAGAAAATTTCCCAAATCTGAAGAATGAAATGGAAAATCAAGTACAAGAGGCTTATAGGACTCCAAATACACAAAATTACAACAGACCCACACCAATGCACATTATAATGAAAATATCTAACATACAAAATAAAGACAGAATTTTAAAGGCTGCTAGAGAAAAGAACCAAATTACATTCAGGGGAAACCAATACGGATATCAGCAGATTTTTCAACCCAGACCCTAAAAGCTAGAAGGGCCTGGAACAACATTTTTTAAGCTCTGAAAGAAAATGGATGCCAACCAAGAATCTTATACCCAGCAAATTTACCTTCAGATTTTATGATGAAATAAAATCCTTCCATGATAAACAAAAGCCAAAAGTATTTACAAAAAGAAAGCCGACATTACAGAACATACTCAGCAAAATGTTCCATGAGGAAGAGATGAAAAACGGTGCAAATCAGCAAAGGGAAGAACTATCCTAAAGGAATAGTCAAATAAAGGAGAAACCAAGTCTTGTGAAAAACCAAAAATGAGCCAAATGACTAGGAATACAATCATATCTCAATAATAACCCTGAATGTTAATGGCCTGAACTCATCAATCAAAAGACACAGACTGGTAATTTAGATTGAAAAGAAAGATCCAACAATATGCTGCCTGCAAGAGACTCACCTCATAGAAAGGGATACCCACAGACTAAAGGTGAAAGGGGAAAAAACATACCATGCAAATGGACACAGCAAAAAAGCCAAAGTATCCATCCTCATATCAGATAATATACAGTTCAACCCAAAGTTAGTCAGAAGGAATAAATAAAGACATTTCATACTGCTTAAGGGAAACATAAATCAGCAAGACATAACAATCATAAATATCTATGCCCCAAACAGTGACTCATCCATGTACATCAAACAAATCCTTCTCAATTTCAGAAACCAAATAGACCATGACACAGTAATACTAGGTGATTTTAACACATCTCTATCACCACTGGACAGATCTTCCAAACAAAAAATGAACAAAGAAAACATAGATCTCAATAACACAATCAATAACTTAGACTTAATGGACATTTATAGAATATACCATCCAACAAAGAGCGAATACACTTTCTTCTCTGCAGCGCATGGATCCTTCTCTAAAATACACCATATTTTATGCCACAAAGCAAATGTTAGCAATTACAAGAAGATAGAGATACTACCTTGTATTCTATCAACTCATACTGGATTGAAATTAGAAATAAATGAAAGAATAAAAAACAGAAACTACTCCAACACCTGGAGATTAAATGATATGCTATTGTATGATGAATGGATAACAGAAGACAACGGGGGGAAATAAAAAAATTCTTAGAGGTAAACGAGAATGAAGATCTCTGGGACACAATGAAAGTAGTGCTTAGAGGAAAATTTATTTCATGGAGTGCATTCAATAGAAGAAGAAAAAATCAACAAATATACAACCCAACACTACAAAGCCCTAGAAAAAGAAGAATAGAGCAACACCAAAAGTAGTAGAAGACAGGAAATAGTTAAAATCAGAGCTGAAATCAATGAAATTGAAACAGAAGAAACAATTGAAAAAACTGACAAAATAAATAGTTGGTTCTCTGAAAAAATAAACAAAATTGCTAAATCCTTAGCCACATTAACAAAGAGAAGGAGAGAGAAAACTCAAATTACTAATATTTGGAATGAACAAGGAAATATCACAACAGACACGACTGAAATACAAAACATAATTAGAAGCTATTTTGAAAATCTATACTCCAACAAAATAGAAACTCTCGAAGATATCAATAGGTTTCTAGAAACATGAATTACCTAAACTGTATCAGGAGGACATACACCATTTAAAAAGACCAATTTCAAGTAATGAAATAGAAGAAATCATCAAAAGCCTACCAACAAAGAAAAGTCCAGGATCAGATGGGTTCTCAGTCAAGTTCTACAAAACCTTTAAAGAAGAGCTCATTCCAATACTTCTCAAAGTATTCCATGAAATAGAAAAGGACGAACTCTCCCAAACTCATTCTATGAAGCCAATATTAACCTGATACCTAAACCAGACAGAGACACATGGAGGAAAGAAAATTTCAGACCAATATCCTTAATGAACATCGATGCAAAAATTCTCAACAAAATTTTAGCAAATCACATACAAAAATATATTAAAAAGATTGTGCACCAAGATCAAGTGGGTTTTATTCCAGGGAGGTAAGGTTGCTTCAACATCCAGAAATCAATAAATGTAATTCACCATATCAACAGACTTAAAGTCATGAATCACATGATTTTTTTGATAGATGCAGAAAAAGCACTTGATAAAATACAGCATCCCTTCATGCTCAAAACACTAGAAAAATTAGGGATAGTGGGAACATTCCTTAACATTGTAAAGGCCATCTATGCTAAGCCCTTGGCAAATATCATTCTCAATGGAGAAAAACTGAAAGCATTCCCCCTAAAAACTGGAACAAGGCAGGGATGCCCTCTTTCACCACTTCTATTCAACATTGTCCTCGAGACTCTAGCCAGAGCAATTAGACAGTCCAAGGAAATTAAAGGGATATGAATAGGAAAAGAAGAACTCAAACTATCCCTATTTGCTGATGACATGATTATATATTTAGAGTACCAGGAAATTCCACCAGAAAACGTTTATTACTCATAAGTGAATTCAATAAAATAGCAGGATATAAAATCAATGCTTATAAATCTAATGCATTTTATACATAAGTAATGAATCTTTGGAAAGAGAAGTTATAAAACTACCCCATTCACAATAGCTTCGAGAAAAATAAAATACTTAGGAATCAATCTAACAAAAGAGGTGAAAGACCTCTACAATGAGAACTACAGAACACTAAAGAAAGAAATTAGAGAAAACCTTAGAAGGTGGAATGATCTCCCATGTTCTCGGATAGGCAGAACTAATATTGTCAAAATGGCCATACTACCAAAAGTGCTATACAGATTCAATGCAATTCCAATTAAAATCCCAATGACGTACCTTACAGTAATAGAGCAAGCAATCATGAAATCCATCTGGAAGAATAAGAATCCCAGAGTAGCTAAAGCAATCCTTAGTAGGAAGAGCGAAGCAGGGGGTATTGCAATACAAGAACTTCTACTATACTATAAAGCAATAGTAACAAAAACAGCATGGTATTGGTACCAAAATAGACAGGTAGATCAATGGTACAGAACAGAGGACATGGACACAAACCCAAATAAATACAATTTTCTCATACTAGACAAAGGTGCCAAAAATATGCAGTGGAAAAAAGATAGCCTCTTCAACAAATGGTGCTGAGAAAACTGGAAATCAATATGCAGCAGAATGAAACTAAACCCCTATCTCTCAACCTGCACAAAACTCAACTCAAAATGCTAGACCTTGGAATCAGACCAGAGACCCTTCATCTTATAGAAGAAAAAGTAGGTCCAAATCTTCCACATGTCAGCTCAGGATCAGACATCCTTAACAGGACTCCCATAGCACAAGAAATAAAAGCAAGAATCAGTAACTGGGATAGATTCAAACTAGAAAGCTTTCTCTCAGCAAAGGAAACTATCAGCAATGTGAAGAGAGAGCCTACAGAGTGGGAGAAAATCTTTGCCACTCGTACTTCAGATAGAGCACTAATTTCCAGAATATATAAAGAACTCTACACCAAGAATACAAATAACCCAATCAACAAATGGGCTAAGGAAATGAACAAACACTTCACAGAAGAAGATCTATAAGCAATTAACAGATATATGAAAAAATGTTCAACATCTCTAGTAATAAGAGAAATGCAAATCAAAACTACACTAAGATTCCATCTCACCCCAATTAGAATGGTGATTATCAAGAATACAAGCAACAACAGGAGTTGGTGAGGATGTGGGGGAAAAGGTACACTCATACATTGCTGGTGGGGCTGCAAATTAGTGCAGCCCCTCTGGAAAGCAGTGTGGAGATTCCTTAGATATCTTGGAATGGAACCACCATTTGACCCAGTTATCCCACTCCTTGGCCTATACCCAAAGGACTTAAAATCAGCATACTACAGAGATACAGCCACATCAAGGTTCATAGCTGCTCAATTCACAATAGCCACATTGTGGAACCAACCTAGATGTCCTTCAATTGATGAATGGATAAAGAAACTATGGTATATATATATATATATATATGGTATATGTATATATATATATATATAAACTATGGTATATGTATATATATATGTATATATATACATACAATGGAATATTAATCAGTCATAAAGAGACATAAAATTATGGCATTTGCAGGCAAATGGATGCAGTAGGAGAATATCATGCTAAGTGAGATAAGCCAATCTCAAAAAACCAAAGGACAAATGATCTCACTGATAAATGGATGATGACACATAGTGGGGGGTGGGAGTGAGGTAAGAATCCAGGAAGGAGAGACTCTATAGAGGAAAAAGAGGAGTGGGAGGGGTGGGAGGGAAGGAAAAAAATAACAGAATGAGTCAAAAACTATTATACTATGTAAATGTATGACTATGCAAATGGTATGCCTTTACTTTATGTACAAACACAGAAACAGTATGTATCCCATTTGTGTACAATTAAAATAAATTTTTAAAAATATAGAAAGAAAAAGAAAGATAGTCCTTATACTCTTTATTATCCATTTGATCATTTTTTGGGAGTTAGAAATCTTGGTGACTTTACTTCGTGTACAAACAGAGAAACAGTATGTATCCCATTTGTGTATGATAAAAATAAATTTAAAATAAAATAAAATAACAAATTTTTTAAAAACCCACATATGTATGCATCATATTTTTACAACACTAATCTTTTATTCATATTGTTATTGATTTGCTCTATTTTTTCATTAAAGAAATAGTGGTTTAAAAATATAAACCATTACTTCTTAAGGCAATCTGATGTCTTGATTTAGTATATCAGCACTATTTTTAATTCCTTATTTTTTAAAAAATGAGCGTCATATGAGATGTTTGCACATCTTTTTGCATGTGTCTCTAGTTTCTGATATCAGTTGACTTCTTCTGGGGGAATTTAATTTAGAAATAAATATGTCTGTGGCTGGGGAGATAGCTCAGTTGGTAGAGAACTTGCCTCACAAACACAAGACCCTGGGTTCAATCCCCAGCACCACAAAAAAAAAAAAAAAGAAATATGTCTGCTCATGGAAAAGCCTGGTATGCTCTATACCATGTAACATATATTCATAGAGAAAGGATTTGTCAAACTATCTTTACTGCTAACCGTATGCCAGGTACTTTGCTAGGCTTCTAAAATTTGCATAAGAACTAGCCCTTCTTGGTTCTCAGGCAGATTGTAATCTAATAGAAGAAACAAATGGATCACAATATAATGTGATGTATGCAATAATGAAGACAAAAATCTTCACAGTATGAAGGTAAAAGAAGCAAGATCATAGATGAGGCAAAGCCTCAACCAGATCTTCTATGAAATGCAGGAATTAGGTAGCTGAATGACTCCATGGTCTCTCTCTCAAGGTTGAGGCAAAATAAGGTGGGATGCTGGTTTGGTGCAGAAGAGGATGACTAGAATTGTGGAATGAAGACATGATGAATTATTGGATTCCATTTTGAATGTAAAAAATGCATTACATATAAGTTTTTTAAAGACAAAAGGAATACTCCTATGTCCTTTCATATATCTCTCCTAGAATTATTCTTGCCTTTTTTTATGCTTAATATTTGTCCTCTATCTCAGTTAATTCCTGACTGTTAATAATGAGCCCTTGTGATAAGGACTTATTCATGTGTCAACTTCTCCAGCTGCTCTTCTCCCTTCTCTCATGGACCCCCATGAGGCCAGTACATCTGCCTGAGCTATTCTTTTGGACCTGCTCCTGGTGATGACTTCAGTGTACATCAGTATCATTTTTCCCTCTCCATTTTTCTGTTAGAAATAAAAGCTTTAAGATACAACACATCCATGGTAATTAGAGTTAAATAATCACACGTAAGTGAAGACTGAACAGAATAACATATTTAGCAACATTGAGCCTACACATGTTCATACAAAAACTCATAAGTGACTGTTCCTGTGAGCATAAGTCTTAATCGTCAAAGAGTAGAAATCATCCAAAAGTCCATCAATGGATAAATGGAAAAACAAAATGTGGTATATCTGTACACAATGGGATATTGTCCCATCATCAAATGATAAAATTCTGATAAATGCAACAACATCAAACCTTAAAACCTTATGCTTAAAGAAGCCAGACATGAAAAAGGAGGGGACTACCCATGAACTCTAATGGAAGTAACTTCCTGAGTTGTATTGTGAGTTCTTTAGGAAGAGTAGCAACACATTCTACAGACATATGGTTTGTTCTAGCAGCAAATGGTTTTGGTTCTTTATTGCTCACAGGCAACTTTCTCTATGAATAGACATTTTAACACTCCAGCATAGTTTTCTAAATATTTACAAGAGTGAAGCAATACCCAGTTGCATTTTGCTTCCTACCACAGGAGAAAGTATAATTAGGCAAGCTGATATTTTAGAATGATGATTTGAATTCCAGTAAGCTAGGGAGAGGCCCTGTGATTTATGGTGTGGAGTGCAATATAATGGAAAAATGCTGAACGGGGAGTCTGATGGTTAGAACTGGAGTGGAAGGTGTGCCTCCCCTCAGCTGCCATTTCCACAAATCTTTCAAACTCTAAATCTGCTTCCTTAAGCAATCCTGCAAAAGGAAGCATTATACCAGATAATTCTGGCATTCTTTCACCCCAGTCATTCAAGTATCTGATTCCCAAAACATGGGGCAAGTGCTTACTCTGTGTCACTATGGTGCAGTCAGGGGACTATCTGCCTCTTGACTTGTCTCTGGGAACTAAGGCAGGACACAATCAGTATGTCAGTAGAATTTCTGATGTGATGATGCTCTAGCTATCACTTTAAGCAGTGATGATGGTTACACGAGCCAATAGAAACGTGGTCTATGTTTGACAAGAATCAAGATAGTCTTTCTATGCCTGACTTATTTCACTTAGTGCAGGATCCTCCAGGGGCATCCGTATTGCCACATTTGATAGGGTTTCCTCCTCTTCTATGACTGAAGAGTATTCCACTGTATATGTGTATACACCACAGGATCTCACTCATTTATGGAATCTAAAAAAAATCGATCACATAGAAATATAGAATAGAACAGTGGTTACTAGAGGATTGGGGAGGAGAGAGGGGGTCGTGAGTGAGATATTAGTCAACTTCATACAAAATTATAGTTAGAAGAATAAATTCTTGTGTTCTATAGCATAGAAGGTTGACTATAGTTAACACTATTTCAACATCACTAGAAGAGAGGATTCAAACATTTTAAGGCTCAACACTGTTTAAAAAATTATAAAACAAAAGAGAACCTACAGAGTGGGAGAAAATCTTTGCCACTCATACTTCAGATAGAGGACTAATTTCCAGAATATTTAAAGAACTCAAAAAACTCTACACCAAGAATACAAATAGCCCAAACAACAAATGGGCTAAGGATATGAACAGACACTTCACAGAAGAAGATCTATAAGCAATCAATAGATATATGAAAAAATGTTCAACATCTCTAGTAATAAGAGAAATGCAAATCAAAACTACCCTAAGATTCCATCTCACCCCAATTAGAATGGCGATTATCAAGAATACAAGCAAAAACAGGTGTTGGTGAGGATGTGGGGGAAAAGGTACACTCATACATTGCTGGTGGGGCTGCAAATTAGTGCAGCCCCTCTGGAAAGAAGTGTGGAGATTCCTTAGAAATCTTGGAATGGAACCACCATTTGACCCAGCTATCCCACTCCTTGGCCTATACCCAAAGGACTTAAAATCAGCATACTACAGAGATACAGCCACATCAATATTCATAGCTGCTCAACTCACAATGGCCAGATTGTGGAAACAACCTAGATGTCCTTCAATTGATGAATGGATAAAGAAACTGTGGTATATATATATAATGGAATATTAATCAGCCATAAAGAGGAATAAAATTATGGCATTTGCAGGCAAATGGATGCAGTAGGAGAATATCATGCTGTGAGATAAGCCAATATCAAAAAACCAAAGGACAAATGATCTTGCTGATAAGCAGATGATGACACATAATGGGGGATGGGAGGAGGGCAAGAATCCAGGAAGGAGGGACTGTATACAGGGAAAAGAGGGGAGGGAGGGGTGGGAGGAAGGAAAAAATAACAGAATGAATCAAACACCATTACCCTATGTAAATGTATGATTACCAAATGGTATGCTGTTACTCCATGTACAAACAGAAACAACATGTATCCCATTTGTTTAAAATAAAAATAAATTTTAAAAAATTATAAAACATTTCAGATGTATGGAAGAGTATAAACAGTCACAATAATACCCTTGTAATAACTATCCACCTTAAGAAAGAAAACACCACAAATACAGGTGAGCTGCCCATCCATGGCACTTCCACATCTGAATTCCTGTCTCTGAGAGGGTCATCATCTGGTATGGAACTTTTTTTTTAAACATGTAACTGCTTTATGTAGGGGTACACTATTTTATCAGCATAAATAAAGAACAATAAGGATGTTTGACAAAAGAAAAAATGTTTCATCTGGAGTTGTGGATGGTGACTGGTGTCTCTCAATAAACCATATCATTTATTTATAGGGAATTTCACTTAAAGATACATCAGGGATATCCTAAAAGGAAGTGTCTCTATTTCTCAGCCTTTTCCTACTATTGGCTATTTGGATAGTTTCTAGCTCCTTGATTAGCAAATAATGCCCTAATAAGTGCGTGTGTGTGTGTGTGTGTGTGTGTGCACGCATGTGTGTGTGTGTGTGTGTGTGTGTGTGTGTGTGTAGATAGATAGATGGAAAATAGATCCTAATGTACTGTGGAATTTTATTTCTAAAGAAAAGTTACTTGCAGTGTGTAAGTGCCAGGTCAAAGACTGCATGTCTTTCAAATTTTAATAAATATTGTCAATGTTTCCTTAAAGCTATGTATTTAGAATCAAAGGTTTTTGCATCTGAAGTGCTGTAATGGAATTCTTGAGTTACCTGGAACAATTTGAAGATTACTAGGTTTGGGATTTTGTTGTTGTTATTCTTACCATGGAACAAAATGACTTATATTACCTTGGATAAATGTGAAACTATAAAATATGTTGGCTTTCTTGTCTATGGTACAATTGCAGAAATTAAAAAGTAGTGCCTGTTGCTAGAAAATGAGCTAAGGTCTGATTTCCTGTTTTCCTGGATTAACTTTCTATTTTAAAAAATGGAACTAGGTCCCCCTTTGGGGATTAAAGAAACATTTATTTAATACTTCATTTTGGTACAGTATAAGCATTAAAAAATAGTCAAATAACAGGGGAAAGCCCTTTCTGTTGTCTACTGAAGATACTGAATTCTGTGGAGTCCTACTTCTTCTGAGATTAAGTGATCCTCCAGCAACACAATATTCTAGCGTTTATTTATGCAAAACTTGATCAAACAAATTACTTGAAAAATAAGACAACAAAAAAGCAATCTCAGATTCACAGTCTTCTCTGAAGAAACTTCTCAATACTAGTATGAGCAAAGTTAAATGAAACAAAATATTTGTAAAGCTTTCTTTGTGGAAAACCAACTCTAGTTCATAGGAGAGACTCCGTCTTAGTTATCAAAACTAAAATATGAATTTGTACAAAATCAGAATACACAACAAATTTATACTGGCTACCCTGGACATGTGGGTCCCCTTTGAACGCCTCCCTGTATGTTCTCATGGATTTTTTTAGTGAGCCCATAAACACTCAGGGGGTTAGACTAATGAACTCTGAAATTGCCACCTGAGTTCCTTCTTTGCAGTCACCATATATGTACGCAGCACATCTCTAAGAAATTTCCAGAAAGTAGATTCTAGAAAAAAAAAAAAAGAAAGGAAAGATGGAAGCAGGATGAGAGAGCAAAAATCATGACCTGAGCAAACCTTCAATGTGAACAAGTTAAACTTAACAGCACTGTGGCATTGGAGGAAACAAAAACAAAACAAATACAAACAAAACAATAACAAAAACTTCATTCTTGTACCAAAACGTGGATTGCTGAAACAAAAAACAAAAAGAAAAAAAATTAGTAAAAAGCATGCAAGCAAGCAAACAAACCAACATATGAGATAAAGGAAAATGTTGGGATGCATTTAATAAAGCTCTTTTAGATCAATTAATGCCATTGTTTATTTAGTCTTCCAATTCTAGCCCATGTGTCAGGCAGGAGAATTGCGCTTCCTTTCAACTGAAACAGTGCAAAACATAGTCTGGATCCAAGGAAATCTTGCCAAAATCCCTGGCAACGTATCACTTTTTTAAGCCCTGTTTTGCTTTTGTGCTCATGGTAACGTTTGCAGCTGTCGAACGTGGCTTCAGGCTGTCTGACTCCCTTGAGAGAATTTATGTGTGTTTCTACTTCCTTTCCTTATTAGGAGGCAGGAATCTGCGACACCTATTAGAACAAGTATGCATAAAGGGTAATGACCATGCAATTTATTAGTGGTCTGTTCTTCCTCAAATGAGCTCTCAGCCTCCCACTTGTCGAGGGCCTTGCCCTGTCTGAATCCGCCTGTGCTTTCCTGGCAGCAGGTGGGCAAAATGTCCTTAATCAAGGGGATGAGAGAAGATGCCAGGCTCGGGGAAGGGCTGATTCTGTCCTCCACTGTAAGGCATGGAAAAGGGATGGGGATATCAAGGTTTGAATTTAATTAGTATGAAGTATTCACTGACAAAGTTGAAGAGGATCAAAATAAAGAGAAAACACAGCTATATGCTTATAACAGTTCCATAGCACAACAAATGTACTTAGTCCTCCCAGTCCTTTTCATTTTCTTCTTTTTAAAATGTTAGGGATGGAGGCGACTTTATTCTTCAAGGTCTGGGTTAAAGGAATGAGCCTTTCCTAGGAAAGTGTTGGAATACCTTGCTTCCTCCAAGTTACCTGGGGTGGGGGGAGTCATACTGAGGAAAGAAGTTAACAATGGATTCATCTCAGAAGGCCCCTTACATAAACCTTCAAAGAGGCAGGACAGAAGTTACATGTTCTAATAAAATTCACATCATTGGCCCAAACACTCCAGGTTGGACTCCACCCCTTCCCAGCATCATGCTAAGATTTGGAGTCCAGATGGAAAGTTCAGGAGAACAAATGCTTGGGGCTAAATTCATTTTCTATAAAAATCACATGCATGTTCAAGAAAACGGAACCCATATGCTTTTGATTCATTTACATTTAACTCATGAGAAAGTTTGGGCGAGCCATATGAGGTCCATGAAGCTTGTTGAGTCATTCTCCTTCAAGTCAGGAAACCATGTCTGGCCACAGAAAGTGAATTCTAACCCCACAAAGGGCAGGTTGGACTTGAAACTCACAGACTCCAGGTATAAGTGGATTCTAGGAAAAACCTAATTGACTTTACTGAGAAACACCAAGACAAAGGCAAGTACATTTTTCTTGTGCAGTTTTTAGAGCAGGGAGGCCATGTGCTAATGTTCTTTTGAAATTTCGAGCATGATCTATGTTGCGAAATGAGGAAAATCATTTCAATTATGTTAACCAGCATGTTGAATAAAGCATTTCAATTCATTCAGTTTTTTTCTCATGAACTCCTGAAGATTCTTTTTCTTCTCCAATATCATTATGATTCTCCTACAACACAGAATCATTTTCTCACCCCACCCCCCACCCCGGCAGAGTATGTCTAGTAGGTGCCTGTGAACATTGACCAGAATTGAAGTAACATTTATTTTCAGCATAGTGATCACAAACATAATGCAGTTATGTCAAATAGCACATGCTGTTAAAATCAGAGAATGATCATTCTGTGCTGAGAAAGTAAAACTGATACATAGAAGAAAAACCCACTAGTAATAAGTTTTCAGGAAAATAAACCTAAAAGATTGTAAGATACACTGCTTAGTTCCTCTTTTCTCTCTGGTGATCTCTGCCTTTTTTTGTTTTGAATGTAGCACTGGAGTAGAAAAGCAAAACCCCCTGCTTTCAGGTTTATCCAGAGTCAGGGCAGAAAGAGAACATTTCATTATGGCGTTTCACTTTAACTAACGCAGATCCCCTGACACATTCACCCCAAGCTACATAAATCTCTCAGTGAGCAGCAAATGAGACCCATGTTTGGGTTTCTGACTAAACTGCTGGCTTCTTTTCCCATTTTGCTCCGTCACTTCAAGTAGCCTAGCCAAAACTGCTAATTAAAGATGGAATGATTTATTTCATAACTTTTCTTTTCCCTCAGGAAACATAACTCAACTCCAGAAACAGCTAGCTAATTTTCCTCGTCCCCTTCAATAAACTACACCCACCTCATTAATAGTTAATTAGGAAAACTGAAATCCCGTGACATCAAGGAGGGACGGGGTTAGACTGTCCAAGCCAATGCACATAGGAGTCTGAACTGATGTCCCTGTAAGACTCACAATCCCACGTGCCCAGCCCCAAGTGTCAATCTTGACCTTGCCCTCCATTACAATTTGAATATGAGGTGTCTCCCCAAAGCCCCTATGTGCTCTTGGGGATTATACCTTGTCCTTCTGGCTCCTCCTTCTCTCTCTGTTCCTCAGGCACTATAAACTGAGCAGTTTTTCTCCACTATGCTCTTCCACCAAGATGTTCTGCCTCACTTTAGGCCCAGAGCAATGGAGTCAGTCAACCATGGACCAAACCTCTGAAATTGTGAACCCAAAGTAAACATTTCCTCTCTTGAAATGTTCTTGTCAGGTAATTTGGTCACTGTGAAACAAAGCTGACTAACATACCCTGCATGCTTAAGAAGCACATTCAGTCCTTCTTTGTGAGTTGTAGGAATAGAAAACCTGACCTTAACCTTCTTATGAAATGTTATAAGAAATTTTTTTTAAAAACCTAAAATATGGAAAACAAAATCGAGAGATCAATATTCTTTCAATGTATATATGTCTCCAATAATGAACACATCAATAAGACCTTTTAAGAACAAGATACCTTTTTTTTTCTTTTAATAAAATAGAGGCCCCAAAGCTTGTATGCTAAGCCCTATATAAACAGTAACTGGAGGAAAGCCAGATCAGGCTGGCTCCCCAGGTTCTCTATATATGGTAAATCAGTTCAATTTGGTGCAAGAAACAAATATTACATATGAGAAATCTAAAACTTATGTCCCCTTAAGGCACTGGAGTTCCTAAACATTCCACAAATACATGAACTAATAATTATGAGGTTAGACTGCCATTTCCTAAACTTTAATGAGCATGTATTTTTTGGAGGTCTTGTTCAAAGGCAGATTCTAATAGGTCTGGAATGGGACCCAGGAATCTGCATTTCAAACAAACTTCCAGATATGACTGCTGCTGTCCATGGACCACACTTTGAGTGGTAGGTGGCTAGAAAACACCACCCATCTTCTGGAGTAGGGTGATGGATTTGAGAGTACTGTTATGACCAGGCATAAGTTATAATATGCATTATACTCTGACTCCTGTACAATCTTGTAGAACATGGGTTAGTAGGTTTTTACTCTAAAATGTCGTTACTAAATATTTTAGGTTTTGCAGTTTATCTGCAACTGCTCAACTCTGCATTGTAGTGCAAATAAGAAAATAAGTGATATAGCTGTATTCCAATAAAACTTTATTTATAAATGTAAACAGTGGATAATAAGCTTATAAAGAAACAGGTTTATGTTCACTCATAGTTTTGGAGGTTCCATGATTGACAGGCTCCATTGCTTTGGGCCTGTGGTGAGGTAGCAAGCACATCTTGATGGGAGAGAGTGGCAAAGAAAAATTACTCACCTCAAGGCCAGGAAGAGAGAAAGAAAGAGAGAGAGAGAGAGAGAGGGAGAGAGAAAGAGAGAGAGAGAGAGAGAATGAGAAAGGGGCTGAGACTTCATAGTCCCCTTTGAAAGCTTGTCCCCAACAGCCTACATCTTGGACTTCTCAATCTCCAGAACTTTACAAAATGAATTTCTATTTTTGACAAATTATCCAGCTGTGGTATTCTGTGACAGTAACAAAATAGATGAAGACAGAAGGCAAGTGGGACTCCAGGGTTTTTTGCTATGAGATTCTGGAACACATCATTGTACTATTTAATGGGATGCAAAAGCCAGAGATTGGGGCAGGGTTTGCTTGCATGTAGGTTGTTTTGTTTGTTTTGTTTTGGGGGGAGAAAGAAATCAACCCGGACAGACAGTGATAGGGGACTCAGAAAAGTAAATGGATGTGGTTGGTCAAGAAATTGTAGGACTTGTGAATGGATGTGGTATTGAGAAAAAGGTGGAATGGAGTGAGGAATCAAGAAAAGTGTCCAGTGTCTTTCTCAGGTCTGTGGGTGAACAGCCACATGAGAGTTTGTGGCTTAAACTTGTGAATCTTCAAGCTCCCCTGGTATATCCAGGTAGATTTCAAAAGGTCCTAGTATATCTGGGGAGTTTCCAGCAAAAAAGTCTGAAGTTCAAGGGAAACATCTTAATGAACTAGAAGAATTTAGGGAGGTATGAAAACATGGGGGAGGGAAAAGATAGGCTGAGAGTTTGTACTCCGGAATGAGAAGGAGGGATGAAACATGGGGGGAAAGGAGGATTCCTGATAAGGCCTGAGCACCAAGCCCTTGTAAAGTAATAAAAGGTCATGTCCAGCCTGGAAAAGAGGGAGAAACAGTGGGGAGGGGCGAGGAGAGAGAGGGGGTATATGGTGGGGGTTGTGCTTACTTTATACTATTTTTCCCCCTCGGGTTGACCTTCAAGCAGGGATGATGGATGACATCAATTTGTTAATTTATAAGTGATTCTTAAACTGTTCTTTGTATCTCTTATACCTATTGATTTAAAAATCTTCTGGTGCAGGGCAGAGGGTTGGAAATTCATTTCTTTGATGGATGATGATAAGGCTTGTGAATGATGCTGCTAAAATTTAGGATGCTGTGAAGGTCCCAGGTCCTCCCATCAATCATTTGTTGTTCATGCCTATATACACTAAAGGGTCCCTGCCACTGACTCGTGCTTTTAGATCATGCCTTCAAAGTTTGTGTCTTTGTCCATTGAGTCTTGAACTTGTCTGATCATAAGAATCATTTGGAACCCTTCTTAAAAACACAGATTTCTAAGCCAATTTCCTAGAAGTTCTGCTTCAGCAGTGCCTGCGTCTGTGTATTTAACAAGTTGTCCCCAGGTGACTCTCATGATCCAGCAAGGTTAGGAAACATTGCTTTAGTAAAAAGTTTTTTGGCTCATATGTGAAAATCTAGGAGCAGATCAGAAGCAAAGGGCAAACAAACCCCCAGCTGAAGAAGCAAAGAAATTCCCAAAGTCTTCCAGATGTTTCCCTGTTTGTGAAGCAAATTCTGGTTTCTTTAGCTGCCTTGCTTCCATTTATGCCTCTGGTTGAGTCAAGCATTCAGATAATAAAGTTCTATGAAGAGACAGTGCTGAGAATTATCACTTTGACTATCAAACAAACAAGCAAAAAGAGAAGGCAAGAGAGGTATGAGGAGTTAGGAAAGTAAGAAATTTTAAAATCATTGAAAAGTAACCAGGAGAGACTTTAAAAGATGGATATAATATCAAAGTATCTTTGCTTTATAGAATTCCTTCCTCCTTTCTACTTCCCAAATAATTTCTCAGCTTTCTTACAGAGTTATGGACCTTTTCAATATTAATAATTCATCACCTAACACAATTAAACGAAGAGATCTATCAAGCTTTCTGAAATCTATAATGTTTTGCTCTAACATTCCTCTTCCCTGTGCAACAAGCATTTGGGAGTTGATTAAAATGTCCCTTTCCTGATAATATAGTTAGATTCTGGTTCAAATATCAAACATTCAACAAATGTGTTGAAACAGAAAGGGAGGCAGAATCCATTTAGTTCCGTATCAATTTGGTGCTTACATTTCAGACAGCAAGCAGTGAATCTTTGTCTTGCAAGGAATTTATCCAAAAATTTCTTCTAATATTTCTTACAGTTAGAAAGCTCATGTACTGGTAAAAATTTGGAGAGCAAGAGTTGAGAGAGCAAAGTATTCCTATAAATCATTAGAGAAAACTGTAACAACATGTTGACAGCATATTATGCATTGTGCATAAAATAAATGCATAAAACTTAAGGAAAATTTGTTAGTTGTCAAATATTTGAGAAAACACCAAAACATCTCCACCTCTAAAATGTTATCCCACTTTTAAAATCTGGCACTGGATTGTTTAGACATGGATAGGAAATGACAGGAAAACATAGACATTTGGCAAATTATGGCTCCAGACAACCTCCTGGTGTCACTTGCACCAATCCAGCACAGACATCCTGTAATCTTGAATTTCAACTGCAGTTGGAGACTGCTTAAAGGGATCTTCTATTCAGCCTGATCTAAGACTTGAAATTCCTATGGTGATATTTCTCTTCTTCTTTAAAATACCTTATCAAGAACCTACCTCACTTTCACATATGATATTACTTACATGTGCTCATTTCTGATGCATAATATTTTTATTTTCTTAAATGAGTAAATGGAAAGAATAATTTGCTATTCTAGAAACTTCTTGGTTCCTTGTCTCCCTGGCATCTTGATTACTCAGTTAATCTGGTCTCTAAGCCTCTTAAAATTCTCTGGTCATTCCATTTTTAGTACATTTAGTGAAGTGTAGCACAGAATGGTCCACATGCACTACTAAGATTGAAGAGCTGCCCCATTGGAATGCAGAGAGTGGGAATCTGAGGCAAATGGAGCAAGCTTGATACACTTTGTACAAAGAAGAGTTCTGCAGCATGGGGGCACTTCAGATCGAATGAATTTAGGGGTGGATAGGAAAGCATGGAATCTGGGTAACTGGGATGTAAAGAGGAATTTGTCAAAGCAACAGATCAGGTTGAATGTGGAGGGGTTTGGGTGGTGACATTAAGGCAGTGAGAAATTACCATCAAGGGACCATTATACATAAAATTTGCCTACTTCATAAGTTTCTCCTGATAACTTGTCAATCTTTTAGTGAATAATTATTTCAAGGCTCAGCTCAAAGTTCAGGCACTCAAGCAAGAGATGATTTGGAAGCAATAACAAAGTTTGGAAATGAGATCTGAGTGTCTCAGTGCTGGCCATGTGGCCTAGGTCAAGTTATTCAACTTTCCTTTGCCCTGGATCCATCATCTGTAAACCAAGGGTAAAGAATCCTTTCCAAAGGATCACTGTGGTGATTAAATATGTGCTATCTATAGAACAAAGTGTCTGGCCCATGGAAAATATTAAATTAATTGAACTTATTATTGTTACCATTTTTATTATGTTTTAGGTAATGAACAAAGTCGTGAACCTAACCCCTTCTGCTCATTCAGGAGAATCCAGTTTCTAAGGAGTCAAGAACAGACTGTAAACCTGCAGTGTGTTGCTTCTGTAATGGGAAGAGGACCATGAACAAATGATAAATAGGGAAATGTTATCGGTGTAACGGAAAAATCACGTTAGCTCCTGTACAAATTTTCCTTGACAAAGGGAGGCAGAGAAGTAAGATTTCAATTAGAACTATTGTAGGAAAGGAAAAATCTCTTAACTTGGCTGCTGCCTATATAGGAATTCTTTTAAAAAAAATTGTCGTTGTAGATGAACAGAATGCCTTTATTTTAGTCATTTATTTTTAAGGATTGAAACCAGTGCCTCACACAGGTTAGGCAAATGCTCTACAACTGAGCTACAGCCCCAGTTCCAGAAGGAGCTCAAGCAAGTTATGTCCTATGAAGTTAGAAATACTTTTCTGCATTAGGGCTTCCCTCCCCAACAGCACCCTAAAGAAAAGGGATTCCTGCTCTGTGTCAGTCAGGGCTTGGAATGAGTTGCCTCCCATGGTCATCTTATTAGCAGTCCATTTCATTCTGCTTGGTCTCAGCCCTTGTAGCTTTGAGCCAAAGCTTGCTGTCACCTTCAGTCTACTGATTTCATTTATTTTTAATGTCTGCAACAGGAAAAGTTCATATCCTCCCAGTTCAAATCATTGCTTTTGTTGATGTTCTAGATATAGCTCTGCACAGGCAATGAGTGCTTTTGCCTCTTCCCCTTTTCTTTCTTTCTTTCTTTCTTTCTTTCTTTCTTTCTTTCTTTCTTTCTTTCTTTCTTTCTTTCATAAACTGCTATGTTGTACGATTTTACAAAATGTGGAGATTTATAAGAATACATGAGTTGCTTTATTTCAAATATATCTGAAGAGCCATAGTGTCTAATATGGGATCCATTGAGGAATTACTAATTGAACTCTTATATAAAATGACTATAATGAAACTGTGTCAGCGGGAAAAGTGGAAGTTGAAAATTCTTCTTCCAGATTATTCTGTTCATATCAGCAATCATGAAGTCAGAAAGAGTGGAAAAGGAGTTCAGAGAAACAACTAAAACAAATGAGAGAAAAAATGGAAAGTGCATTATAGATTATCTTTCCAAAAAAAATAGCCATAAATCCTGGAAACCTCCTGTTCTATTTTGCAATAACACACCCACAGACATTCTTTCCATCTGACTTTTTGATCTGAGGGTTTGTGGGTCATTCACAAAGTACAGCATGTGTATGTATGAATGTGTCTATGTGTGTCTATGTGTTTGCATTATAACCTTGGTTCATCTATAAATAAAGTGGGACTAAAGTCAACAATCTCCCAGAGTAGTCTGAGTGGTTGGAACCACAGCATTGTGATTTAGTGCTGAGAGTTACTATTAAAGTAATAGCCATAAGGTCATTGTCTTCAAGAATTCAAAAAGTTTCAGTGAAGATAAAATGTAAGGCTTTCTGTAGCCTTTGCTATTTTTATTTTGTTAGGTTCTTGTTTTTAATCCAAATGATACTCAGGCTTTATAGTTGGTATAGCCAGGAACTTACAAAGGTTGCCCTTTGAATAGCAAAGAAGTTTAAAGAAATATAATAGCACACTCTTACCTCAAGTTTGATCTTGCTCTTCCCTTTGTCCTGAATTTTTCTTATGGAAGTACCCACAAGGCTTGTTGGTGAGGCACTCACTACCTTTTGCCATGATCCCAATCCTCTTTCTGAATTTATTTTTGTACAGAAAACTAGCACCAGTAAATAAAGTCTACATTAAATTTTATTCAGTAATGGATCAAGAAAAAAAAATGTTGACCAATTCTGAAAGATTCAAATTAAAAAGCTCCAGTTTTCTATTAGTTTTCACCAGGTGGGAAGAGACTTTTATAAGGAGAGAGAAAGGGAGAAAGAAAGAGAGAGGGAGGATGGAAAAGATGGGGAGAGGGGAATTGAGACAAAGAAACAGAAAACTGTAAACAACAAGTCAAAAGAAACATAATTGGAGAAGTTATTTCTGTTTTAAATTTTGTTGAGTTCCTTCAAAATCACATCCCAGAGGCCACTTGCTCTCAAAACTAAATCATGCATAATAGAAGGGAGGCAGAATATACCTTAAGAGTCACTCTTTGTTTCCCAACTATTCAAAAGAAAACACTTTTCCTGTTCTGGGCCACTTTAAAATATAATTAAATCAGAGAGTTTAGTGTGGATGATGTGTGGCAGTCACTCCAATGAAAAATATATAACCTGTGTGACTCTAGAGAAGGCATGGTGGGGGGCAGGAGTCAAAAACAATTTTCACATAAACCTGACAACAATTTAGGTTATGAGATCATTTAAAGAGTTACACTGGAAAATTCCATTAAAAAAAGAGTGTACTTCTTATAAATGCAGTGACGTTCATTTTTCTAAGGTCTAAGGATAGAGCAAGTCCAAAGGAAGCATGAGGGACCTTGTGCATTTGTGCAAACTCATTGAACTAAGGACTAAAAAAAGTGAATTAGACTCCAAAGTGTATAAGACTTCCAGAACCTGACTTTTAAAAACACTGATAGCAAATGAGCAACAACAACAGCAAAACATGTACTCCGTTAAAGAACCTGAGGAGTGGCTGTATTTCAGATGGTGAACTGGGAGACTTGGCACAAGGGTAGGAAGAAGGCTATCAATTAACACATTTTGGAACTACTTGAATTTTGTGCCATACCTACTATATTCCTCTCTCTAAAAATATGCTTAAGTAACAAAAAGTTGTGTATATATACACTAAACTCCAATGAATCTAAATGTCAACATTTCATATTTTAATATCTCTGAACTCAGAGCATCTGGGAGCTAGTCACAGGTTTAATTTCTTATGCTACATAAAACACTGATATATCTTATAATAAATGGTGTCCTAGATTTTAAAAATATATTTTCCAAAACTGGCTGGCTGTTCTGTTAGAGAATGGGATATTAGAAATGTCACCTGAAACAAGTCCACTCAAAATATCCCCTTAACAAAATGCTAATAATGTAAGGTATGTAAGAAATAGCGATAAGAAAAAAGTAGAAAGGGCTATTTTCTTCAACTGGAAAGTAACTATGTGAGTGTTAAACAAAACAAGAGAGTTGAATGTCTTCTACCCAATGCAGCCCAAGTGATGGGAATCAAACTTCTAGTCAAAAAGGTTAGAGGCCAAAAAGGCAGTTCTATGTACAAGAATATGCACATGAATAGAAAGGGTAAGGAGTTTGGGAAATCATTGGCACATATTCACAGAAAATTTATACTGAAGTATGCACTTCCAGCTTACCAATGGATAAAGATAAGAACCTTGACAGTCTTCAGGAAGCCTGAAACCATGTGGCACCAAAGTCAGAATGGAAGACCTTCCTGAGCTTTACACATGGCTCCAGCTCTGGAAAAGTTTCAGAATAAGTTAACCACTTACTGTTACCTTGCCTAAAAAGACAAATTGGGGTAAGAATTATTACCAACTTCAATAAATTGAATGAAATAAAAAAGCTTCCAAATTCATATAGATATTTATATGAATTTATTTTTAATTTATCAAGAAGCCTTTGATTATATATAATTAGAAATTTTCATATATAGATAGCCCTATTCCTTCTTAACCTATTTCTTGCTAAAGTAGTTCTAGTTTTTTAAATTGTTTTTATTAGTGCACTATGACATGCATGGATTGTGCACATATTCATACCTGCACACAACACAATTTGCTCCTAGTTTTGTCTGCATCATTTGTACACTTGTAAACCTCCTGCCATTTCCTTATAAACTTGGGAGGGGCAGTGGTTTGGATATAGTTCACTGTGTCCCCCAAAGGTTTTTGTGCTAGAAGCTTTGTGCCAATGAATTGGTACTGAGGTGGTACAATGTTTAAGCTGTGGGGCCTATTGGGGAGGTCAATAAGTCATTGGGGCACCACCCTTGGAAGGGATGAATGTAGTTCTAGAAGATCTGGGTTAGTTTTTATGAGAGCAAGTTGTTAAAAAGTTAGATCACCCTATGTGCTTGTCCCCTTCTGTTCATAGTCATCTCCCTTTCTGCTTCCCTGCCATGTTGTGATGCAGTCAAATAAACCTCTTTTCTTTATCCATTATCCAGAATCAGGTGTTTTGTTATACTAACATGAAATGGACTAAGATGGGAGGTTTTTGAGATATTGAGGTGGGAAAAATATGATAAGGGAAGAAGAGGCCAGAAGTGCTTAAGGTAGGTCTGGAGATGGAAGATTTAAGGATATTAAAGAAAGGACAGGAGTATCTCAGGGAAGACAAAAGGAGATATTAGTGCAGTGGTCTTTGCATATCCTTTGTTAAAAAAAGTAAAGAATTTGAGTAAAAAATTATTGTGAGATAGGCTGGTCTCAAACTTGTGGTCCTCTTACCTCAGTCTCCTGAGAGGCTGGAATTTCAAGTATGTGTCACCATACCTGGCTCCTATTTCTACTTCCTTTAGTCCTTTTCTATCTATACTACCAATTCCTTGGATCAGCTTATTGGAACACTTATGAGGTGTTGCCTGATTCTAGAAATGCAAATAAAAGACAATTGGATCTTTTTAAAAATTTACTGTGAAATTAATGGGATTCATTTTTTCTGACTGTGCCATTGTCCTGAAGTTGCACCCTATGGATGATGGTTTCAGGTGAGTCTATATCAGGCTGCTCTCTAGATCCTGGATTAAAATTGTAACCCTAGACCTAAGCCAAGAGTAGATTTTCCACATGGTAGGCAGATTATAGAACAAAGATGCTAAAAAATAGGATCCATCAAGTCCAACAGGATAATGGGAATGATCCTGAAGAGCTAAAGAGATGTCAGGAAGTAAAATAATACTTGTTGTCATTAAGGGCAGAATACAGGAGAGATGTATTTTTGCATTGCTATGTCAGTTTTATATGATATGATGATATTTAAAACTCTTTCTGAGAGGTGGTAAATGGACTATAAGCTCTCACCCAACATCTTCTGACATGCAGGTTTTAAAATAGTGAGTTTCCTCGAGGTCAAGAGAAAGTACATACTAGAATACCCAGACTAGTTCAAAGTTATTGTCCTGCTCTATCAGATGATGTGCTGTGGCTGTGGGGCTTAAAGTTAAGCAAACTTTGGACTCACCAGTACAATAATTCTCTGCCAGAAACTTAAGAAATTGATGATAGACATTATACTAGGCTCAAGGAAACAAGAATGAATATGGTTAGAACCTGCCCCAGGATTGGGACAAGAATGTCAAGGCCTGGAAGCCAGCAGATGTTGGTGTTCATGTGAGAGCTTGTTGGGCCTCACCCTACAGTTGTAGACTTAAAATTGTGGGTTTCGATTTGCAAAACACAAACACAAAGCCAAAACTGAAAAAAACTATCAGACAGAATGAAATAGAATGGATTCTTGATACCCAGGGATAAATTCATCAGTACATGAATTACTTTGGTGGGGTAACTTCAATCAAAGCTATCCTGCCACTGCCTGCTCATTTGATGCCTTTATCCACAGTTGGTCTATTTTATGTTCTAACCATGAAGAAGGGGTGTCTGTGTCACCATTCTCTTAGCCCCACCTGTCACTATTGAGCAGGAAATCTATGAGTGAGGATAGAGCATCCAAAGCAAGTCATCCTGGCTTAGGAAGATTGAGAAGGTTCAAGATATGAATTTTGAACTGAGACTTGAAGACTCTGTTTCTGAGAGTAGAAAATATGGATAGAATAACTGTAAATACTGAAAACTACATATTCATCCAGGCACAGTGGTGCACTCCTGTAATCCCAGCAATTTAGGAGGCTGAGGCAGGAAAATTGCAGGTTCAAAGCCAGCCTCAGCAACTTAGAAGGGCCTCAAAGCAACTTAGTGAGCTCAATGATTAACCACCCGTGGGTTCGATCCCTGACACACCACACACACACACACACACACACACACACACAGAAAGTAAAAAGGAAGAAAACTACATATTCTAAGATATATATATATACACACACATACATATATATATAATTGTGTATGTTAAATTTGGAGTACTTTGAGGCATTTTGTGTTTGCATAATTTTTAGAACATAAAAACAGTGATAGAGACCATGGAGATTTTTAAATACCATCCAAAGACTAAATTTTGCCCAGTGTGGTGGTGCATGCCTATATTCCCAGTGGCTCAGGAGGCTGAAGCAGGAGAACTGCAGGTTCAAAGTCAGCCTCAGCAATTTAGTGAGGCTGTAAGCAATCTAGTGAGACCTGTCTCAAAAAGAAAACTAAAAAGGACTGGGGATGTGGCTCAGTAGCTAAGCACCTGTGGGTTCAGTCCTGGTAAAAACAACAAACCCCCCCAAAACAATTTTTCTTCTCCTTTCTCTGACATTTCTCTCCTGGCAGCAAATTAGTGCAGTCAAAATTTTGCTGATGTTGCATGAGCTAGAACAACACCTGATCACTTGTTCAAGGGTGATTTACCTACTAATCTAATGCCAAGCAGTAAGAACTTGTTTGTGTCTATGATTGTAATGGCTAAGACTCAGATGTACAGGGTAAAAAAAATAAACTTATTTTTTCATGTGGGACAATTACTGTGACCGCAATTCTCCTGTACTTCTCCCCTGAGTTAATTGAAATTAACAGTGATTCACCAAACATCAAATGGATTCGTAGGCTTTAAAAAGATGAGTCATTAACTAAGGCTTATCTCTATGAGCTTCAATTTGATTTTTTAAATCTTAGTTGATTCCTAGGCATTTAAGTATAAAGCAAAGAGGATCCCCATTTTTCTTAAGAAAGAAATTTCCCAATCAAAACTGGTTAAATTTCCAACAAAATTTTGGCAATTGAAGGAGAGTTAGAAATAAAGAAAAAACATCAGGATTTTTTTTATGGTTGTAAGAATGAAAAATTTAGTAGCTGGATTTTATTTGGTACTCTTCTAAATTGAATTGTGTATTCCTACAAGGGCAGTAAGTACCTGTAAAACCAGTTCTTAGTATAAATCAGTTTTTAGGATGAAATTCATCCACTTTAGGTTGTTTCCAGTTTTGCCTGGTTGACCCATAAAGTTTGGATGAGATGTTGTCTATTGAAGTCTTTGCATATTTCTTTTTTTTTTTTTTTTTTTTTTGTGGTATTGGGGATTGAACCCAGGGCCTTGTGCTTGCAAGGCAAGCACTATACCAACTGAGCTATCTCCCCAGCCCTGCATATTTCTTAATAAAAAAAAAAAAATAGCAACACAGTAAGAACATCAAAATGTGTAAATCACGCTTAGTACTTTTAATAGGTCACATTCTCTGAGCTTCATTAGAAACCTATAAGTAGAATCATTCCCATTTTACTGATAAATAGTCTCGTTTTGAGGTTATTCCCAATTATCACAGTGTGACAATGCCCTAAGGAGATAGAGGTGCCAAAAAGTACAAGCTACTGTTTTGACATATAAACTCTTAAATTTTATTTCCTAAAAGATCTATTTACTGTCAGTCTCTCTCATAAACTTGAGTGCCCCAGAGATAATGGATCATATCTGTCTTGGTCATGTCTTCATTCCCCAAACCTAGTACAGTGTTGGAACACAGAAGATTCTTTCTTGGTGTCCATTGAATAAGTAATCACAAAATATCCTCTTCCACAGATTTGTCCTCACTGAAGCCACCCTGGTTTGCCCTGCTATTCAGAGGTTTAGCATTAGTTAAGTGGATGCTTATACCTAGATGCCCTTTAAGAGTTTTTATCTCAAAGGAAAAGGAATGTGTCTGGAGGTTTGGGTAGTTTTGTTTGTTTTCCACACAGCAGGAATGGACAAATGTTTACTTTCTAAACTCATCATGACAATCAAACTCATTTAGAGAGATTGTTGCTTTGGTAATAATAGGCTCACTCTCTAGGCTCCAGCTTCTCTTGGAGAGGAGAGGATCTGAAGGTGCTGCTTCACTTCCAGTCATCTGGAGATGCTGGGATGCCTCCTTCTCAGCCCCTTTTCTGAAGAAGAAAAACAAGTCAAGAATAAGAGCTGTCTGTGGTCACATAGGAGAGAGCTCACAAGGCAGCAGTTCACTTAGAAGCAGTAGAGATTCCACCTCATGCTTTACATTTAAGTAATTCCTTTTTCATTAGAAACTCTCTTGAATTCTTTTATTTAAAATTAGATCCTTAATCACAGTTGACCATGAATGTAGCGACAAATAGCATAAGATTAAAAAAAAATCTCAGTTTTATTTTCTGAAACTTTTTCAAAATTTTACTTAAAAACTTTCTTTTTTGAAAGAAAGGAGAAAAGAGAGAGAGAAGGAGAGAAGAATGAAAATGAGGGAAAGAAATGGGAGAAAACGAAGAAAGGAGGAGGGAGGAAGAAAAAGAGGGAAGGAGTGAGGGAGGGGATAAAGGAATTTGTGTGGTGAAATCTCGTAACAAATTTAGTGCCTAGGGCTCAGTTTGTAAAACAGAAGCAACTAAGGATGGTCTTGAAAATACACAAGCTTGTGCCTTTCTTTAAATTGAGTTGATATATTCAATTTATTTTCTAGCCATCTGGTCAAATGAACTTAATCTCTTGATGAGCTCACCTACACATGTGCCATGACCTGTGTTAAGTGACCGCTTCAACAATGACTGTGTGAATGCAATGCAGCCCCTTCCTTCCTGCAGTCCTCTGCCTGCATTGGCAACAAGATAGCTCTCATATACTCTTACCACGTTAGGGCTTCTGCTGAGTGCTTTCCCAATACCAGTTCACAACATCCTTCCAAATTTTCTATTTTATGATATGAGAACCTGGGGTCAAGGGAGATTAAGTAATGATCCCAAGGTCACCCAAGAAGTGGCACAGCAGGAAACTCAGTGCATGGAACTCCAGAACTTGAATATGAACCACAGTTCCCCACTCCTCATCTCTCAGTGCACATTCCTCAAAAACAGAACTTTTTTCTATACCAAGAAAACTCAGAAGAAAAATTCCATAGCGAATTATGTACTGCAAAAATGGTTTTTTGATATTCATGTTTAAGATTCTAAAGCACTTTGTTCTTGTTGGCTTGCCACCAAATCTAGCTAATGAAACTTGATCCACACACACTAAAACAATGCATTTTGTCTGTCCTTGTTCACCAAAGGGGTAAAACTTTCAAGATAAAATTTATAAGACAAAACTTATAACAGCAAATATATCTTGCAGGAAAAGCAGGGCAGCTGGCCAACCTTCATGGTGGAATTTTGCTGAGTCCACTTTAAAAACAGAAAAGCTCTATAGCTGGACTACTATTGCTTTGAGCAAAATACTTGACCATTTCAAGCCTAATTTCCTCAATGTAAAATGGGGAAAATTAATTGTTCTACTTACTTTCTCCTCCCTACATGAAAGCAAAGAAACTGTGGCAACAGCAAATCCTCAACTTTGGACTAAAGTGCTCATTCACTGAGTCATTCATTTAACAAACATTTACTGAGTACACCTTGTGGGAGTACCATGCTAGGCTCTGGGGTAGCACAGTTTTAACTCTGGGAGAAGAAGGTTCTTGGGCTAAAATTTAGTAGTTGGGCTTATTGGGTGATTAATTACACCATCTTCACTGAATTTATTTTAGGACTTGGTATATATAAATAAAATTGAATTTTTAGAAAACTCTGAATCTTTTATTTTATATTTGGCCACAGAATGCATGCAGAATGCAAAGCAAACAAAAATTAATCAATAAACCCCAGCCTTGGATGGGGCTAATCAAGAACAATCTTGGTTGACGAGAGATTGTCAGTTCCTGTGAAAGCCACATAGCTACTCAGGAACATAGTCCCCCAAGAGTTGCGTCCTACATTGCCTGTGTCAACCCTGATCTCCTGGGTGCTACCTACCAGCTCTGTAGTTAGCTGATTTATTGGTGTTTGCCTGGTGTTTATCAGGTGGTAAGAGGCAAGCACAGGCTCTGAAGCACTCCATGTGGGAGTTAGCCTCTGCCACACAACCCTTCTTGAACTATTTTTCTCTATTCCCCCATTCAGATGCTTGCCTTTTCATGGATCAAGTTTTTGATTTCTAAGCAGTCATTGGAAGAAGAGACCACACCTTGGGAAAATAACCATTGCTATAAGCATGCCTATTGACTGCCTTAGTTAAGAGCAAGGTCAGCTTCATTGGCCTGTGGCCTATACCATTGCACATCGTCCATCCTGCAGTAGTGTTGCCCTTTGTGTCCAGTGGTTGCCATTTTGAAATTTTTAATCTTTGGTGGGGTTTTGTAAATGAAGTCTGATGGGACAACAAAGCATGGACTGGGGCCTGGGGACTGGGGGCTCTAAGGCTCGGTTCACAATTGGTCCTACTTCTTTGGAATATGTTCATGGTCTTCCTTTTCCCACCCTGTTCACCTGTTCCCTGCTGCCACCTAGCAACTGCCTCTGGTGAGGACCTGGGCACAGGCAGGGGATGGTTAGGATATCTCAGGGTAGTAGTATCATGGTGTGTTTGATAAGAAACTTGGCAGGGGACCGCTTCTTGCCCACCTTGACTGGAGGTACAGAGGTAAAAATACCATTGGGGTTGTCCATCTTCCCTGGATCATGGCAGTGGACCCAGGGGAAGGGGAAGGGGTACAGCAGTTAATGTAAAAGCTCATGTCCTGAAGGACAGGCCAGCAGAGGCTTATGATGGTCTGCATGCAGTCACAGGCAATATCATTAAATAGAAAATACAAAATGCCATGGCATATTGAAAAAGATAGAGGGAGAACACAGAAGAAATAAAATGTTTAAATTTCAATACCTTTCCTGGCACTGTTCTTTGATTTTTGAACGTGGTCCATCACACCTCTCAAATCATATAGCCAACTCTGAGTAGGAAGCCCAAATTTTCTGGGATTGTAAAGACCTAGGTCATTTTTTAAATTGACAGCTAATAATGTTATACATTTATAGGATATAATGTGATGTCTTGATATATCTATATATCTATTATACACACATTATGGAATGAAGAAATCAAGCTAATTAACATATTGCATACTTATATTTTGTGGTGGTAAAAACATTTAAAATCTATTCTCTTAGAAATTTTGAACTATATATCAAATTATTAACAATCTGACTCAATTTTTTAAAAATCACTCACAGAGTAAAAACAAAAAATAAAATTAAATACTGAGAAGAACTGCTTCCCTATGGGTTGGAGAGGAAAATGACTTTTACTAAGTGAGGGAGGCTGGCACTTTGGGGGTAGGGTAGTGGGCAGAGATTGTCTTTGCTCTAGAAGTAGAGGAATAGAGACTCTAAAGTGAATTGGTTCATCCAGGACATGGAACCAGTGTCTGCCACAGAGTCATCTTGCAAGCTGATGTCAGTGGACATCCCATTCCTCACACTTGGGAACTGAATCCTTGCAAATATACAAACATGTCCTCGACCCTGGTTCTAACTAAACTCATCTTTATTATAATGTCACTGAAATGTGGAGAACATAAACCTAAGTATTACTTTTTCAGATTTGTAGACCATGTGCAACTATAAAATCAAAATACGTTCTCACATTAGATACAAATGAAACTACAAACGAGTTAAACTCAAGTTAACAACAATGATGGCATTTTGTTCAAATTAAGTCATTAACTCAATTTGAATTTAATTAACATTGAATTTAAGTGTGGAAAAAAATACTCCTAGAGCTTGTTTTACTCAAATATTTCCAAAATTTGACTATAATTATGATGTGTGGGTAATTCCTGAACACATGAGCATATATATAAAATGGTATTAATAACTCCAAGCTATTTTTTACTTTATTTTTATTATTCTGTTTCTAGTTAGGGGTTATTAGATGCTTAACAAAAGTTTCCACTTTCAATGATGAGTTTCTTGATCACTTTATACAATTGTACTGTTTGTTTGAAGATAATTTTTTCTTGCAGTGTTGGGGGTTTGAACCCAGGACCTTGTGCATGTGAAGTAAGCACTCTACCAACTGAGCTATATTCCCAACTCTGAAGGTAAATCTTAATATGGTAGCATTAGCAAATCTGCTCTAAATGGGTGTATACACTATTTCTGCACTCAGGACTAGAATACTTCTCTATTTAACATTTACTATCACCCTTTCACTAACAAAATGATTTAAGTAGTTGAATGTAGATGCCAGTGGCTGTTTATCAACTGGTCTGAGGTATTTTAATATTTTTAACACATGGTTATGACTACACCATACCAGTCAATAGCAGCCCTTCCTTTTAAAGAAATTTGTCCTGCCCTTGGCCATAACCTTTCAAACATTGCCCATTCCTGAACAGACATAAATACATGCCTGTATATGTGGTATGAGTGTGTGCTATGTGTGTAAATATAGATGTATACATGTATATATAATTGTACATGTATACATATATGTCAGGAAAGTTATGGACCTGGAGATAAAATGGTAAGGCTTCTGTTTTATATTTGCTTGCTAAATATTTTTTGTCTGTACACACACAGTAGGTACTCAGAAAATGGCTATTATAAGTAATCACAGGTCATCAGACGCTCTCTTTCTGAAACATTCCTTCTTCCTGGTCCTGGGTTCCTTACCTATTGCAGTAAACCATACTATTCTATAGTAAAATTATCTCAGGTTGGTAAAAAACAACTTACATATTTGCTTTATTATAATTTTTAAAATTTAACCAATACTTACCTGGTGCCTAATATAAGTAAAAAATGGTTGTAAACATTTTACAATATTAAATTACTCCATTTCCCTGTGACTAGAATTTTCAGGAAGTGGTTTGTTTGGGAGGAGATTCCAAGGAGTACTAGTCAGGTTGGAAAAGTGAGGTTGAGGGAAGGCCAGGGTTCCAATTAGTTGGTGACCTCTGGGAGAGGATGTAGAGTCACAGTACTGTCCCTCTTTCTCTACAGGGTCAGGGAAGCTGGAACATTTACTTATTCACCTATTCCTTCATTATCAAGAAAGCCTGCTCCCCTAGCCACGAACTTCCTGGCACTCTGGCCTGACTCACCCATGAGTTGAAATGTGATTTGGTGTCCAGGAAGTCCCTGCAAAGACAGGCACCGGAGACTGCAGAACATTAAGTGAAATGAGCCAACGGCATAAAAAGACAAGTACCAGGACCTTATGCTCTGACAGTTTTTAGGAAGCTAAAACAATTGAATCTAGAGAAGTAGAGAGTAGAAAGGAAGTTACCAGAGACTATGGGTGGGGGAAATAGGAAGATGATAGTCAAAGGGCACAAAGCCTGAGTTAGAAAAAGTTTGAATTTTTCTCTTTCCTTTATTTGCAATCAATTTTGCAGCATGACAAAGATGGCTAATAATTGAGTACTGTACATGTAAATTTCTCTGAGTAAATTTTAAATGTTCTGATTACAAAAAAGTAAAATATTTGAAATGAATATGCTAATGAACTTGATTTAATTATTCACATTGTATTAGTAAATGATAACACTAGATTGTTATCCATAAATATATGCAACTAAAATTTGCCAATAAAAATTAATTGAAAAAGAAAGAATTGTCATTCATGGAAAGAAGGGCTGGGGAGGCTGGGGCACCAGCATCCTCTATAATACTTACGACAGCACTACTACTAGACATATTTTTATGGGTGAACAAAGAGAGAAGTTAAATAAATTGTTCAATGTCATACAGAGAATAAGTGCAAGGGATAAGATTCTAAACTGGTTGTCAGGAAAGATTCTGTGCTCCTACTAGCTATGAAGATAATTAAAATGAATTTTATCCCATTCTATATTTTTCCCCACCAAACTCACTTGAGAACATAACAAGCCTTAACTATGCATACTTCATAATTCACTGATGGAATTTCTTTAATAAACATCAAACCCTTAATATTTTTTGTCCCACTCTGTTATCTCCAAATATTTCTAAAATGGTTCTCCTTTTGCTAGGATGGCTATCAGTATAGAGTCTGGCACTTTTCCATTAAGACTGAATGCAAACAAACTAGAAAAAAATGAAAAATAGTATCTAGTAAATTTGAAAGGACAGAGAGGCTGTGTTCCAATCAGGGGTGGAATCACCACCTGACCAGGAAATGGAACTGGGTATTTCACAAATTATGAACATCACAGTATATTATAATATATGAATAAAAGGAAACAGAAGAAAGACTGAGAGTTAGCAGTAGCTAACAGAATCTACAAGAACTATGGGATATCATGAAAAGGCCAAATTTAAGAATTATTGGGATTGAGGAAGGCACAGAGAAACAAACCAAAGGAATGAACAATCTATTCAATGAAATAATATCAGAAAATTTCCCAAATCTGAATAATTAAATGGAAAATCAAGTACAAGAGGCTTGTAGGACTCCAAATACACAAAATTACAATACACCCACACCAATGTACATTATAATGAAAATACCTAATGCTTTACAAAATAAAGACAGAATTTTAAAGGCTGCTAGAGAAAAGAATCAAATTACATTCAGGGGGAAACCAATACGGATATTAGCAGATTTTTCAATCCAGACCCTAAAAGCTAGAAGAGCCTGGAACAACATTTTAAGCTCTGAAAGAAAACGGATGCCAACCAAGAATCTTATACCCAGCAAAACTAACTTTCAGATTTGACAATGAAATAAAATCCTTCCATGATAAACAAATGCCAAAAGAATTTACAAAAATAAGGCCGGCATTACAGAACATTCTCAGCAAAATATTCCAGGAGGAAGAGATGAAAAATAATGATACAAATCCACAAAGGAAGGAAATACCCTAAAGGAACAATCAAATATCCAGTCGTGCCAAAAAAAAAAAAAAAAAAACCAAAAATGAGCCAAATGACCTGGGAATACAAATCACATCTCAATAACCCTGAATGTTAATGGCCTGAACTCATCAATCAAAACACATAGACGGGAAGATCGGATTGAAAAGAAAGATCCAAAAATTTGCTGCCTACAAGAGATTCATCTCATAGAAAGAAGTCCCACAGACTAAAGGTGAAAGGATGGGGAAAAATATACCATGCACATGGACACAGCAAAAAAAACCCAAGTATCCATCCTCATTTCAGATAATGTGGACTTCAAGCCAAAGTTAGTCAGAGGGATAAAGAAGGACATTTCATACTGCTTAAGGGAAACATAAATCAGCAAGACATAACAATCATAAATATCTATTCCCCAAACAGTGGCTCATCCATGTACGTCAAACAAATCCTTCTCAATTCCGGGAGTCAAACAGACCAAAACACAATAATACTAGGTGATTTTAACACACCTTTCTCACCACTGAACAGATCCTCCAAACAAAAATTGAACAAAGAAAACATATATCTCAATAACACAATCAATAATTTAGACTTAACAGACATTTATAGAATATACCATCCAACAAAGAGCAAATATACTTTCTTCTCAGCAGCACATGGATCCTTGCCAATATCATTCTAAATGGTGAAAAACAGAAAGCATTTTCCCTAAAAACTGGAACAAGGCAGGGATGCCCTCTTTCTCCACTTCTACTCAACATTGTCCTCGAAACTCTAGCCAGAGCAATTAGACAGATCAAGGAAATTAAAGGGATACGAATAGGAAAAGAAGAACTCAAACTATCCCTATTTGCTAATGACATGATTATATATTTAGAGGAACCAGAAAATTCCACCAGAAAACTTTAGAACTCATAAGTGAATTCAGTAAAGTAGGAGGATATAAGATTAATGCTCATAAATCCAATGCATTTTTACACATAAGTGATGAATCTTCAGAAAGAGAAGTTAGGAAAACTACCCCATTCATAATAGCTTCAAAAAAATTAAAATACTTAGGAATCAATCTAACAAAAGAGGTGAAAGACCTCTACAATGAGAACTACAGAACACTAAAGAAAGAAATTAAAGAAAACCTTAGAAGATGGAAAGATCCCCCATGTTCTGGATAGGCAGAACTAATATTGTCAAAATGGCCATACTACCAAAAGTGCTATACAGATTCAATGCAATTCCAATTAAAATCCCAATGATGTACCTTACAGAAATAGAGCAAGCAGTCATGAAATCCATGTGGAAGAATAAGAAACCCAGAATAGCTAAAGCAATCCTTAGCAGAAAGAGTGAAGCAGGGGGTATTGCAATACCAGATCTTCAACTCTACTACAAAGCAAGAGTAACAAAAACGGCATGGTATTGTCACTAAAATAGACAGGTAGATCAATGGTACAGAATAGAGGACATGGACACAAACCCAAGTAAATACAATTTTCTCATACTAGACAAAGGTGCCAAAAATATGCAATGGAGAAAAGATAGCCTCTTCAACAAATGGTGCTGAGAAACTGGAAATACATATGCAACAGAATGAAACTAAATCCCTATCTCTCACCCTGCACAAAGCCCAACTCAAAATGGATCAAGGACCCCGGAATCAGACCAGAGACCCTTCATCTTATAGAAGGAACAGTAGGTCCAAATCTTCAACTTGTTGGCTTAGGATCAGACTTCCTTAACAGGACTCCCATAGCACAAGAAATAAAAGCAAGAATCAATAACTGGGATAGATTGAAACTAAATAGCTTTCTCTCAGCAAAGGAAATCATCAGGAATGTGAAGAGAGAACCTACAGAGTGGGAGAAAATCTGCCACTCATACTTCAGATAGAGCACTAGTTTCCAGAATATATAAAGAATTCAAAAAACTCTACCACTCTACACCAGAATACAAATAACCCATTCAACAAATGACTAAGAATTTGAACAGACACTTCACAGATCTAGAAGCAATCAACAAACATATGAAAAAATGTTCACCATCTTTAGTAATAAGAGAAATGCAAATCAGAACTACACTAAGATTCCATCTCACCCCAATTAGAATGGCGATTATCAAGAATACAAGCAACAATAAGTGTTGGTAAGGATGTGGGGACAAAGGTACACTCTTTACACTCATACATTGCTGGTGGGGCTGCAAATTAGTTCAGTCACTCTGGAAAGAAGTGTGGAGATTCCTTTGAAAACTTGGAATGGAACCACCATTTGACCCAGGTATCCTACTCCTCCGCCTATACCCAAAGGACTTAAAATCAGCATACTACAGAGATACAACCACAACAGTGTTCATAGCCGCTAAATTCACAATAGCCAAATTGTGGAACCAACTTAGATGCCCCTCAATTGATGAATGGATAAAGAAATAGTGGCATATATATACAATGGAATATTACTCAGCCATAAAGAATAATAATATTATGGCATTTGCAGGCAAATGGATGCAGTTGGAGAATATCATGCTAAGTGATATAAGCCAATCTCAAAAAAGGACGAATGATCTCACTGATAAGAGGATGATGATACATAGTGGGGGGTGGGAGGTAGGTAAGAATGGAGGAAGGAGGGACTGTATAGAGGGATAAGAGGGGTGGGAGAGGTGGGTAGGGAGAAAAAAATAACAGAATGAATCAAAAACTATTGCCCTAGGTAAATGTATGATTACACAAATGGTATGCCTCTACTTCGTGTACAAACAGAGAAACAAGATGTATCCCATTTGTTTACAATAAAAATGAATTAAAAAGAAAAAGAACTGAATCCAATTCAGTGTTTCAGGTTGTAAATATCAGGGTGGTTCAGAGGAAGTGAGACCTACGCAGGCTCCTGGGAGGAAAAGAAGCATCTTGAGGGCTGATGGCTCTGTTGATTTTATTCAACAGTGTACCCCTTGTGCCTAGAACAGAGTCTGGCTCATAGTAGGAGCTGGGCAAATATTTGATAAATTAATGAATGAAAGATGACAGGGCCTGGATCTCTCCCGGATTTAGAGAATCCAAAAGGAAAAGAAGTCATTCCAAATAGTGTGAGCATTACTTTTCCAAATCACCTTGCAAAATGTTAGGAATTTTTGTGAACTATTGCTACCTGACCATTCCAAAACTGGCTCTTTATCCTTGCTTGTCTCACTCTACGAAGTCCTGCTTTCCTTTACTGCAGTAAAGGAACAAGAATTCTTTCTAATGCTAGAATGCAGATAGACTCATTAACCCAAAGAGTATTTTGGTTGAAATAAAGAATAGATAAGCTAAGTTAAATACTAAACTAATTACAGGGTATCCATGTGTTTAGTTGAATTTATATCTTGATGTTCTTAAGCATATAACTGCCCATTATGTCTTCATTAAAGTATTCAAAGGTATTCCCAGATGAATTATAATGCTTAAAAATAATACAAGAAAAAAGCTTTTGAATGCACATCTCTGAAAGAAAAAGACTCTTCTTAGAAGGAGATGGTTTAGTATTTTCGGCTCTAGTATTTTCATGAAACAGTCTAACATGAGGAAAAATCTATTACAGAAAATCTTTAAGGTAGAAGATATCTGATGATGGGAATATAAGAAGGCTTACCTTTAAAGAAAATCATCAGGGAATGTAATAACAGTTTACAAATCTTAGCAAGAAGTGACTTTTTTTTTTAATAGCTGGAGTAAGTGAGCCATGGACTTCTTCATGGATTTTCCTCTAAGACAGTAGATCTAATCCTCCTATTGTCCACTCTCACATCTATTGAGAGATTAGTTGGTAACCAAATAAAGTTAAAGAAAATTACCTCTTAATTTTCTAGGAAAGTCAGAAACTAAAATTAATGATGAAATGAATAAAAAAAAAAAACTGCTCATCTCCTGTGTGAACTCAAATGACCTTTTGGCTTCTCAAAATGAGGAGTCTGACATTTTTTTCTGGCAGTCTGACTGAGAAGATAAGATAAATTGGAATTCCTGAGATGATCAGGGATACTTATCAGTAGGAATAGCTTCAAGGGAAACGTCTGTTTTCTATCTCCTAGATACTATGAAAGCATTGACAGGAAGAAATTTTTGTATTTGATTAAAAAAAAAAAAAAACAAGCCACATGTATCAAAATGTTCTACAGCATATCAGTTCAGTGTAAAAACAAATTTATCCTCATAATGACTGAAGCTTTTTAAAATACTGTCCCCTGCCCCTTACTCCTTAGCCACCCCCTGC
Organism: Sciurus carolinensis; assembly: GCF_902686445.1. Classification (NCBI taxonomy): domain Eukaryota; kingdom Metazoa; phylum Chordata; class Mammalia; order Rodentia; family Sciuridae; genus Sciurus; species Sciurus carolinensis. The sequence goes on from NC_062226.1 coordinate 87,331,100, forward strand.
TTGGCCACTGTCTTCCACAGAGATAGTGTTAGTTGGCCTCTGTCCTGTGTTCATTACAGACATCATTACTTTAATCTAAACCTGACCATTCCGTGACATTCACAAGTATTCCTTACAGCTGGCAAGGGCCAGTAATGTAGGTAGTGGCAATTGGTGACTGAGGAAATAGTTTATGGTGACAGTTTATTCCACTCTCTGTACTTCAGGGTCCATCTCTGCCCACTGGGGCCACCTATGGGAGTAACATTGGCAGTGCTCCAAATAGACTATGCACACTTTTTGGTTCTTTCCCAGCACCAGACTCAACCCCTAAAGGTCAACATTCATTTCACTTATTTCCTTAAGGCTCAGCGCTAACACTCTAGCATATTTTCCTGCTGTAAGATTTCAAGTTTTTATTACTCCCAAAGGGGCCAGAAAAGTTACAGAAAAGTCCTTCCTTGCTTGTATTGTCAGTTGCAAAACACTTGAGCTAAAAACAAGAAACTTAAAAGCATCAGATATAGTTTTTAATGGCTATTTGGATTTAGAGACATCTTTCAAATTTGCATCCTGATGTGAATCCTAATAGCATGATTAACACAATTTATATAAAGAAAAATCTACTGAGAAGTGAAAAAATTCTGCCTACTTATTTCCAGTGAGAGTGACCAGGATATGCTGGAAAAAACTGGGTAACAGCACTGCCCTCTCTGTGTTGCTGTTTTGCTTACACCCTTTCACAGTTTCCTTACAACATTAGCACATGTTCATCAGAATTTTGCTGGTAGCAAGGAACAAAAAAGCAACTTTAAAAAGGTTAGTAAAAAATAGGCTCTTGGGTCACGTGGATGAAAATTCCAGAGTATAGGACTGGTTCTAGATAGATCCAGAATTTAAAAATACTTCCAAGAATTTGTCTGTTTTAGTGTGGGGTGTAGGTAAGCTGGGTATCCAAGGTATAAGACTTGAATGCAGCCAGATTGTGCAAGCATTGAGCCCATTTGCACAGTCTTCCCTTCTGAAATTGGTTCTTTAGGCATCTCATTTGCCTCATCCTAGCCTGATCATCAGCTCCATCTCTCAGCTCTTGTTTATGTGTTGCCTTCTTTCTCAGGTGAGTTTTTTATAGGAAGTACCCAGAAGCTCACCAAAGCTCCAGGCACAGTTCCATGAGTTTAGCAAGCTTTCTCCTCACCACGTGTGCCTGTTATAAAACCCATTCCCCAGTAATTTCAGGAAAGAATAATCCCACAGTTTGTGCACATTGGTTCCAATTAACCCACCCCAGATGTGTCAAAATCACTCAATGTACTCCGCTCCCCAAACTATTCCTTTTTCTCCAGGCTATTCAGCTAAACTATACTTCTCAGGTCCCTTGAACCTAACTCTGCTCACATGACAAGTTCTAACCCATGAAATGTAAGTGGAAGTGAAGCCTCATCTCCTCTAGATCCAGACCCTTTCCATATCTACTTCTTCATTCATTGATGCTGGACACAGAACATTCAGCAGGTGACCCAAGGACTCTGAAGCTCCAGTGTATGGCAGAGCTAGTAGAGGAAAAGAGTCCCTGGGTCCCTGTTTGGAGGAAGTCATCATGAAGCAGCACTTGATCAGGAATACATGAAATGGTGTGTGTGTGAGTGTGTGTGTGTGTGTGTGTGTGAGTGTGTGTGTGTGTGTGTGTGTGTGTGTGTGTGAGAGAGAGAGAGAGAGAGAGAGAGAGAGAGAGAGAGAGAGAGAGAGAGGGAGAGAGAGAGAGAGAGAGAGAGAGAGAGAGAGAGAGGAGAGAGAGAGAGAGAGGAACTACCACTGAGATTTGGGGAATGTTTGTTATGAGAGCTAGTATGAAGTGTTGAGATGAAACTAAATTCCCTGCTTTGTCAATTTCCTCTGGGTTCTTGTCTTGCAAATTTTGAAGAATAAAATCCATGGATAATCATAGAAAAGTAAAGAGAGTAGGATTTATTTAAACAAGAAGAGATAGAACTCCCGCCATGCAGGAGGGGACTTGATAGCAGAAAAATCCATTTTGGTGTGCCAACTTAGGAGTTTATACATGGTTCTGGGCAGAACATGAAGCAAAACTATGTAAAATAGGTATTGAAAAGGCATCCTGGCCACCATCTGGGTTCATTTCCATTCTCCTTCCTGTAATTTCCATCTGGGTTCCCCCCTATCTTCCATTTTTCTCCTCTGGGAAAAAGGAGTTGGCTGGAGGTGTTCCTGCAGTTGAGCCTCAAGATCTTTTATATTTGAAATAGGCCTTGATGGTCTACCAGTTAGCCTCCAGGTGTGGTTGAATGAGGCCCATTATCCTGACTGCCTGGTCATTTTATTGTCTATTATTTCATCTGGATTCAGTATTACTTGTTCTATACAATCCACTGGGTACATGCCTTGTTTCCGAAGCCATTACTAGTGTCAAAATAGATTGGATATGTTGATATTTGAAGTGTGACATATGTATAAAGCATACAGTTATTGTTTGCTTTTTACACATGTTGAACATTTATACCTTTTAATTACAATAAAATAAAAGAGATTGAGTAAAATACAAAAAAAAAAAAAAAAAACTGGATATTCTGAATAGCTAAGCATGGGTCATGTGTTATCTTTGGAGACCCAAGTTAGGTTAGGTACAGTCCACAGAAAGAGCCATGAAGGAGCACTATCACAGAAAAAAGGACAAATGTTAGGAGAAAGATAAACAAAACCAAATGTCCACTTGCACATAACTCTTTCTACTTTAAGAATATACAACACTGAAGTTTCCTTTGCAACCTCTGTTGTTCCTATCTTTCATCTTCCTGTCTGCCTCTTTCTTTGACTCATCTTCTTGGTCTACTGTCTTATGTACCTTTCACTTTCCTCTGAAATATTCCTACTTAATCTGAAAACACAGTATGGATCCTTGTCTTTCTTCACAAAGTTTCTTCACATCCAAGGTAAGTTCCATGCTCTTCTTGTTCTCATGAGGCCCTATTGTTTCTCTTCTGTTGTCTGACCTCATTATAAATTATTTAACTGTGGAAGGCTCAAAGGATGAATGGGCCTAGTCATCATCTTGTTCCCAGCCCCTGGTGCAGTGCTTCCACCTGGTTGAAATATTCAGACAAAAGCAGAAAAGAAATAATTCAATTATCCCACTCACTTTTCCCAGAGGATATCTACAAGATATGCATTGCCACTCCTATTACGGGAAAAATAAAAAAAATTCTAATAATAAAAAAATCATTAACTGCATGGATGTTTCTAAAGCATTTGTCTATTTTCTAAATCTTATTGTGCTACTGAATCTCAGAGCTAAATTTAAGATAAGGTACACATAATTTATTTCATGTAGGAGACATTATGGGAATTTAGTTATGTCAAGAACTTACCTGTATAATTACTGTGTGTGTCACGAAAAAAAATCAAGACAAAGAAAAATTTTGAACTAAAAATTTCTTTGTGGGAGTAGAATTCATTTATTTTTCTGTTTTTCCCAATTTGGAAATTCACAAAAGATCCAACTAGTACCCAACACATGCCTGATAGAAGAATAAAACTAAGAATTTTTTAATTTTCTTGTGATCTTTCTCTCAAATAAAGATAATGTACTCATTGTCTGACGAAAACTGAACTCTCCCTACCTCCCTATTAAAAATTGTAAAAAAAAAAAAAAAACCTAGTCAGAGGTTTCTGAAACCTCCATTGATAGCACACAATGGCCTGTTCTTATAAGATGTTTCTTGGCCCTTAAGCAAGTCACTGTTAGTTAATATGATGAAAGGGTGAGAGATGAGAAGAGGGACACTGAGGATTCATCAGCCAAACCCTGTCCTGGCAGGGGACATAGGACAGAAGGAATTCATAAATAACAGACTGGGATAAGAGAAACTGAATTTTTATCTTAATGATAAGAAAAAGATAAATCTTCAAAGTAATTGTTTCTCAGTATCTTTTAGGTTAGAGAAAGAGAAAGGAAAAGAGTGGATGGAGGAATGAATGAGCAGTTTCCATGAGCCAGAGCCCATGCCAAGGTGGTCTTGTACCCTCTTTCCTCATGAACTTCTTGGTGCCACTATGGTTGAGACCATTTTCCCACTATCTCAGGGTGCCTATGAAGATGTGTAATGCTGAATAGTATTTTCTAAACTACATACTTGGGAAATAAGACTGCCACTTTCTGTCACTGTGACCTGGTGTTCATTCTTTGTGAACATACTGAGTCTAATCCCTAGAACCTGTGAATATGTCATCTTGCATGGCACCAGGGACTTTGCAGATGTGAGACTTAAACATGGGAGATTATTCCAGGTTATCTAGGTAAGCCCAACCTAATCACAGGAGAAACTTTCCTAGCTGTGGTCAGAAAGAGAGAGGACTACAGGAGGTCAGAGATACAAAATTGCTACCTTTGAAGATGGAGGAAGGATAAGTCAAGGAATGTAAGCAGCCTCTAGAACTGAAAAGAACAAGAAAATGGATTCTCCTCTTAAGCCTTCAGAAATAAAGTAACCCTAATAAGTGAATTTTAGCCCAGTCAGATCCATGACCTATAGAACTATATAATACAAATTTTTCATTGTTCCAAGCCACTAAATTTATGATCTTTCATGTTGAGTATCCCTTATCTGAAATACTTGAGACTAGAAACATTCCAGACTTCAGATGCTTTTGGATTTTGAAATATTTGCACATTCTTAATGATATATCTAGGGGATGGTAGTCTAAGGATGAATTTATTTATGTTTCATTTACACCTTACGCATATATCCAGAGAGTAATTTTGTATAGAATTTTTAGTGCTCCTGAATTTTGGCTGTGACCTGTCACATGAAATAAGGTGTGGAATTTTCCACTTGTAACAGTAGGTCAGCATTTAAAATCTTCATATTTTGGAGCACACAGGATTAAAAATCTTGGGATAAGAGATGCTCAACCTGTACGTTAATTTATTAGTGCTATTAAGTTGTCCACTGGCATTTTCATGTCACAGCATGGTTGTGTAATAAACCTGTGAACCCCTAATCTGATTTTAAATTCACAATTAGGTGGTGAGATCCTTGAGGAATCTGTCATCCACTGGTGTTCCCACAGTGCTGGGCACCAAATAGGTGATTCTGATTTGCATCATATAGCAGGGCATTATTCAACCAGTGAGGAACTCCTCAAGAAAGTGGGAAAGTAAAACTGAATAAGAGATATGGTTGTGGAACCCCAACTCAGTCTATGTCTTGGCAACTATTGAATACTCAGGAAAGGCTGGGAACAGGGTCATCTGTGACACTTGGTGGCCTCTCCACAAATGTTTCCCTCTAACTACTATACAAAGATAAGCTGTAATGTTCTAGAATTAGTTTGGAGAGCAAAATGAAGCTGGCAAGATGAATCCGAATGGTAAGAGAGAGCAGAATCAAAAGGTGATGGGCCCTGAAGCCACCCTGCCTCAGGAAGGAGCCCTCTAGCTCATAGTCCCATTGAACACCACTCAAACCTGAGTTCTGTTACTCTGCAAACCTGAGAAGGCTTCTGATCTTCATAGTGTTACCTCATTTTTTTTCTAGAACTTTCCAGAAAGTTTCTAGAAATAGTTATTTTGTATGGGAGAATCCTAGGGTCCTTTTCTGGTTAACTTTGGCTTAAGTCCTTCATCCTGTCCCAATAACTCCCTTTCAATCAGTGTGACAACTATCTGCCCTTGAGACTGAGAGGCCAAAGCAAATAGATTAGTGCTGCTATCTTCAGAATGCAGACAGCACTCTTGATGTTGGACAAGTAGCATAGTGGTTTCCGAATTGTCCACCAACCAAGTGCAGCCAGCCCAAGTCACTCTGCCAAGTTTGGTTCCCAAGGGACCTTACAGAAACTATAAAACAAGAGAGAAAGATATGCACATTTGGATAATAAATGCATTTCCACTAGTACCCTTTTTCCCAGTCCCATTTCAGCAATACAGGAGGCTATTACAGAAGACTATGTTTTATCTTTTTTATTGCAAGTTCAGGCAATTATCACTTTATTGCTATATAGTCTCATTTTATCCAAATATGCCCAAGAGTCAAATTCTCATATCTCTTTTCTCTTTCATGGATTAAAATCAATTATTTATCCAAATGAGACTTTTTTGTGTGCTGTATTGCCATGGCCACCTCCCCTCAGTATCTAATGTCTCTTATCAAGAGAATGGCTCTGTCGTTCTCTCTTCTCAGACTGAAGTCCAGAACAGCGACTTTGCCTACTCATAGTGGCAGCCTCCACACTGAGTTTGTAGGACTGGAAGTTTATGAATTCTTTTGATAACCCCACTTCCTTCTTGTTGCACTTCTCAATGCATCTAGTCTATCATGTTAGGATAGCTATGACCAGTTCCTGTCATGATAATTCGGATATATTCCATTCTACTTTAAACATGGTTGTTTTATATTTTGTTGAGGAGATGGCAATTTCTACTTCCTTAAGCCCAGAAACATAGAATAAATTCAATTTCCAGTCATTGTATTATTTGAACTGGAGTTAGAAGGGACTCAGAAATTATCTGACTCAAATTCTTCATTTTTATACAGAAACAAAGTTCTCTTCCAAAGTCAGAAATTCATCTGGACAGTAGAATTTGCAATAGAATCAAACTCCTTCAAAGCTTTTGCCATTACTTCAAGCCATTCCCAGAAAATGGCTGCTGGAAGCCTCTTGGCCATTCCACATCTCCTTGACCATAACCCCATATCACACGCTGCTCCCCCCAAATTATTTTTATATCTTTTTATTTTAATGAAGGACATCTTTATATCATTCAGCATGAGCTGTAGGATGGCTTCTATCTATTGGTGAGGTGGGGGCATATTGTTTTCCAGCCTAATGGCTGCTCAGGCCCTAAGACTCTAGGTGTTAGACTGATGTCACTACTGAACTGGATTTTGGTTCTTTGTGCCAACATCATTCACTCTTACTGCTATGATCCATGTGGCAGCATTGTGGCCCTGGGATAGACACAGGTAAGTGTGCTAACTTGTCAGGTGGCATCTATATGCCAAACCTACGAAGATTATGCAGAAAGACCTGAGTAAGCAAAATGTACTTTGTCATAAAAACACCATTGAATCATTCCTCAGACAGAACTTCTTGGCAAGATACATAATTCTGTTTTACTTTCTGAATAGTCTTGTGGCGAAGATGAAATAAGATGGCATGAGCAAGCACAGAAACTTTTCATCCGTAAAAATCAATGTAGTCAACATTGCTGTTAAGTACATATCTTTATTTTACTGGTCGCTTTATAAATTTTTCCTTAAAATGTGGACAGAATTGCCACATGTAATGTAATAAAAATTATCTGGGAAGAATTTGCTAATTCTCTTATTTTGGTCAAATGATTCCCCCAGATGGATGTGGAACCAAGACCCAAATCCAATATTGGCTGTGTCAAATGAAGAAATGGAAATAAATTTGAAAAGTGGGAACTTTGAATGGAAAAATTTTTTCCTTGCTTTCCAACTTAGGGTATGCTTAGAAGTGTTAGTCAGTTTTCAGATTCCAGAGTGGGAGAACGGGATTTCAAATGGAAAATTTTAAGTGCCAAGAGCCTCTCCTCTTCAGGATAACATTTTTTTTTCCCTTGAATTCTCTGAGTTCTTTTCTTTTGCTGAACTATTTCTAACCATCTTATTAGTCTTTATATGTCATAATGGGCACACTTACGTTTAGATATTTTTGCAGTTTTTTCGATGATGCGAAGTGTAAGTGTATTTTGTAAGATTTCATAAATGTATTATAAATGAAGAATTTAAAGAGTAACAATAGACAGAGAAAATCAGGGCACTTGCTTCATCATAACCCTCTCCTCTTTCAGCATACTGGGTTTTAGGCAGGAGCAAGTCTTTCATAAACATGAAAGTTAAATACTTTTAATTGGGTTTGTTTTGAGTTTGATTGGTGTTTTTTGTTTTTTTCTCGGCACCTGTAAGTTGTTACAATTGTGTTAAACTCTTAAGGAAATAGATGCACTCTACATTCAAGTTGTTGAAATTGTAACTACCTTGTTTGTGTAGGTGGATTCCTGATGTGATTTATGGGATAATTAGTGTAAGTACATATTATGTATGCATTAAGATTTTAGATTAGCTTGCCTCAAACACTATGAGAGAAATAGGAAGTCTTTAGTCTTAAATTCAGTGTTGTTGTACAACTTGCAAGATTGATGCACTGAGAACACACTCATCTTAATTCCTCACCTCAGGGAAATGGCAATCTTCCTCTCCTGCTCTCTGATATGTTACAGTTTGTATCATCACCTGAGGAGTTCATCTGGGTATAATGGTGGTGTTTGCTTCCAAATACACCTCTAGTGATTACAGAACAGAAGGCCTCCAGACCAAATTAGTGTCCTTGAGTCACATGGTTTATTCAATCAATTTAAAACACAGTGAGAAGCAAGGGGAAAGGGCTAGGGTAAGAGTTTAATACACTTATATTAAGGAGTAGAAGGACCATTCTCCCAGAGTCCTCTGTCTTTAATCCAAAAGTCAGAGAACCTGGAGTTTTGTTGTACAAGGGCAGGAGAAGATGGATGCCCCACTCCAAGAGAGGTACATAGAGGTAAAAGAGAAAGACAGAGAGAGAGAGAGAGAGAGAGAGAGAGACTATTAATTCCCTTTTTCTCTTCTTTTTTTATTCTGTCCAGTCTCTTGTTGAATGGATAGTGCCCACTCACACAGAGGATGAATCTTCCCTAAACAGTTCACTGTTTCACAAGTCAACCTCCTATAGACACTCCCAGAAATAATGCTTTACCAGTTCTCTCAGTATTCCTTAATCCAGTCCAGTTGACATTTAAAATTAATCATACCCTATCTTCTGTCTCTCTTTGATATATACCCTTTTTACTTTGTCTATGTATGTCTCCCAGTTTACTCGTTTATCTAAACCTAATACATGTCACAAATTGTGTATATTTCTTATTAACTACTTGTCTACATATCTTTGTTTTACCCTATACATCCTAAAACTTGCATCTATTTCATTTATTTTCTTGTTTTCTATGGAATAATTAAATATTATTAATATGCAACATACTTAACACAATATAGCACCTTCATAACTGGTTGAGCAGTGTGATAAGAAAAAGTAGAATTACTAGACATTCAATAAAACATATTATTTATTGCTGGGGGATATTTCTTTGTGTTTGTGTCCTCTTAATGGCCAAACAATAGGACCCCAGAAATCTAAGAAATTATTTCTTATTTCGGTTAATAGCACTATGATTGTCCCAGGTGCTTACCTTCAAAACCCAGATACCATTCTTATTTCTTTCTAGTCCTCACTTTCCCATATATCAATACATCCTGTTGGTTATGCCTCCTGTACATATTTTAAATCTATCAACTTCTCTCTATATTTAATATTATCACTCATCCTCATTTAGGACACAATTTCTTCATCTCTTGCCTTGACAAGACAATAGCCTATCAATAGCCAAGCATCGCTGTGACCTCACCTGTCCATCTGCAGTTCATTTTTCACATGGCAAGCATAAATATGTAAATTGATGTGGGTGTCTTCAAATTGCTTTTAATCAGTGTAAGTCAAGGTGTAGTCAGTGGAAATGGCAACAACCCAAATGTCCATAAGTAGACAAATAGGTAAGTAATATGTAGTATATCCATACCATGGGCTATTATTTATTCAGAAAAAGGAAGAAAGTTCTGAAACATTCTACAACATAGATGAATTCTTGATTCATTATGCTAGAGAAAAGAAGCTAGTTATAAAAGATCACATATTGTATGATTCCATGTATCTAAAATGTTCCAAACAGGCAAATCTCTAGAGACAGAAAGAGCAGTAGTGATTGCATAGAGCTGGGGAGGAGTGGATAAGGGAGTGCTGAATCAATTGCTAAAGGGTTAGGGTCTTTGTAGTGATGAAAATGTTCTAAAATTCACTATGGTAATGGTTGTACTTATCTGTCAACATACTAAAAATAAATGATTTCTCACCAAAGGTATTTTTTAAAAGTAGTCAGTGGACAGATTTGTAATTCATATGGGAGCTTGGAAAAGTACAAATTCTCAGGCCCTACCCAGATCCACTAAAAATTCTCTAGAGGTGAGCCTAGCAATTTGTGCTTTAACAAACACTAAACTTAGAGAAACACAAACATAAATTGCAATGCAAATTCCATATCAGGTGCTACTGGGCCCCACAAGACCTCAGCAGCTCTCCAACATCAGTTCCTTTCCCAACTGCGTTCATCGTCTTTCTCTACCATCAGCATGATGAATGATTCCTTATCTGAGGTCTTTGTGTTATCAATTCACCTTAGTTAGAATGCCCTCCCCTAAGATCTATTTATGTCTGGTTCATTTTACCATTCAGTTTTTAGTTTAAATGTCATTTCCTCAGAGAAGTCCTCCTAGACTATCTCCCCTAAGTTACAGCACCCTGTTATATTTGTCTTCCCTACAGTTTTAACTATATAATATTTTCTATTGTATTTATTTGTGGACTGTTTGCCTGCCTTCCAGAACATAAGCAGGTTCTTCCATCTAACTTAATAAATTTTGTCAAATTGATGAGGAGACATGAATATTAAGCCCAAGTGCCTGTGAATGGACAGTTTACCACTCAATACACCCTGTACCTGGTTTCTGAATCCTTTAAGTCTTGCCAAGGGATTGTGCTGAAAACTGTCCTACCTCAATGAGCCACATTTCCTAGAGGCACAAATGACCACCCTAAACTAAGGACAGAAGAGAAAGACAAGCAAAATGAATGAGGAAGCAATTTTTCTTCTTCTTCTTTTTTTTTTTTTTTTTTTTTTTTTTTTTGCGGTGCTGGGGATTGAACCCAGGGCCTCGTGCTTGCAAGGCAAGCAGCAATTTTTCTTCTTAATCTCACAAAAAATTCCTCAGGAAAGGACCCCAAACCTGCTACAAATTAGATGCCAAAAAAGTATTTGGTTAACTCTTAACTACATGCTTAAGAAATAAAAAAAAAAGCTCAATTCATTCTGGCTTTATAAGAAACCAGATCCCTGAAAAATGCCCCCTATATTTCTCTAACTCCTTTGAGAATCATGTGGATGCTCTATTCCCTGCCCTCCCTGTCCTTTCTATTAAATGAGATATTTGTGTTTTAAATGAAGACCATAGTTTGCCCATTACTAGTGGAAAAGAATCAAGGAGCATGCATTCCTCGTGTAATAAGAAATAAATCCCTTAAGCCTATAATTTGCTCCTACAGGTTTAAAATCTTGAGGTCCAAGAATGCATTTGCCATCAAGGAAGCTAATTCTGGGGCTGACTGGTTTTGCAGCTATGTATGTGGCCATTGTTTGTGCCAGGGAAATGTGAGGAGGGGCCCAGTGCTCTGTTCTTATAATGAACCTTATGTTTCTAAACACAGGTGTGTTTAGATGTAGACATCTGTGTCATTAAATGGGGGAGAGAAGAAGGCACACAATAGCAGGTCAGAAGTAGACCTGCTGGAAATGCAAGACGCTATTATTGTAGTAGCTCTTATCAACATCATCGTCATTTCTTTGATGACATATCATGGCACAGAGATGGTGGTGACAAATTGAATTATCTCATGCCTGTTTTCAACATGCCACTCTTCGTGGCAGGGCAGGGGAAAGGTATCTTGCCAGAATTCACCTATTGAAAAGTCATCCTACTGAAAAGTTGTCAGAGGGTTCCATTCCATACTATTATAATCTTTTCAATGTGATTCGTACCCCAACTTTGTATGTCTTCTCAGCTGTTTGATGTATGTGAATAAAAGAGTTCTTGAGAAACACTTGTTCCCTGAAGGTTCTGATGGGATGTCCTGGGAACTTACCAGAAATGTGCAGAGTGAGGAAAGGAAGGCTATCAGGTGAACCGTGGGCATTGTCCTGCTGTCCCCGCTGAATAGAGCATAAATGTGCTTGGTGTCTCAGTTACAGGATTCCTGCAATTCAGACATTTTAGGTATTCAAGACAGCACAAGCCTTATAACAATTGACATTCCTGGCCATTTCACAAGTACAGATGCTCTGAGAATTTAGATGCTTGTAGTTAGTTATATAGCACACTATAATTTGTACTTGTCCTATAATAGTGGATTTTTTAAATATGACAAAAGCATATTTTAATTTTAGTAAATGAAGTTAATTTTATTTTCATTTTTTATTAGAGCATTATAATTATACTTAGTATTTGGTTTATTTGACAAAATCATACGTGCAAGGAATTTGGTTTCAATCACTGTCCACCCGTCTCTTCCTCCCCTCTTCCCTCTCCCTATTCTTTCTCCTCAACTCTACTATTCTTCCTTTCACTCCTTTATTAGTTTATTTTTGGTTGCTACTTTCTACATATACATAAAGATGAAATTCTCTTTTTTACTTTTAATGCACTTTATTGAGGTATGATTGACATACAATAGGCTGTCTGCATTCAATGTATACAAACTGATAAATTTAGATAAGTATATACCCATAAAACCATCACCACAATCTATACAATATATCTTTCCATCACCCCCTCTTGCATTCTTTGATTTTTAATTACTTTTTTTTTTCAATAAGAACACTTAACAGGAAAGATAATCTTCGGCCAATTTTTAAGTATGCAACACAGCACTGCTGATGCTGTAGAGTAGATACTTAGGACTTATTCATCTGATGTAATTGACACTTTGCACAGTTTGACTAGTACCTCTCTATGTCCCTCTTCCTGCAGCCCCTGATAACCACCATTACACTCTCTGCTTCTGAGTTTGACCATTTAAGTTACATAAAAAATAAACATGATACCATATAATAATTATCCTGTGTGGGACTTTTTCACTTTGCATAATGTCCTCCAAGTTCAGCCATGTTGTCACAAATAGTAGGGTTTCCTTCTTTAATAATGCCAAATAGTATTTCATTGTATGCATAGACCACATTTTCTTTATTCATTCATGCCTCAATGGGTATTTAGATCACTATTGTGAATAATGCTGCAGTGAACAAAATTTGTTGCAAAATTCATTTTAAACTTTCAAACTTTTGCAAAAAAAATTACTATGGAAAGTTAATTTTAATAGATGCTTTAGATACATAAACACATTTGACTAAAACAATAACTTTTTTTTTCTAATTCTAAAATTCTGGGTAATATCATGTCTTGATAAGTTTTGAATGCTGTGGTGATATTTTACAAACTTCCTCAAACTTGGAGCTGGAGTTACCACTAATGCTCAGTTAATCTGACAAAACTGAGATGCAGAGAAATCAAGTGATGGGCCAGATCCACACAGCTAGTCAAGGCCTGGACTTGAATTCAGTTTCCAATGTGAGTCCATCGTCTCCATCATACCATGTGTATTGGTCAAGGTGCAACTAGAGAGGCAGAACTATTAGAGTGATAGGGAATAAGGGATTTTTATAGGGACAAGATTCTCCACAATCATGGGAGCTGGTAAAGAGGTCTTTAAAGGATGTTGTTTCTGTGCTTGGGGTGAACCTGAAGTAGCTGCATGACAGCAGGGATAATAAGGTAGATGTCAAGTTGTAAAGAATAAGAGTCAACTGGAATCCATGAGAACAAACTCCAATCTGCTTCTCTCCTCCCACCCCAAGCCTCAACAGTGTGAGTGACTTGTAATTCACTCATCTTTTTCACAAAACCACACACACACCCAGCCCAGGACACAGGACAGCAGGAGGAGGAGATGGGCAGAAGCTGAGATATCTTAGCCCACCAAGGGAAGCTCTGATCAACAGTCCTGTGGGGAGCCACAGTGGCACCAGGTACCCTGCACTGGCCTTGGGATACAATGACTATTGCTTCACTACTACCTTCCAAATCTCACTCAGATTTATCTTATGGCCAGCTCTAAGAACCAAACAACAAAGTGAAGTCTAATGAAATTAACACTATCACACCACATTACATTTTGTTGATATATTCATAGAATATATTTTTCCTTGGTTGTGTAGCCTTGAGTACTCAATTGCTCTGGATTGTTTTCTGACCATGTTGTGTTTACTGAGAGGAATTATATCACTTACATGTGAAAAGTGGAGTTGATCATACCTGCTGTGAAAATGAAGCTTCCAGTATTATGCATATCAGATAAATGAGAATTAGACAAAATTCAGAATACATTTGTTGTTACTATTTATATAACTATGTATTTGTGCAATTATTTATATAGGTATGAGTGTGAATGTGTTATATCTACCTACCTACCTATCTGTCTAATCACCTCTTTCTAAAAGAAGATAGTGCTACATAAAATTTAAGAAGAACAATTTTGAGGAGCACACAGATATCTAAAGACTGAGGGCTAGGAGACTGAGAAATTGGGGTAACTTCTGAGTTATTATTTCAACTACTAAACACCTGTCACTAATCTGAAAAGCTGAAAGAACTGGCAACTATAAGTTGTTTCTTCACTTTGACCTTTGGAGATTACCAAAGTAACTATAGATAGGAAATGCAGAAACAATAAACAAACATACATAAATTTGTTAAGATCTCAAACTTTCAGCTTCTGACTTCAAACACTTGTTAGAGTCTCTAGTCTGGTAGTTTGTTTTTCTTTTTTTTTCTTTTCTTTCTTTCTTTTTTTTTTTTTTTTTTTTTCTTCTCTTTCTAGGGGAAAAATACAAAGTTAGGACTAGGTAAATAAATGCTGAGATTTTGACACAATACACTAAGATTATAACAACCTTCTTTACCACCAACCCAGAAACAAAAGTTGGAACAAAGGGTTTCCATAACACTTGATAAAACATGGATTGTGGTTTTGGGCCTAGAATAACCAGATTCAATCTATTTATCCATTTGTTACATCTTAAGCATTACTTATTAGGGTTTGTGTTTCCTTTTCTGCAAAACGACTGTAACTTTATCTGCTTTCCTTGGAAGATGTAGGGTTGAATGTATTAACTCACATGTTGTCTTAGTCTGTTTCTTTCACTATAACAAAATACCTGAAACCAGGAAATTTATAAAAAAGGAAGTTCATTTGATTCATGGCTCTGGAGACTGGGAAATCCACAAGTATGGCACCAGCATCTGCCCAGAATCTGCTGAGGGTCTGTTGCTGTATTATAACATGGCGAGGACATCATATGGAGGAAGAGGGCCAGCGTACTAGTTTGGTTCTATCTTTCTCTTCTTATGTAGCCACAAATGACATCATGAGAGCACCACCCTTTTGAGCTTATCTTATCTGAATTAGTTCCCAAAATTCTGACCTCCAAATACAAATGACTGCAGATTAAATGTCCAACACATGAATTTGTGGGGGAAGCATTCAAATCGTAACTATGTCTACCTCCTAATCTTCCTTACCTAATAACTCCTCAGCTACCTTTGACTCCACCCATCTTATAATTTCCCAGGGATCATAAAATGACTGATATGTGTAAATTAGACCAGCACTAGGTACGGGGTCATATTAAATAGTGAAATCACCAGCTAAAAGCAAAAAAATGTGGCATTAAATACACTGAAGAGGAATTTGTTTATAGGATAAGAGTTGAAACATAAAGGTGGAGCTATGCTCCTGTGACCTCAACGGGGAAAGTGCTTGTTGGTACTTCACCGCTTTGCTCATTCAGGTTTGCAGATGTCTGCAAATATGCCAGGAGTATTGATTTGTGGACAAGAAATAAACATTAACAAATAGACATATTCACAAGTACTAAATCAGCAAACAATGACAATTGATCATATTGTGTCTAGTGAAGGCACAATCCATTTCTTTCCCCATCTCTCATCATGGATGAAGCCAGTTTTACAACGAAAGACCAAATTTATTTTGTCCACTCCTAAGCACTTATAGAAGACACATGTTCACTCCTTGAATTCTCCTTATTAATTAGTGAGATAAAAATATTTGCCATGTGTTCCCTTTATATTTATACAAGAATCATGGTTTTACCATTTTACAAGAAGATCCTTTAACTATTTAGTCTGAATAAAATTTTTAGCATGGCAATTTTATGTAATTCTGTGAAAACACCTTCTCAGAGAACATTCAGAACATGACTTTCAAGGCATCCCAATTCTTTTTAGGAGACCCTGTATTTGCAAATAAGATTAAGGAAACTTACATTTAAATTATGTGACTTGCTCAAGGTCACATAGGTAGAAAATTTTAGTTTGTTGTTAAAGCATAAAAAGACAGGAGTTTAACAAATTATAGATTCAGGAATTTCTGTGCAAATGATGAAGAAATCAGTCTCAATTGCCGTAAGAGTTAGAATCCTCTTCCACCTTTTTGTAACTAAGGAGAATGATGACTGTTTCTGGGTCTTGTTATGCAGATCAAAGGAAACGGGTTGGTTAGTGGGGATTAATGAATAGCCTCTATCCTGACTTACTTGATTTACATTGGAAAGGCAGTCACTATAAAATGAGAAAATAATGGATTTTTGGTAAAAGCTAGTGAAAGGGGTCAGCAAGGGCTAGATTGGGTTTGGGTACTTGGGAATGATGAGGAGGTGGGTGGGCAGTTTTCCTGTTGCCATGAATGGAACTTTAAGTAAACAGGAGACTGGGTGTTGGACTTTAAAAAGAAAATTCTAAAATTTAAGTACTTGTCTTGCTGGAGGGTTACTGACATCTAGTATTACCTAAATTAGGATCAT